>NC_088908.1:1912558-2212558 GCF_037157495.1 Lathamus discolor
AGGAAGATGGGAACGAAGGAAGAAGGAAGGACAGAAGGCAGGAAGGAAGGAAGGAAGGAAGGAATAAGGAAGTCAGGAAGGAAAGAAGGAAGGAAGGAAATTCCGGCATGGCAGACTGGCAGGCAGAGTGTAAAGAAGGAGGGACGGAAGGAAGGTCCGGCACGGTAGACTTGCAGTGAGTGAGGAAAGAAGGAAGGAAGGAAGGAAGGAGGATAGGTTTGGTATGGAAGACTGGCTGTCAGAGAAGGAAAAAAGGAAGGAAGATAGGAAGAAAGGAAGAAAGGAAGGAAGATAGGAAGGAAGGAAATAAGGACGATAGGAAGGAAGGGAGGAAGGAAGGAAGGAAGGAAGGAAGGAAGGAAGGAAGGAAGGAAGGAAGGAAGGAAGGAAGATAGGAAGAAAGGAAGGAAGAAAGGAAGGAAGGAAGTAAGGAAGATAGGAAGGAAAAAAGGAAGGAAGGAAGGAAGGAAGGAAGGAAGGAAGGAAGGAAGGAAGGAAGGAAGGAAGGAAGGAAGGAAGGAAGGAAAGAAGGAAGGAAAAAAGTAAGGAAGGAAGGAAGAAATGAAGATAGGAAGGAAGGAAGGTAGGAAGGAAGGAAGGAAGATAGGAAGGAAGGAAGGAAGGAAGGAAGGAAGGAAGGAAGGAAGGAAGGAAGGAAGGAAGGAAGGAAGAAATGAAGATAGGAAGGAAGGAAGGAAGGAAGGAAGGAAGATAGGAAGGAAGGAAGGTAGGAAGGAAGGAAGGAAGATAGGAAGGAAGGAAGGAAGGAAGGAAGGAAGGAAGGAATAAGGAAGTCAGGAAGGAAGGAAGGGAGGTAGGAAGTTCTGGCATGGCAAACTGGCAGTCAGAGAAGGAAGGAAGAAAGGAAGGAAGGAAGGAAGGAAGGAAGGAAGGAAGGAAGGAAGGAAGGATGGAAGATATGTTCGGTATTGCAGGCTGAGAGTCAGAGAAGGAAGAAAGGAAGGAAGGAAGCAAGGAAGCAAGGAAGGAAGGTAGGAAGGAAGATACCACATGGCAGACTGTCACTCAGAATGCAAGGAAGGAAGGTAGGAAGGAAGGAAGGAAGGAAGGAAGGAAGTTCCGGCATGGTAGACGGGCAGGCAGAGTGGAAAGAGAGAAGGAAGGAATGTAGGAAGCAAGGAAGCAAGGAAGCAAGGAAGCAAGGAAGGAAGGTAGGAAGGAAGATCCGGCATGGCAGACTGGTAGTCAGAGAGAAAGGAAGGAAGGACAGAAGGAAGGAAGGAAAGAAGGATGGAAGATACGGCATGGCAGACTGGCAGTCAGAGTGGAAGGAAGGAAGGAAGGAAGGAGGGAAGGAAGGGAGGTAGGAAGTTCTGGCATGGCAAACTGGCAGGCAGAGTGGAAGGAAGGAAGAAAGGAATATAGGAAGGAAGGAAGGTAGGAAAGATGATAGGAAGGAAGAAAGGAAGATAGGAAGGAAGGAAGATAGGAAAGAAGATAGGAAGGAAGATAGGAAGGAAGGAAGGAAGATAGGAAGGAAGGAAAGAAGATAGGAAAGAAGATAGGAAGGAAGAAAGGAAGATAGGAAGGAAGAAAGGAATTAAGTTATGAAGGAAGGAAGGAAGGAAGGAAGGAAGGAAGGAAGGAAGGAAGGTAGGAAGGAAGGAAGGTAGGAAGGAAGGAAGGAAGGAAAAAATGAGGAATTCAGTAAGGAAGGAAGGAATGAAGGAATGAATTAGGAATTCAGGAAGGAGGGAAGGAAGGAAGATTTTAAGGAAGGAAGGAAGGAATGAAGGAATAAGGAAGTCAGTAAGGAAGGAAGGAAGGAAGGAATGAATAATGAAGTCAGGAAGGTTGGAAGGAAGTTCCGGCATGGCAGACTGGCAGGCAGGGAAGAAAGGAAGGAAGGAAGATAGGTCCGGCACAGCAGACTGGCAGTCAGAGAGGAAATAAGGAAGAAAGGAAGGAAGGAAGGAAGGAAAGAAGGAAGGAAGGAAGGAACGAAGGAAGATCTGACATGGCAGACTGGCAGTCGGAGAGAAAGGAAGGTAGGATGGAAGAAAGGCAGGCAGGAAGGAAGGAAGGGAGGAAGGAAGGAAGGAAGGAAGGAAGGAAGGAAGGAAGGAAAAAATAAGGAAGGAAGGGAGGAAGGAAGGAAGGAAGGAATGTCTGGCGTTGAAGGGTGGCAGTCAGAGAAGGAAGAATGGAATGAAGGAACAAAGGAAGGAAGGAGGGAAGGAAAGAAGGTAGGTCCGGCATGGCAGACTGGCTGCCAGAGAAGGAAGGAAGGAATTAATGTAGGAAGATAGGAAAGAAGGATGAAAGGAAGGAAGGAAGGGAGGAAGGAGGGAAGGAAGATGGGAAAGAAGGAAGAAGGAAGGACAGAAGGAAGGAAAAAGTAAAGGAAAAAGAAAGAAGGAAGGAAAAAAGTAAGGAAGGAAGGAAGAAATGAAGATAGGAATGAAGGAAGGAAGGAAGATAGGAAGGAAGGAAGGAAGGAAGGAAGGAAGGAAGGAAAGAAGGAAGGAAGTAAGGAAGGAAGGAAGAAATGAAGATAGGAGGGAAGGAAGGAAGGAAGGAAGGAAGGAAGGAAGGAAGGAAGGAAGGAAGATAGGAAGGAAGGAAGGTAGGAAGAAAGGAAGGAAGGAAGGAAGGAAAGCAGGAAGGAAAAAAGTAAGGAAGGAAGAAATGAAGATAGGAAGGAAGGAAGGTAGGAAGGAAGGAGGGAAGGAAGATAGGCAGGAAGGAAGGAAGGAAGGAAGGAAGGAAGGAAGGAAGGAAGGAAGGAAGGAATCACAGTATCACAGAATCCCAAGGGTTGGAAGGGACAGAATCACAGAATCACAGAATCACAGAATCCCAAGGGTTGGAAGGGACCTCAAATGATCATCTAGTCCAACCCCCCTGCAAGAGCAGGGTAACCTACAGTACATCACACAGGAACTTGTCCAGGCGGGCCTTGAATATCTCCAGTGTAGGAGACTCCACAACCCCTCTGGGCAACCTGTTCCAGTGCTCTGTCACTCTTACAGTAAAGAAGTTCTTCCTGATGTTAACGTGGAACTTCCTATGTTCCAGTTTACACCCATTGCCCCTTGTCCTATCACTGGATATCACTGAAAAAAGCCTAGCTCCATCATCCTGACACCTACCCTTTACATATTTGTAAACATTGATGAGGTCACCCCTCAGTCTCCTCTTTTGCAAGCTAAAGAGACCCAGCTCCCTCAGCCTCTCCTCATAAGGGAGATGTTCCACTCCCTTAATCATCTTTGTGGCTCTGCGCTGGACTCCTTCAAGCAATTCCCTGTCCTTCTTGAACAGAGGGGCCCAGAACTGGACGCAATATTCCAGATGTGGCCTCACCAAGGCTGAGTAGAGGGGGAGGAGAACCTCTCTTGACCTACTAACCACTCCCTTTCTAATGCACCCTAAGATGCCATTTGCCTTCTTGGCCACAAGAGCACATTGCTGGCTCATGGTCATCCTCCTATCCACCAGGACCCCCAGGTCCCTTTCCCCTTCACTACTTTCCAGCAGGTCAACCCCCAACCTGTACTGGTACATGGGGTTGTTCTTCCCCAGATGCAAGACTCTACACTTGCCCTTGTTAAATTTCATCAAGTTTCTCCCCGCCCAACTCTCCAGCCTGTCCAGGTCTCGCTGAATGGCAGCACAGTCCTCTGGTGTGTCAGCCACTCCTCCCAGTTTTGTGTCATCAGCAAACTTGCTGAGGGTGCACTCAGTTCCCTCATCCAGGTCATTGATGAAAATATTAAACAGCACCGGTCCCAGCACCGACCCCTGAGGGACTCTAAGGGAAGTCTCATGGGAAAGTGTACTAGGCGGTAAAGGGGCTCAAGATAGTTGGTTAGCATTCAAGGACCGCTTCTTCCAAGCTCAGGATCGGAGCGTCCCAATGAGTAGGAAGTCAAGTAAGGGATCTAGGAGACCGGCGTGGTTAAACAAGGAGCTGCTGGGCAAACTCAAGTGGAAAAAGAGAATCTATGGATTATGGAAGGAGGGGCTGGCCGCTTGGGAGGAATATAGGACAGTTGTTAGAGGATGTAGGGAGGCAATTAGGACAGCTAAGGCCTCCTTGGAACTCAATCTTGCTAGTCGGGTTAAAGACAATAGAAAGGGCTTCTTCAAATACATAGCAAATAAAACTAAAACAAGAGGCAATATAGGCCCACTGCTGAACGAAGTGGGTACCCTGGAGACAGAGGATATAAAGAAGGCAGAGGTGCTGAATGCCTTCTTTGCCTCTGTCTTTACTCCTACAGACTCTCCCCGAGGGCCCCGGATTTCTATAGCCCCAGAAGGAGTCAGGACAAAGGAGGAGTTTGCTTTGGTAGATGAGGATTGGGTTAGGGATCAGCTATGCAAACTGGACATCTGTAAATCGATGGGTCCGGATGGAATGCACCCACGGGTGCTGAGGGAGCTGGCGGAGGTCATTGCTAGGCCACTTTCCATCATCTTTGGTAAGTCGTGGGAAATGGGCGAGGTGCCTGAGGATTGGCGGATGGCAAAGGTCACACCAATCTATAAGAAGGGCAAGAAGGAGGACCCGGGTAATTATAGACCGGTCAGCCTTACCTCCATCCCTGGAAAGATGATGGAACAACTTATTCTTGACTCCATCACTAGGCATATCAAGGATGAGGGGGTCATTAAGAACAGCCAACATGGTTTTATGAGGGGGAAGTCATGTATGACCAACCTTATAGCCTTCAATGAGGAAGTGACTAGGTGGAGGGATGATGGTAGAGCGGTAGATGTGGTTTTTCTTGATTTCAGTAAGGCATTTGATACTGTCTCCCACAGCATCCTCATAGATAAGCTGAGGAAGTGTGGGCTTGACGATCAAGTAGTGAGGTGGATCGAGAACTGGTTGAAAGGAAGAAGGCAGAGAGTTGTGGTCAATGGCGCAGAATCTAGCTGGAGGTCTGTGACTAGTGGAGTCCCTCAGGGGTCGGTGCTGGGACCGGTGCTGTTTAATATTTTCATCAATGACCTGGATGAGGGAACTGAGTGCACCCTCAGCAAGTTTGCTGATGACACAAAACTGGGAGGAGTGGCTGACACACCAGAGGACTGTGCTGCCATTCAGCGAGACCTGGACAGGCTGGAGAGTTGGGCGGGGAGAAACTTGATGAAATTTAACAAGGGCAAGTGTAGAGTCTTGCATCTGGGGAAGAACAACCCCATGTACCAGTACAGGTTGGGGGTTGACCTGCTGGAAAGTAGTGAAGGGGAAAGGGACCTGGGGGTCCTGGTGGATAGGAGGATGACCATGAGCCAGCAATGTGCTCTTGTGGCCAAGAAGGCAAATGGCATCTTAGGGTGCATTAGAAAGGGAGTGGTTAGTAGGTCAAGAGAGGTTCTCCTCCCCCTCTACTCAGCCTTGGTGAGGCCGCATCTGGAATATTGCGTCCAGTTCTGGGCCCCTCTGTTCAAGAAGGACAGGGAATTGCTTGAAGGAGTCCAGCGCAGAGCCACAAAGATGATTAAGGGAGTGGAACATCTCCCTTATGAGGAGAGGCTGAGGGAGCTGGGTCTCTTTAGCTTGCAAAAGAGGAGACTGAGGGGTGACCTCATCAATGTTTACAAATATGTAAAGGGTAGGTGTCAGGATGATGGAGCTAGGCTTTTTTCAGTGATATCCAGTGATAGGACAAGGGGCAATGGGTGTAAACTGGAACATAGGAAGTTCCATGTTAACATCAGGAAGAACTTCTTTACTGTAAGAGTGACAGAGCACTGGAACAGGCTGCCCAGGGGGGTTGTGGAGTCTCCTACACTGGAGATATTCAAGGCCCGCCTGGACAAGTTCCTGTGTGATGTACTGTAGGTTACCCTGCTCTTGCAGGGGGGTTGGACTAGATGATCTTTTTAGGTCCCTTCCAACCCTTGGGATTCTGTGATTCTGTGACTCCACTAGTCACAGACCTCCAGCTAGATTCTGCGCCATTGACCACAACTCTCTGCCTTCTTCCTTTCAACCAGTTCTCGATCCACCTCACTACTTGATCGTTAAGCCCACACTTCCTTAGCTTATCTATGAGGATGCTGTGGGAGACAGTATCAAATGCCTTACTGAAATCAAGAAAAACTACATCTACCGCTCTACCATCATCCCTCCACCTAGTCACTTCCTCATAGAAGGCTATAAGGTTGGTCATACATGACTTCCCCCTCATAAAACCATGTTGGCTGTTCTTAATGACCCCCTCATCCTTGATATGCCTAGTGATGGAGTCAAGAATAAGTTGTTCCATCATCTTTCCATGGATGGAGGTAAGGCTGACCGGTCTATAATTACCCGGGTCCTCCTTCTTGCCCTTCTTATAGATTGGTGTGACCTTTGCCATCCGCCAATCCTCAGGCACCTCGCCCGTTTCCCACGACTTACCAAAGATGATGGAAAGTGGCCTAGCAATGACCTCCGCCAGCTCCCTCAGCACCCGTGGGTGCATTCCATCCGGACCCATCGATTTACAGATGTCCAGTTTGCATAGCTGATCCCTAACCCAATCCTCATCTACCAAAGCAAACTCCTCCTTTGTCCTGACTCCTTCTGGTGCTATAGAAATCCGGGGCCCTCGGGGAGAGAAGATCATCTAGTCCAACCCCCCCGCAAGAGCAGGGTAACCTACAGTACATCACACAGGAACTTGTCCAGGCGGGCCTTGAATATCTCCAGTGTAGGAGACTCCACAACCCCCCTGGGCAACCTGTTCCAGTGCTCTGTCACTCTTACAGTAAAGAAGTTCTTCCTGATTTTAAAGATTTCTCTAAATTGCTTTCCTTTTCACTCCTGTCTCCTTACAGCACATGAATTAGAAGATGTCTTTTCCTCGCCCCTGAATTGCAGAGCTGTCTGTTGTGCACCAGAGCTCATTGCTGTATTCTCATGTGAAGTTCAGGTATTCCTTGGCATTCTTGACCCAACCCAGCAGGGCTTGGCTATGCACTGCTTTCCAGTCTTCCTTGTAGTCCTAGTTTGTTTCTAGAGTCTTCATCCTGACAGGAAATACAGAACACTGAAAACATTTCTATTATCCTTTTTAATATAATGCCACAAAAATGAAAAAAAAAAAAAAGCAAGCACCCAAGAACATGATACCATTTGAGCTATTTCATGCTACTAAGTGAAATTCTCTTGTACTTCTAGACAGACTTGGAGAGGCACAGGCCCTGAAACTAGTGTATCTAGACACTGTCAGTAGTCTTACAAAAGGAAGCAAGCCAGCTCCTCTATCATGCTTCATGCACACTCTTCAGCAATAGAAGTGTCACTGTTTGTGTGACCATAGATTATAGAAAACTTCCATGATAGCAAAGAAATGTTGAAGCAAAGCAGAAGAGGTGGCTAGAGATAGGTGCTTTGGACTGAGTGGAAGTGTCCTTTTTCTGCTTGAAGAATGGACATGATTGCTGGCTTAAAGGGAAGGGAACAAAGACGAAGAGGACAGTTTTTCTTTTCCAACACAAAATAATGGGGAAGAGTGAGACAAAGGAGAAAGCATATTTTTACCTTCTCCCTAAAGCAAAAGAGACTCTGCAGTTTTGGTGCTCTGTTCCCTTCCTCATGTAGCACCTACTCCCCACAACTTCAGCAGAACCACTGGTCACTGCTGAGTGCATTATACCATTGATTTCAAAATGGGGAAAGTCAGGTCTGGAGTAGCTGAACACAAGTGCCTCCAGGACAATTTCATCATGACATTTATTCTTTCATTCCTTTCCCAGCATTTTGCCAAACAGTCTGTCAGCCACACGTGGCATGTAATGTTTATACGCTTGACCCAATATGAAGGGAAGACCATAGGCAACACGATCTTCATCCAGAAAGGGGAAGAGCCAATCTACTACAGGAACTGTGATCTAAAAAGTCTGAGAACCGCTGCACTAATTTCCAGAACCTCTGAGCTGCTCTGGAAAGTTCCATGGAAAGGCCCACTGCAATTCTTCCACTTGGCCAGTGCAACAGTCACAGAACCCCATTATCAAGGGTGGATCATGGTTTAGGAACAGGCAAATGACCGTCAACTATCTGCATTAGCAGCATCCAGGAAAAAGGTTGTCCTGGGTTCACCAGTAGCCGTTTTTCTCCTTCTTAGTAGCTGGTGCAGAGCTGTGTTTTGACTTCCAGCCTGGGAACAGAGCTGATAACACCGATTGTTTTTAATTGTTGCTATGTAATGTTTATTCTGGCCAAGGACTTTGTGAGTCTCATGCTCTGCCAGGGATGAGGAGAGGCTGGGAGGAAGCAGAGACAGGACACCTGACCCAAGCTAGCCAAAGAGGTATTCCATACCACAGTACGTCATGCCCAGAGAGGTAACTGGGAGTTACCCGGAATGGCACGGTCTCTCTTAGGGGGGATCGAACACGTTCGGCGGTGGTATCGTATTCTCTTCTCTTGTTATTTTCTCTTATCAATATTATTGTTGGTGGTAGCAGTAGTGATTTGTGTTATACCTTAGTTACTGGTCTGTTCTTATCTCAACCCATGGGAGTTACATTCTCTCAATTCTCCCCCCCATCCCTCGGGGGGGGGGGGGGGGGGGGGGAGAAAGAGAGAGAAAAAAAAAGAAAAAAGGGGGGGGAATGATTGAACGAGCTGTTTGGATCAGTTTAAACCATGACACAGGTCCAAGAAGGGCCAAGGTCAATTCACCACAACCACCTTAAAATCCCTGACATAGGCAAACTGTTTCTCTCCCAGATACTCCCCACATGTACCTCAGACATGATACTGTGATAAACACATACATTTATTGGCTTACTCAAATCATAGGTGTTGCTATGTGGATATAACTGTATGAGTTTGCAATAACAGAAACAGCTTGCTAAAGACACAAGATTAGACAAGTTGAAAATGGCCATAACTCTTGAGCAAAATGGAGTCACACAGCAAAAGAATTTGTAAAGGTAAAAGAAAAGGGGGAGGGGGGGCTTGATATGATGAAAGCTAGTGCCTGGAAAACATAGGGTTAAAGTACTTTTAGCTTAACTTAGGTTGAAGATAAAGAACAATGTTTGTGTTGTAAGTCTGTGGTGAGATAACAGGATTTAGTGGCCACACTAAACATGAGTGAAATATTTCACACCATCCTTCTACTTATCAGTTAGTTTGGAGACAGTAACTCCCGAACATCTGCTAACTTCGGATACTTCTTGTCTGCCCGTCCTGTTTTCCTTGAAATAAATTTTGTACAAAGGTCACACTGTTCTAAAACTTTGCCAGCTATCAGAAAATTATAGATATGGCTGGTTTCAGCTAGTTTTGTGATTACTGGGGCATCCAAACGTGCCAAAGGTGAAAAGTACACCATGAGGAAGACTGCTTACTTCATCTTGAAGACTCCTGCTCACATGAGGAAGGCTGCTTACTTCATCCTCAAGACCCCTGCCCATGATCACCAGAGAGCAGTGCGCAGGCGCCAAGAGGAGGAGACTTATGATAATATGTTCCTGGAGCTAGTTATAATATTCCCCACCTATACATGAGAATTATGAATATGTATATGACTAATGCAATAGTGAAAGTATATAAACCTGTAACAAATGCTAATCAGTGCGCCTCTGGCTACAGTCACATGCCCAGCGCTGTTGCTTTTGCTTTATTGACTTTGTCCCTCAATAAAACCCTGTTATCTCGATTAGAAGAGTGAGCTCCTATTTCACAATGCAAATGACCTGCACCTTATCCTCCACCACAAAACCATACTCTGGGGAGCAAAATGCATGCTTACACTCAAGGATAATGACCAAATCTTTCTTTGGGAAAAAACTCTTATGCTAGCATGCTTCTTGCACTTAAAATACATCTGACATATTTTTTAAGATCTTTGACCCTGCCCTTCACAGAATCACAGAATCCCAAGGGTTGGAAGGGACCTCAAAAGATCATCTAGTCCAACCCCCCTGCAAGAGCAGGGTAACCTACAGTACATCACACAGGAACTTGTCTAGGCGGGCCTTGAATATCTCCAGTGTAGGAGACTCCACAACCCCCCTGGGCAACCTGTTCCAGTGCTCTGTCACTCTTACAGTAAAGAAGTTCTTCCTGATGTTAATGTGGAACTTCCTATGCTCCAGTTTACACCCATTGCCCCTTGTCCTATCACTGGATATCACTGAAAAAAGCCTAGCTCCATCATCCTGACACCTACCCTTTACATATTTGTAAACATTGATGAGGTCACCCCTCAGTCTCCTCTTCTCCAAGCTAAAGAGACCCAGCTCCCTCAGCCTCTCCTCATAAGGGAGATGTTCCACTCCATTAATCATCTTTGTGGCTCTGCGCTGGACTCCTTCAAGCAATTCCCTGTCCTTCTTGAACAGAGGGGCCCAGAACTGGACGCAATATTCCAGATGCGGCCTCACCAAGGCTGAGTAGAGGGGGAGGAGAACCTCTCTTGACCTACTAACCACACCCTTTCTAATGCACCCTAAGATGCCATTTGCCTTCTTGGCCGCAAGAGCACATTGCTGGCTCATGGTCATCCTCCTATCCACCAGGACCCCCAGGTCCCTTTCCCCTTCGCTACTTTCTAGCAGGTCAACCCCCAACCTGTACTGGTACATGGGGTTGTTCTTCCCCAGATGCAAGACTCTACACTTGCCCTTGTTAAATTTCATCAAGTTTCTCCCCGCTCAACTCTCCAGCCTGTCCAGGTCTCGCTGAATGGCAGCACAGCCTTCTGGTGTGTCAGCCACTCCTCCCAGTTTTGTGTCATCAGCGAACTTGCTGAGGGTGCACTCAGTTCCCTCATCCAGGTCATTGATGAAAATATTAAACAGCACCGGTCCCAGCACCGACCCCTGAGGGACTCCACTTGTCACAGACCTCCAGCTAGATTCTGCGCCATTGACCACAACTCTCTGCCTTCTTCCTTTCAACCAGTTCTCGATCCTCCTCACTACTTGATCATCAAGCCCACACTTCCTTAGCTTATCTATGAGGATGCTGTGGGAGACAGTATCAAATGCCTTACTGAAATCAAGAAAAACTACATCTACCGCTCTACCATCATCCCTCCACCTAGTCACTTCCTCATAGAAGGCTATAAGGTTGGTCATACATGACTTCCCCCTCATAAAACCATGTTGGCTGTTCTTAATGACCCCCTCATCCTTGATATGCCTAGTGATGGAGTCAAGAATAAGTTGTTCCATCACCTTTCCAGGGATGGAGGTAAGGCTGACCGGTCTATAATTACCCGGGTCCTCCTTCTTGCCCTTCTTATAGACTGGTGTGACCTTTGCCATCCGCCAATCCTCAGGCACCTCGCCCGTTTCCCACGACTTACCAAAGATGATGGAGAGTGGCCTAGCAATGACCTCCGCCAGCTCCCCAGGCACCCGTGGGTGCATTCCATCCGGACCCATCTCTTTACAGATGTCCAGATTGCATAGCTGATCCCTAACCCAATCCACATCTACCAAAGCAAACTCCTCCTTTGTCCTGACTCCTTCTGGGGCTATAGAAATCCGGGGCCCTCGGGGAGAGTCTGCAGGAGTAAAGACAGAGGCAAAGAAGGCATTCAGCACCTCTGCCTTCTTTATATCCTCTGTCTCCAGGGCACCCACTTCGTTCAGCAGTGGGCCTATATTGCCTCTTGTGTTAGTTTTATTTGCTATGTATTTGAAGAAGCCCCTTCTATTGTCTTTAACCCGACTAGCAAGATTGAGTTCCAAGGAGGCCTTAGCTGTCCTAATTGCCTCTCTACATCCTCTAACAACTGTCCTATATTCCTCCCAAGCGGCCAGCCCCTCCTTCCATAATCCATAGATTCTCCTTTTCCACTTGAGTTTGCCCAGCAGCTCCTTGTTTAACCACGCCGGTCTCCTAGATCCCTTACTTGATTTCCTACTCATTGGGACGCTCCGATCCTGAGCTTGGAAGAAGCGGTCCTTGAATGCTAACCAACTATCTTGAGCCCCTTTACCGCCTAGTACACTTTCCCATGAGACTTCCCTTAGCAGTTGACTGAAGAGGCCAAAGTTGGCCCTTCGGAAATCCAGAACTGTGGCTTTGCTAGGTATTCTATTCCTCCCACACAGGATCCTAAACTCCACCATCTCATGGTCACTGCAGCCAAGGCTGCCATTGACCGTCACCACTTCGACCAAACCCTCCTTGTTGGCGAGTACTAAATCTAGCAGCGCTGCTCTCCTAGTTGGTACGTCCACCATTTGCATTAAGAAATTATCATCAATGCACTCGAGGAACCTCCTAGACTGTGAATGACTGGCTGTGTGAGTCTTCCAGCAAATATCGGGGTAGTTAAAGTCCCCCACGACGACTAAGGCATGTAGTCGCAAGGCTACTTCCAGTTGCCTGTAGAAAGCCTCATCAACTCCTTCGTCCTGATCAGGAGGTCTGTAATAGACCCCCACAACTGTATCACCCGTGCCAGTCTGTCCCTTAATTCGTACCCACAGACATTCCACTTGCTCCTCATCCGACCCCGGACAGAACTCAATACATTCTAGTTGCTCTCTCACGTAAAGAGCAACTCCACCACCTCGCTTCGCTGACCTATCTTTCCTAAAAAGGACATAGCCATCCATGACCACATTCCAGTCATGTGAACTGTCCCACCATGTCTCTGTAATTGCCACTAGATCATAACCTTTAGCCCGCACACAGACTTCTAACTCCTCTTGTTTATTCCCCATGCTGCGTGCATTGGTGTACAGGCATTTCAGGGAGCCAGTCCTAGTACCCTTTTTCCCCTGCGGGACAGGGTCTAAAAAGCTATCCTTTCCCACAAGTGAAACAAGAGATTGATAGTCCTCCTTAGCCCGCCATCCTTCAATCCCTAGCATGTTCCTCTTGGGCTTGTCCCCAACAGGCCCAGTTAAATCCCCTCCCCCCTTCATAACTAGTTTAAAGCCCTGTCAATAAGCCCTGCTAACTCCTGCCCCAAAACCCTTTTTCTTCTCTGGGACTGGTGTATCCCGCCTGTCACCAGCAAACCAGGTGTCACATGCAGCAGCCCGTGACTGAAAAACCCAAACCCCTGCCTTTGGCACCAGTCACGTAGCCATACATTAACCTGCAGAGTCTTCTTATATATCCCTTCACCCTCGCTTGCAACAGGTATGGAGGCAAACACCACTTGCGCTCCAGACCCTTTAACCAGCCGTCCCAGGGCCCTGAAGTCTCTCTTCATTGCCCTTACGTTCCTCGTAATAATTTCGTCACTGCCAACCTGAAAAACCAGCAGCAGGAAGGAAGGAAGGAAAGACGGAGGAAAAAAGTAAGGAAGGAAGGAAGGAAGAAATGAAGATAGGAAGGAAGGAAGGTAGGAAGGAAGATAGGAAGGAAGGGAGGGAGGAAGGAAGGAAGGTCTGGTATGGAAGAATGGCTGTCAGAGAAGGCAGGAAGGAAGGAAGGAAGGAAGGAAGGAAGTTAGGAAGGAAGGAAGGAAGGAAGGAAGGAAAATATGAAAGATGGAAGGAAGGGAGGGAGAATGGAAGGAAGATAGGAAAGAGGGAAGGAAGGAAGGAAGATGGGAAGGAAGGAAGGAAGGAAGATGGGAAGGAAGGAGGGAAGGAAGATGGGAAAGAAGGAAGGAAGGAGGGAAGGAAGGCAGGAAGGAAGGAAGGAATAGGGAAGTCAGGAAGGAAAGAAGGAAGGAAGGAAGTTCCGGCATGGCAGATTGGCAGGCAGAGTGGAAAGAAGGAAGGAAGGAAGGAAGGAAGGAGGATAGGTTCGGTATGGCAGACTGGGAGTCAGAGAAGGAAGAAAGGAAGTGTCGTGGTTTAAACCAATCCACACAGGTCATCCACTCAACCCCCCCCCCCGACCCTCCCCACTCCCCGAGGGATGGGGAGGAGAACTGAGAGAATATAACTCCCATGGGTTGGGATAAGAACAGCCCAGTAACTAAGGTATAACACAAATCACTGCTGCTACCGCTAGTGATAATATTGATAAGAGAAAATAACAAGAGAATATGATACCGCCGCTGAACGAGTTCGACCCCCCCAAAGAGAGAGAGCCTGCCCTTCCGGGTAACTCCCAGTTACCTCTCCGGGCATGACGTGCTGTGGTATGGAATACCTCTTTGGCTAGTTTGGGTCAAGTGTCCTGTCTCTGCTTCTCCTGGCCTCCCTCATCCCCAGCAGAGCATGAGACTCACAGAGTCCTTGGCCAGAATAAACGTTACTTAGCAACAATTGAAAACAATCGGTGTTATCAGCTCTCTTCCCAGGCTGGAAGTCAAAACACAGAGCTTGCACCAGTTACTAAGAAGGAGCAAAACGGCTCCTGGCAAACCCAGGACAGTATCCACCCCTTATTCCATACCATTCACATCATGCTCAGATCCCACATTTTCAGTATACCATCACGCTTATCTCAGTACACTCTTAGTGCATAGACCAGTCCTTATAAAGCTGCTGAGTCCATTCGGTCCATGATGTCAGGTTCCATCCCTTGTAACAGTCTTTTCAGGGCAGGAAAAGCTGTGTGCAGTGTTGGATTGTTGCCTGCTGATGATGATTGTTCCTTCACTGCAGAACTTGTCTGGTTCTATCAGAATTCATTCTCTGTTGGGATGACGGTTGGATGGAAGTCAGGGCCAGTCGCTGGTGACCTGAAAACATCTAATTGATGGGCTCTAAAAGTATTACACAGCAGGCAACAGCACACAATTAAGTTCATTGGCTGTTTTCCCCTAAAATCAAATCCCCTTGAGGTATACATCGGACTTCGAATTTTCCTGCATTACCCACCAAGTATATCTGGGTCCCTGAGCAAAAGCAATCCCACGAGTGGGTTTGCCTTTACCTGAAGCAGGAATAACCCAGACGGTCTTCCCCAGCAAATTCTTCATGTGCACCACAGGAAGTTTGTCCCCCTCTACAATATGTAAAAGTTCTGACTGGGCTGGGCCAGCTCTATTGACCAATCCTCTAGTGTTAACCAACCAGGTGGCCTTTGGTAAGTGTGTATCCCAATGCTTGAAAGTTCCCCCACCCATTGCTCTCAGTGTGGTTTTTAACAGCCCATTGTACCGTTCGATTTTCCCAGCATCTGGTGCATGGTATGGGATGTGATATACCCACTCAATGCCATGCTCTTTGGCCCAAGTGTCTATACGGTTATTCCGGAAATGAGTCCCACTGTCTGACTCAATTCTCTCTGGGGTGCCGTGTCGCCACAAAATCTGTTTCTCAAGGCCCAGGATAGTGTTCCGGCAGTGGCGTGGGGCACAGCGTATGTTTTCAGCCATCCAGAGGTTGCTTCCACCATGGTAAGCACATGGCACTTGCCTTGGCGGGTTGGTGGGAGTGTGATATAGTCAATCTGCCAGGCCTCCCCATATTTGTACTTCAGCCATCGTCCTCCATACCAGAGAGGCTTTAACCGTTTGGCTTGTTTAATTGCAGCACATGTTTCACAGTCATGAATAACCTGGGCAATAGTGTCCATTGTTAAGTCCACCCCTCGGTCACGGGCCCATCTATATGTTGCATCTCTGCCCTGATGGTCTGAAGTGTCATGGGCCCACCGGGCCAAAAATAATTCACCTTTATGTTGCCAGTCTAAGTCCATCTGAGCCACTTCAATCTCAGCAGGTTTATCCACTTGTTGGTTGTTCTGGTGTTCCTCAGTGGCCCGACTCTTGGGTACATGTGCATCTACATGGCGTACCTTCACCACCAGGTTCTGCACCCGGGCAGCGATATCTTGCCACAGTGCAGCAGCCCAGTTGGGTTTACCTCTGCGTTGCCAGTTGCTTCGCTTCCATTGCTGCAACCACCCCCACAGGGCATTTGCCACCATCCATGAGTCACTGTAGAGATAAAGTACTGGCCACTTCTCTCGTTCAGCAGTGTCCAGGGCCAGCTGGATGGCTTTCACCTCGGCAAACTGACTTGATTCGCCCTCTCCCTCAGCAGTTTCTGCAACTTGTTGCCGAGGACACCATATGGCTGCCTTCCATCTCCGATGCTTTCCCACAATACGGCAGGACCCATCAGTAAACAAGGCATACTGTTTTTCTCTTTCTGACAGTTCGTTATATAGTGGAGCCTCTTCAGCACGCATCACCTCCTCCTCTGGTGACATTCTAATATCTTTGCCCTCTGGCCAGTCCATGATGACTTCTAGAATGCCTGGACAACTGGGATTTCCTATTCGAGCTCATTGTGTAATTAGTGCAGCCCATTTACTCCATGTAGCATCAGTTGCATAGTGTGTAGAGGAGACCCTGCCTTTGAACATCCAGCCCAGTACAGGCAACCGGGGTGCCAGAAGGAGCTGTGCTTCAGTGCCAATCACTTCCGAAGCAGCTCGAACCCCTTCATAGGCTGCCAGTATCTCTTTCTCTGTTGGGGTATAGCTGGCCTCAGATCCTTTGTACCCCCGGCTCCAAAAACCAAGGGGTCGACCTCGAGTCTCCCCTGGAGCTTTCTGCCAAAGGCTTCAGGTAGGACCATTTTCCCTAGCTGCAGTGTACAGTATATTTTTGACATCTGGCCCGGTCCGGACTGGTCCGAGGGCTACTGCATGAACTATCTCGTGTTTAATTTGCTCAAAGGCTTGTTGTTGCTCAGGACCCCATTTAAAATCATTCTTCTTCCGGGTCACATGATAGAGAGGGCTTACAATCGAACAGTAATTTGGGATGTGCATTCTCCAGAACCCCACAGCACCCAAGAAAGCTTGTGTTTCTTTCTTATTAGTTAGTGGAGACATTGTTGTTATCTTGTTGATCACATCTGTGGAGATCTGGCGACGTCCGTCTTGCCACTTTATTCCTAAAAATTGAATCTCTTGTGCAGGTCCCTTGACCTTACTCCATTTTATGGCAAAACCGGCTTTCAGCAGGATTTGGATTATTTTCCTCCCTTTCTCAAAGACTTCTTCCGCTGTATCGCCCCACACGATAATGTCATCAATGTATTGCAGGTGTTCTGGAGCTTGCCCCTGTTCCAGTGCGGTCTGGATCAGTCCATGGCAGATGGTAGGGCTGTGTTTCCACCCCTGGGGTAGTCGATTCCAAGTGAACTGGACTCCCCTCCAAGTAAAAGCAAACTGTGGCCTGCACTCTGCTGCCAAAGGAATTGAGAAAAATGCATTGGCAATATCAATCGTGGCATACCACTTGGCTGCCTTTGACTCTAATTCATGCTGAAGTTCTAGCATGTCCGGTACGGCAGCACTCAATGGCGGTGTGACTTCATTCAGGCCACGATAGTCTACTGTTAGTCTCCACTCTCCGTTAGACTTTCGCACTGGCCATATGGGGCTATTAAAGGGTGAGCGGGTCCTGCTGATCACTCCCTGACTCTCCAGTCTACGAATCAGCAGATGGATAGGAATCAGGGAGTCTCGGTTGGTGCGATATTGCTGCCGGTGCACTGTTGTGGTTGCGATTGGCACTTGTTGTTCTTCAACTTTCAGAGTTTATGAATCATTTCATCCACTGTTAGTGGTACTATATCATTCCAGGTTACTGTTGCCAATGAATGGGCATATGATGACGGTGCATTCCATGTTAGTTTTCGCCACATGGGTCGTGTACATTCAACTTCATCTGGGTCTATGGGTGCATCCCCATTATTTGGCTTGATGTAATAGATCATCTCTACGATGGCTGATTCCCTCAGAGACTGGATGCCTTTGTCTAAAGTAGTCCACTTAGCCGAACGACTCATAACATCATCCTTGTATGGAAACCTTTCTTTCACAGCTGCCAAGAGCCGCCTCCAAAGACTCAGGGACTTTTTCTCTCTTGCAATTGCTTTGTCAATTCCCCCTTCTCTAGCAAGTGATCCCAGATGCTTGGCTTCACTACCTTCTAGTTCATGACCATCGGCCCCATTGTCCCAGCATCAGAGCAACCAGGTGATGATGTGCTCCCCTGGTTGACGGGTAAAATCTTTTCGCATATTCCGTAGCTCAGTTGAGGTCCGAGGTCGAGAAGTCACCTCTTCTTCTTCGTCATCATGCGATGATGACTCCTCCTCAGATTCTGGACCAGGTGGTGAATACATTGTTTCTTCATCTTGCTTCACCCTTCTTGCCTCCTTTTTGCTTCTTCTCTTGCGTACAGGGGCAACCGATATTGGTACAAATTGGTCCTCTGGTTAGGTTCCTTCTGAAGGAAGGAAGGAAGGAAGGAAGAAGGAAGAAAGGAAGGAAGGAAGGAAGGAAGGAAGAAGAAAGGAAGGAAGGAAGGAAGGAAGGAAGGAAGGAAGGAAGCAAGGAAGGAAGGTAGGAAGGAAGATCCGGCATGGCAGACTGGGAGTCAGAGAGAAAGGAAGGAAGTAAAGAAGGAAGGAAGGAAGGAAAGAAGATACGGCATGGCAGACTGGCAGTCAGAGTGGAAGGAAGGAAAGAAGGAAGGAAGGAAGATACGGCATGGCAGTCTGGCAGTCAGAGTGCAAGGAAGGAAAGAATGAAGGAAGGAAGGAAGGAAGGAAGATACGGCATAGCAGACTGGCAGTCAGAGTGGAAGGAAGGAAGGAAGGAAGGAAGGAAGGAAGGAAGGAAGGAAGGAAGGAAGGAAGGAAGGAAGGAAGGAAGGAAGGAAGGTAGGAAGGAAGATCCGGCATGGCAGACTGGGAGTCAGAGAGAAAGGAAGGAAGTAAAGAAGGAAGGAAGGAAGGAAGGAAGATACGGCATGGCAGACTGGCAGTCAGAGTGGAAGGAAGGAAGGAAGGAAGGAAGGCAGGAATAAGGAAGTCAGGAAGGAAGGAAGGTAGGAAGGAATAAAGTAGTCAGGAATGAAGGTAGGAAGAAAGGAAGTTCCGGCATGGCAGACTTGCAGGCAGAGAAGGAAGGAAGGAAGGAAGGAAGGAAAGTCCGGCGTGTCAGACTGGCAGTCAGAGGGGAAAGAAAGAAGGGAGGAAGGTAGAAAGGAAGGAAGGAAGGAAGGTAAGAAGTATGGGTGGTCCGGCATGGCAGACTGACAGTCAGAAAAGGAAGGAAGGAAGGAAGGAAGAAAGGAAGGAAGGAAGGAAGGAAGGAAGGAAGGAAGGAAGGAAGGAAGGAAGGAAGGAAGGAAGGAAGGAAGGAAGGAAGAAGGAAGGAAGGAAGTATGGAAGATAGGAAGGAATGAATGAAGGACGAAGGAAGTAAGGTCCGGCATGGGAGACTGGCTGTCAGAGAGGAAAGAAGGAAGGAAGGAAGTAAAGAAGGAAGGAATAAGGAAGTCAGGAAGGAAGGTTGGAAGGAAGACAGGAAGGAACGAATGAAGGAAGAAAGGAAGGAAGAAAGGAATTAAGATAGGAAGGAATTAAGGAAGGCAGGAAGGAAGGAAAGAAAGGAAGGAATGTAGGTCTGGTATGGAAGACTGGCAGTCAGAGAAGGAAGGAAAGAGGAAGGAAGGTCCGGCATGGCATATTGGCAGGCAGAGAGGGAAGAAGGAAGGAAGGAAGGAAGGAAGGAAGGAAGGAAGGAAGGAAGGAAGATAGGAAGGAATGAATGAAGGACGAAGGAAGTAAGGTCCGGCATGGGAGACTGGCTGTCAGAGAGGAAAGAAGGAAGGAAGGAAGTAAAGAAGGAAGGAATAAGGAAGTCAGGAAGGAAGGTTGGAAGGAAGGAACGAATGAAGGAAGAAAGGAAGGAAGAAAGGAATTAAGATAGGAAGGAATTAAGGAAGGCAGGAAGGAAGGAAAGAAAGGAAGGAAGGAAAGAAAGGAAGGAATGTAGGTCTGGTATGGAAGACTGGCAGTCAGAGAAGGAAGGAAAGAGGAAGGAAGGTCCGGCATGGCATATTGGCAGGCAGAGAGGGAAGAAGGAAGGAAGGAAGGAAGGAAGGAAGGAAGGAAGGAAGGAAGGAAGGAAGGAAGGAAGGAAGGAGGATAGGCTCGGTATGTCAGACTGGCAGTAAGAGAAGGAAGGAAGATAGGGAGGAAGGGAGGAAGGGAGGAAGGGAGGAAGGAAGGAAGGAAGGAAGGAAGGAAGGAAGGAAGGAAGGAAGGAAGGAAGGAAGGAAGGAATCGAGGAAGATCCGGCATGGCAGACTGGCAGTCAGAGAGAAAGGAAGGAAGGAAGGAAGGAAAGTATCATAGAATCATAGAATAGTTAGGATTGCTCCGACCCAGGTGTAGGACCTTGCACTTGTCGTGGTTGAACTTCATAAGGTTGGCATCAGCCCACCTTACAAGCTTAGTACTTTTATAGCTCACCAACTAGATGTCTTCAGGTCACCAGTGACTGGCCCTGACTTCCCTCCAATCATCATTCCAACAAAGAATGAACTTTGACGAAACCTGATGATCTGAGCAGTGACCAGGCAAGTTCCACGGTGTCATTGGAAGACAATCCAACACTGCACACCCTCTCTCTTGCTCTGAAAGACTGTTACAAGAGATGGAGCCCGACATCATGGACCAGATGAATTCAGTAGCTCTATAGGGATTGGTCCTTGGACTAAGGAATGAACTCTCTCTCTCTTTGTGTGTGTGTGTATGTATATGTATATACAGGGAGAAGGGGAAGCCAGGAGGAAGCAGAGACGGGGCACCTGACCCAAATTAGCCAAAGAGGTATTCCATACCACAGCAAGTCATGTCCAGTATTTGAACTGGGGGCAGTTACCTGTAAGGGCTTGATCACTGCTCAGGTCAGACTGGGTATCGGTTGGTGGGTGGTGAACAGTTGTATTCTCTCCCCTTGTTATTTCCCTTATCACTATTATTATTGGGGGTAGCAGTAGTGGTTTTGTGTTATACCATAGTTACTGGACTGTTCTTATCCTGTGGGAATTACATTCTTTCATTTCTCCTCCCCATCCCTCCATGAGCTGGGGGAGGAATAAAGAGGGGAGTGAGCAAGTGGCTGCATGGTTCTGAGTTACCGGCTGGGCTTAAACCATGACACTTCTATATGTTCTCCTTGGACCCTTCTCTTCTCTAGGCTGAACAACCCCAGCTCTCCAGCCTGTCTTCAGAGAGATGCTCCAACCCTCTGATTAACTTTGTGGTCCTCCTCTGGATTCACTTGAGCAGATCCTTTTCCCTCTTTTGTTTGGGGCCCCAGAGCTGGATACAGGACTGCAGATGAGTTCTTACAAGAGCAGAGTAGAGGGAAGAATCATATCCCTCGACCTGCTGGCAATGCTCCTTTTGATGCACCCCAGCATGCAGTTGGCTTTCCGGGGCAGCTCTGCCAGCTCATGCTGATCTTATTGACCAACACCCCCAAGTCCTTCTCCTCAGGGCTGCTCTCAATCCGGTCTCCACCCAGCCTGTATTTTTGCTTGGGATTGCCCTGACCCAGGTGCCGGACCTTGTACTTGACCTTGTTGAACTTCATGATGTTTGCATTGGCCCACCTCTCAAGCCTGTCCAAGTCCCTCTGGGTGGCATCCTTTCCTTCCAGAGTGTCCACCGCACCACACACCTAGGTGTCATCAGCAAACTTTCTCAGGAAGCACTGTCCATGTTGTCAACAAAGATGTTTAAGAGTGTTAGTCTCAGTACCCACCTCTGAGGAACACCACTCATCACTGGTCTCCACTTGGGCATAACAGAGAAGGCATGCTCCTGGAAGGCATGCTAAGGCACATGAAAAACGAGGTGCTTGGTGACAGCTAGCATGGCTTCACTAAAGGGAAATCCCACCTGACCGATTTGGCGGCCTTCTATGATGGGGCTATGGAACTGATGGACAGGGGTAGAGCAGTTGACGTCATCTACCTGGACTTGTGCAAAGCATTTGACACTGTCCCTCATGACATCCTTGTCTCTAAATTGGAGAGACATCAATTTGATGGATGGACCACTCGGTGGATAAAGAACTGGCTGGATGGCCGCACACAAAGAGTTATGGTCAATGGCTCGATGTCCAGATGGAGACCAGTAACGAGTGGTGTCCCTCAGGGATCGATGTTGGGACCGGTCTTGCTCAACATCTATGTCATTGACATGGACAGTGGGATTGAGTGCGCCCTCAGCAAGTTTGCCGATGACACCAAGCTGTGTGGTCTGGTTGGTACGCTGGAGGGAAGGAATACCATCCAATGGGATATGGACATGCTTGTGAGGTGGGCTGATGCCCGCCTTATGAAGTTTAACCATGCCAAGTGCAAAGTCCTACACCTGGGTCGGAGCAATCCCAGGCACACACACACACACACAAAATCCCAAGGGTTAGAAGGGACCTCAAAAGATCATCTAGGCACAGCTACAAGCTGGGCAGAGAAGAGATTCAGAGCAGCCCTGTGGAGAAGGAATTAGGGGTGTTGGTTGATGAGAAAATGGACATGAGCAGGCAGTGTGCACTCGCAGCCCAGAAAGCCAACCGTATCCTGGGCTGCATCAAAAGGAGCGGGACCAGCAGGTCAAAGGAGGTGATTCTGCCCCTCTACTCTGCTCTCGTGAGACCTCACCTGGAGTATTCTGTACAGTACTGGTGTCCTCAACATAAAAAGGACATGGAACTGTTGGAACAATTCCAGAGGAGGGCCACGAGGATGATCAGGGGACTGGACACCTCCCGTATGAAGATAGGCTGAGAAAGTTGGGGCTGTTCAGCCTGGAGAAGAGAAGGCTGTGTGGAAACCTCATAGCAGCCTTCCAGTATCTGAAGGGGGCTGTCCTGGGTTTACCAGGAGCCATTTTGCTCCTTCTTAGTAACTGGTGCAAGCTCTGTGTTTTGACTTCCAGCCTGGGCAGAGAGCTGATAACACCGATTGTTTTTAATTGTTGTTAAGTAATGTTTATTCTGGCCAAGGACTTTGTGAGTCTCATGCTCTGCTGGGGACGAGGGGAGGCCAGGAGGAAGCAGAGACAAGACACCTGACCCAAACTAGCCAAAGAGGTATTCCATACCACAGCACGTCATGCCCAGGATGTAACGGAGACTTACCATGAAGGGCTAGGGACTGGAGGGTTGTACGAGGTATCGGTCGGTGCTCGGCTGGGGGGAGCGGGGCGAGTTATTGGTCGGCTGGTGTTGAGGTGTTGTATTCTTTCCTCTTGTTATTTCCTTTATCATTATTATTACTGGTGGTAGCAGTAGTGATTTGTGTTATACCTTAGTTAGTAAACTGTTCTTATCTCAACCCGTGGGAGTTGCATTCTTTCGATTCTCCTCTCCGTCCCTCCAGGAGCAGGGGAAGGGCAAGAAGGGGGGGAAGTGAGTGAACGAGCTTTTGTGGTTGGGTTTAAACCACGACAGGGTCCTATAGGGATGCTGGGGAGGGACTCTTATCGGGGACTGTAGTGACAGGACAAGGGGTAATGGGTTAAAACTTAAAGAGGGGAAGTTTATATTGGATATAAGGAGGAAGTTCTTTCCTGTTAGGGTGGTGAGGCACTGGAATAGGTTGCCCAGGGAGGTTCTTAATGCTCCATCCGTGGCAGTGTTCAAGGCCAGGTTGGATGAAGCCTTGGGTGCCATGGTTTAGTGTGAGGTGTCCCTGCCCATGGCAAGGGGGTTGTAACTAGATGATCTTAAGGTCCTTTCCAACCCTAACTATTCTATGATTCTATAGGGATGCTGGGGAGGGACTATTCATTAGGGACTGCAGTGACAGGACAAGGGTAATGGGTTCAAACTTAAACAGGGGAAGTTGAGATTGGATATAAGGAAGAAGTTCTTTTCTGTAAGGGTGGTTAGGCACTGGAATGGTTTGCCCAGGGAAGTTGTGAATCTCCATTCCTGGCAGTGTTCAACGCCAGGTTGGACAGAGCCTTGGATGGTACGGTTTAGCGTGAGGTGTCCCTGCCCATGGCAGTAGGGTTGGAACTAGATGATCTTAAGGTCCTTTCCAACCCTAACTATTCTATGATTCTATAAGAGAATACAACCACTCACCACCCACCGACCATTACACAGACTGACCCGAGCAGTGATCTAGCCCTTCTGGGTAACTGCCTCCAGTTTATACACTGGGCATGACGTGCTGTGGCATGGAATACCTCTTTGGCTAGTTTGGGTCAGGTGTCCTGTCTCTGCTTCCTCCCAGATTCCCCTCCTTCCTGGCAGAGCATGAGTCTCAGAAAGTCCTTGGTCAAAGTAAACATTACTTAGCAACCACTAAAAACATCGGTGTTGTCAGCATTGTTCCCAGGCTGAATGTCAAAAACACAGCCCTGCACCAGCTACTGAGAAGGAGAAAAATGACTTCTACTCTTGGGATCCTCCTGTCACTCCAGAAATATAAATGGGTTCCAACCCTTGACAGCTTAATGGGATCAGGGTACACTGTGCACCAGTATCTACTAGAGCCTTATACTTCTGTGGGACTTGATTTGCCAGGCCATCTGATCCACACAGTCCAGTGAATCCGATTGTCCCCTACCTCCACCTGGCTGGAGGCAGGGCCCCTCTAATAGTGATCAGAATATTGGTCACTTACGTCTTGTTGACAAGGATTAGTTATTATCACAGGAGCTGGAATAAAATCAGCTCTTCCACTCCATCTGGGCACCTGCTCACCAGAGACTGAAGCCTCAATTTTCATGGGATGATCATCCTTGACCTTTGTTCTCCTCTTCAATTCACACACCTGTTCCTCCAGAGCTGAGGTAGGTTTTCCATCTCACTTCCTCATGTCTTCTCTGTGATACCGCAGGTAAAACCACCAGGTGGCCCATGGCATATACCTCCTACATCTTCTCTCTCAAGCAGCAGGATGCCTTTTGTTAACAGCTGAGACATGAGGAGGTGGAGAGATCGGATAGATTGTCTCTTAATTTTGGAACTCCTGGAACAGTTTTTCCACAGCTGAAACAATGGAAGGGGTGAGAATGCCTTTGAACTCTCAGAGTTGACGAATCACTTCATCCACTCTTGGTGGTGCTATGTCATTCCAGGTTATTGCTGCCAATGAGTGGGCATATGATGACAGTGCATTACGTGTAAAATTCCCCCACATGGGTCGTGTACATTCAACTTCATCTGGATCTATGGGTGCATTCCCGGCATTCGGCTTGTGATAGATCATCTCTACAATGGCTGATTCCCTCAGAGACTGGATGCCTTTCTCTAGAGTAGTCCACTTGGCCAAATAACTCATAACTTTGTCCTTGCATGGAAACCTTTCTTTTACAGCTGCCAAGAGCTGCCTCCAAAGGCTGAGGGACAGCTTCTCTATTGCAATTGCTTTGTCAATTCCCCCTTCCCTAGCAAGTGATCACAGCTGCTTAACTTCCCTACCTTCTAGTTCATGACCGTCAGCCCCATTGTCCGAGCATGGGAGCAACCAGGTGATGATGTGCTCCCCTGGATAACGGGTAAAATCTTTTTGCATATTCAGTAGCTCGGTTAAGGTCTGGAGTCAAGAAATCACCTCTTCGTCTTCTTCTTCCTCTGATTCATGTACAAATAACTCCTGATCAGATGCTGTCCCGGGTAGTAAGTGCATTGTTTCTTCATCTTTCTTCGTCTTTCTTGCCTCTTTTTTGATTTTCCCCTTACGTACAGGGGCAACCGATATAGGCACGAACTGGTCCTCTGGTTTAGCTGCAGTGATTATCACTGTGGTTGGAGTGGCTGCAGTATCTGTTGTCAGGGTTTGGGTAACTTCTGTACTTGTCACTGGGGTTGGTATAGCTGCTGTGCTTGGAGCTGGAGTAGCTGCACTCTCTGCTGCTTAGCTGTCAGATCCAGAGACATTTTTTCCCTTTGAAGTTGCTGGATAGTGTTGAACAGGGCTCTGTAAGCATAGGACAAGCCCCAGCACTTTGTCATGATTTGTCCCTCTCTGGGATGACCAGGATGACAGCACACCTCATTTAAGTGTTTTACTAATTTTTCTGGATTTTGTACTTGTTCATTGGTGAAGTTCCAAAGCACTGGAGGGACCCACTGGCCTAGATACTTGCCCATAATGTCCCCCACACCCTGCCAATCATGACTGTACAGCCTTGGGGAAAATCTCTTGGTCCTCCTATATCATTGCCTAATCCTAGACAAGACCCAAACCCGACTCTGCTTAACTTTCAAGATCAGACTAAATGGTCGTGGGTAAAACAGACTCCGTATGCGTGCCAACATGGTGATCCCTATCGCAATCAGCGGGCAGGTCGCAAGGGTACCCAAAGGCCATTCAAAACCTTCAGAACTCTCAAATGACACTGTAAAGAATCGGGGGGGGGGGGGGGGGGGGTGATTGGGAAGGTAAGGGAATGTCTCCTTCATAGGTTGACCACCCGAAGAGGGGAAAAAAGATGTGTAATTGCTATACACTCCTGTTATATACCTCCCAAAGTATAGAGGTGGTGACCACAAGCCAGATCAGTTTCATGATCAATGAGTCTATTGTATTACAAGTCATTACCATGAAGTACAGTGAAGCAAGAACCTTAGCCCAAGGCCCCCAGCTGATAAACACTAAATCAGCAAATACTGGCAGTAATTAGTATACGACATGCTCAAACTCTGAGACCAAGCGCAACAACTGTGAGAGCAAATAAATCAACATTGTGATGAGTGACTATTAATCTGAAACAATGAATGCTTATCACTAATACTTTTAGACCCCCTCTGGTCAGATCTGCTTTCATCTCAAACTTTCATGCCCCACACTGGGCACCACAAAGGACTTTCGTGGTTTAAGCCCACCACACAGCCACTCACTCCCCCATTTCTCCCCCCTCTCCGCTGCAGCAGGATGGGGATACAGGCTGAGATAAGAACGGTCCAGTAACTAAGGTATAATACAAAACCACTACTACTACCACCAATAATAATAATGATAAGGGAAATAATATGAAATTAAAAGGAGAAGGGAAGAAAAAACTACAATTAAATGATGCCCAATGCAATTGCTCACCACCTGCTGAGTGATACTCAGCCTGACCCAAGCAGTGACCTGTGATTCCCCACAGTTTATATACTGGGCATGATGTGCTATGGTATGGAATACCCCTTTGGCTAGTTTGGGTCAGGTGTCCTTTCTCTGCTTCCTCCTGGCTTGTGTCAGTGCCAATAGATAATGGTCCATGGTGAAACTCACAAAAAAGGAATAGTACTGTTTGGCATGGGTTGTGGTAACATAAACTTGAAAATAAGGGAATTAACACTGCTTTTAGCAAATGGGAGTCTTATACCGGTAAACATCTGTTCACACACTGGCCACATGTGCGCTGATGTTGCGACTGGTAATTTTTCTACTCCAACCCAAGGGAGGATATAAGGACCTGTGCAGGGATGGACGGGTGAGAAGGCCAGATGCACATCTTGATTCAGGGGACACCCTGTGTGTCACCATGGTTGCAGTAGTTGGAGAGGGTATGTCAGATCAATGAATGGTGCCTGGCCCCCTGCAGCTGAAGAGTGGACCACTCTGTGGCAAGCCTGCCAATCACTTAAAGAAACTATCCATCTTAGTGAGATCTCCTGAGCTTTATATGCAACAACCTGTAACTCCTGAGACACGGAACACACTTTTAAAGGGATGTCCACCAGGATGGAATGTGTATCTTATACCCATACTACTATAAAAACAAGGAAACCCAATTGAACAAGTGATTGAAAAGCTAAGCCAATTAGGGGATTTACCGGGGCTGGGCTTGGACAAAGCAGCTCACTATAAGGGGAGAGTAGGAAAGGAAGAGATATAAAAAAACTACAAGTCGTCCTGTTCCTGCTGTGTGGATAACTAAAGAAGAAGAATTGCTGGTAGTGCACCTGGGTCTTGAGCAGGCCAAGGAGTGTTTGTGTGCATGGGTGCAAGGTCTGGCTGGGAAACAGCCTGAGGAGTGATTGTTTATAGAATGGAATTTATAGTGACTGAAGACAGTTACTGTGGTTGGTGTGGCTTCTGTTTGGCTTCATACCTCACATCTAAACCCTCTGCTATTCAGGCGGGTTGCCCATGTGACTGTTCAGGCCTGCAGGCAAGTGACTGGATCGAGGGTAGAAGACTACTTCTTTCACGAGTGTTCGCCGGGGGGGGGTCTCAGGAACACTATGTGCCTTTTATAGACCAATTGGACAATTCTATACAAAGGCAGACTGATGGTAACGGGGCTGCTCTTGCACTTTTATTTCAGCTAGCATATGAGGGCACAGGTGGGGTTTGCAGGGCTGCGTTAGCCCCAGTCAGAGGAAAAATTTGCAGACATTGTCAGGTTGGTTGGGGCATGTCAGGATGTCAGAGCAGAGACTTGTAGGGCTTCTGCATTGGCTTCTGCATTAATTATTCTGTTTTTATTGGTCATAGTAGGTCACATTCCAACCTGCCTGGCCCTTTAACTGAGGATAATGACATAGCTGACTCCTTGAATGTTAACACTGTGCAGTTTACTTCTGCAGTTGCTTCACATTCCTTTTTTCATCAGAATGCCTCTGCTTTAAAGAAGCAGTTTAACCTGTCTTCTTCTCAAGCAAAGCAAATTATCAGGTCTTGCCCCGACTGTCAGTCAACAGCTCAGTCCTCATTTGCCATGGGTGTAAATCCTTGTGGCTTAAAGGCAAATGTGGTATTGGGCCTGCAGAAATGGGAAGGGACAGCGGAACTGATAACCTGGGGGAGGGGATATGTTTGTGTCCTTCTACCTACAGGTCCGTGATGGCTGCCTGCAAAGTTTGTCAAGCCATACCATGAGATGGACAGATGAGTTGAAGAACCCAATGCCTCAGCTGCAGGAGCTGACCTTAAAGATCCAGAGCAGAATGACACAGAGGAAGAGAAAAAGGAATGATTTGCAAAACATCACTTGGGGGCAACTGAAAAGTCTACATCAAACTGCAAGTACTATGATGAGCACTGTAGGCATGGAGCCCTCTCCAATCAATACTTTTCTGGCTTACTTAGTCATCACAGCTAATTCTGCTGTAAATACGTGCAAATCAAGGAAGTCTATAACTGGATTGTGTTTACTGACTGAAATATGTGTGCATGTGTAAAATACGAACTCACCCCTCTAAACAAGATAACAAGGTTTTATTGAGGGACAAAGTCAATAAAGCAAAAGCAACAGCGCTGGGCGCATGACCATAGCCAGAGCCGCAAGGGATTAGTATTTGTTACAGGCTTATATACTTTCACTATTACATTAGTTACATACATATTCATAATTCCCGTATATAGGCAGGGAATACTATAACTAGCTCCAAGAACTTAGTCTCCTCCTCTTGGTGTCTGCGCACTGATCTCTGGTGATTGTGGGCAGGGGTCTTGAGGATGAAGTAAGCAGTCTTCCTCTTGTGAGTAGGGGTCTTCAAGATGAAGTAAGCAGTCTTCCTCACAGTGTACTTTTCACCTTTGGCACAGTTGGACGCCCCAGTAATCACACAATTAGCTAAAACCAGCCATATCTGTAATTATTCTGATACCTAGCAAAGATTTAAAACAGTGTGACCTTCCTGCAAAATTTATTGCAGGATGGGCAGACAAGGAATATCCCAAGCTAGCAGATGTTCAGGAGGCTCTGTCTCTAAACTAACTGATAAGTAGAAGGATGGTGTGAAATAATGTCGTGAAAGGAAGACTTGCACGACTCAAGATATCTTGTTTCAGATCGTTGATGGGAACGTGACCTTTTTCGACAAGCCAATCCCCCACAATTCCCCCGTTTGTATTTATGAAGGAATAAGGACTGAGTCAGGAGTCGTTGTAAACAAGCAGAACAACATTGTAAAGCACAACAAAGCAACAAACTCCCTATAATTATGAGACCTATAATGGCAAAGCAGCTTGTAAAGCAAATGTATATGCAGCTCTATGAAGCAAACCTCGATTTCCAAATAACTCAAGTAATTCAAAATCTGTACTTCTAAAATCAGTTAAATATTTCCGAAGTGCTATAAGCGGGTTACATAAAGGATAATTTGACAGACTATACAAAAGTCTTTGTTTCAGCCAACTCTGGTGAAGATATCTTATAGACTGACAACCATCACAATACAATTTTACTGTAGGGTCACATTGACGACAAAAACTACAAGGCAGTGTCTATTGTGGTTGCCAAGTCCATTTTGAGGTTGTTGGTGGTGGTTAGTTGCAAGGTAATCGAGTTTGACTTGCTGCGTACACACGCTGAGGTGCAGGGGCTGTAGGACCCGTGCTTGGAATCATCACGCGACGGGTCTTGGCGCTCCGTTGTCTGTTTCTCGATCGGTTCTGTTTGCGTTGACAAGTAGCAGTACAATGGTAATCCATTTGATAATTAGGGCACCAAACCGAGTTGTGGCAATCTTTTGTCATGTGCCCATTTTGACCACATCTGAAACATCGAGGATCCTTGATCACACCGGTGGCTTGTAAAGGTGTCAAGGCTGCTAATATTCGCGAATGACTTTTTTGAATTGCCTTTTCCATTGCTTTTATTGCTTCAATCAACATTGTCTGATGTTTCATAGGTATCTATGTCATACGTTTTAACATCTTTTCTATAGTGGTATTTGCAGGTAACTGAACAGGTATCTGCCTTACAGTATCATTATAGTTCTGTATTGTATATTGACGCAGTAAAATATCATGCATGTATTCTGGAGTATCTGACTTCCTTATAGCATCAGCTACCCTATCCACAAAGGTATTGAAGGGTTCGTCCTTTTTCTGTGTCACTTTCATGTAGGTAGGAGTTGCAGTAGTATCTTCAATCTGTGACAGAGTTCGCAAGGCTAGTCTCATAGATTTTTTTAACAATTCTGGACCTAGCTGGACTTGAGCCCTCTTAGTGGAGAACTGTCCAATTCCCATCAGGTGTTGTAATTGCACCCCAATCAGGGGATCTCCCTGGCCTCGCTGAACTGCAACCGCCTCTTGACAGGCTTTCTGCCAATACATGTTCCATAACAACAACTGCAAAGGGGTGAGGATTAATTTCACAATGCTTTTAATATAACAGCAAATCTGTTCCCCAAATATGTGACAACATTTGCCTAGTGGGTTCTAACTGAATGCCTGTAGAAAAAACAGTTTGCCTTATCTGAGGTAGCAATTTCCAATTTAAGGGAGACATTTCAGCATTTACTGCCTGACATTGAGTGTTAATCTGGTACTTAACAGGAAAGGCGAGAATCTGAGAATCTTTTCCTGCAACGCCTGTGAACAATCAAAATCACTGTTTGACAGAGCCTCTCTCTGAATAGATTTCCAATTTATCACCTGGATTCGCATTTGTCTACCCGTGCTCTGCAACTTTACCTTTTTTTTTTTTTTTTTTTTCTCTCTCTAAAGTTGTTCACCCTGCTTTGCACGGCTACAAACAGCAGCCTGCTCGGCAGCAGCTACAGCTGCCTGCCTGCTTCGGCAGCAACCATAAATACCTGTCAGCAACCACACTTTTGCATTAACCCTTTCTTGCCTGAAATGTTAAACCGCTACCTGTTAAAAACTTTTACATGAACACAATAACAAAGAAAATACATAGAACACCATCTGCCCTCATCACACACACATACGTATGGGATCCCACAAGCACACTCCACACAACTACAATATTTGAAACACAAAATCCAGACAACCATTACTACCACTACACAGTCCCACGTACAGAACGTGGCACAAGGACCCTGTGAAGACTATCAGGAAACCAGCTCCAACAAGCATCATCGCAGTGTGAGGTGGCAGGCTCAGCCCTAGCGAGCATCCCCGCAGAGGCTCTGCCTCCCCCACATTGCATGAAGCTTGGGCTTTTATACTGACCAAAATGCACATTCATTCTGTCACAGGTGGCCAGCCTACGCCAGAAAAAGTGGCCAGCAATATCTATAAAGGTTTCCAAGCGTCAATAGAATCATAGACATATTTGCCAACTTCTAGTACATGAGTATCACAGAGAGACTGTATCAAATGAGTTGTATATGGGACCCCAAGTCCACGGTCTGCCACAGTCTGCCACAGTCCTCCCGATACCCCTGATAAGGGCATACGAGAGACCTTCCCACCACGGGTCTTGATCCAGCACACACATCACAGGGAAAGCACACAATACATCTGCATCCCACACCCATCTCGCTTCTCCCTTTACAGCTGAACATTTATCATGAGGATCTGGGGGATATAAATCAGGCTTCTTTTCCGGCTCCATGTCAAAAGGACCATCCAGATCAGCATCAGAATTAACAGGCGTCAGAACCTCAGAAGCAGCAACAGCAGCCTGATGAGCACGCACAGGCTCCTTCTTGGGGTCAATAGGGCCTGGGTCAAAAAGACTGTCTTCATCTCTGTCCTCAGTCTTTGCAGACGCGGCGGCAACTGGCAGAGGCTCAGGGGTGGCCGGGGGGGGGGGGGGGGGCACTGGGTTTCACGATCTCACTTTTTGACTTTAACGTCTCTAAAATAGTTCTCCAAATGACTAACAAATGTTTCACAGTGTCACTGCCTTTTGTGGCTGCGTCCCACAACTTAACTCGTGCATCATTCCACAAAGAGACCTCAGATACGGTAGACTCATCAGCCTCTGGATAATGCGTCTTCTACCATTTCAACATTAAATTTAAGTCTGTCTCTTTAAAGGTTGCTCCCTTCACCTTAAGGGCTGAAAGCATCCATAAAACAGAGACTTTTTCCTTACTGATTTTTTTCCCAAGTCCCAAGTTCAAAGGCTTCTCGAACCCCCTGGATTAAGTCCTTCTCCTTAATACCGCGCTTTTCTAAAAAGCAATTTAATAAATTTAGGGCAGCTTGCCTCTCCATACCCCCTTTTAAGGTGCTCTCGCTCCGTTGCACTACGAGGCTTCGGCTGCTCCTCCTCCTTGGTGCAACGCTGTCGATACAGCCACTGCAAGTCCGGCGGCGCCCAGATCCCGTCTATACGGTCGTCCTTTGGCGCGATGCGCCGCTTTGACCCTCCGGGGCAAAATCGGAGCCAAGTGCCAGTTTTCACGGCCGTGGTGTTGTTACCATCCAAGCGAAGACAAGTATCACGTCGGGGTCACCATTTGTCGTGAAAGGAAGACTTGGACGACTCAATAGGAGTTAACAGCAAGCTTCGTTTATTGGGCTTCTGCTTTCGGTTAATATAACAGTGAATATGCAAATACTAGGCACTTGATTGGTTCTGGCACAAATAAGGTATTGCGTAAGCTCTACATTTTTGCAGCTACACCGTGCACCCCCACCATCCTCTTTCTCATGCACTTATCGCTTAGTGTCCTTGCCTGTGATTGGTCATAGTATGTTGCGTTCCTCATTCAACAAGCCAAATCTCCCACAAAATAACTCATTCATGTTTAGTGGGGCCACTAAATCCTGTTATCTCACTACAGACTTACAACACAAACATTGTTCTTTAAAGCTAAAGATACTTTAGAAGGCTAGTGTGAAACAATTAACTCATGTTTAGTGGGGCCACTACATTCCAAAGACTTACAACATAAACATTGTTCTCTTTCTACAACCTAAGTTAAGCTAAAAAGTACTTTAACTCTATGATTTCCAGGCACTAGCTTTTCTTGTATCAAGCCCCCCCCCCCTTCTTTCTTTTACCTTTATAAATTCTTTTGCTATGTGACTCCGTTTTGCTCAAGAGTTCTGGCCCTTTTTAACTTGTTGTCTAATCTTGTGTCTTTAGTGAGCTTTGTTTCTGTTACTGTAAACTCATACAGTTATATCCACATAACCACACCTATGATTTGCGAAAGCCAATACATTTATGTGTTTATCACACGTGCAATGTAGCTATTATTAGAGGAACTGATTTTTTGCATAAGCCACCTATATTTACTATCCAGTTGCTAATAAGAAACTACACCTTCTATTGTATGGATTTGTCACTTGTAAAAGAGATGTTAGAGCATGCAAATTTACAGCAGCTGCTAGAAAATGCTAAGGCGGAAGCCAGAAAGATTCTAATACGATGGTAGTGTTATAAAGCAGGTAATGGAACAAATTAAGAGGGTGGGAGAGCCCCACTGGTGGGAAATTCTCTTTGGCTGGTCCCCCACTGCCATGAACATCTTCAATGCACTGCTGCACCCTGTAATAGTTATACGGCTAATGTAAATCTGTGTGTGCTTTGCCATAGTAATGACTTGCTACTGGATGAGGCAGATGAAACTCTGCATTGACGATGAGGTGCAAGGACTGAGGTTGGCCAAATGCCTCCTTCCATAGGCAAGGGCAAGAGTGGGTTGGCCTCTGTGTTTGCCACCAAGAAGAACCTTTAGCTCCGCTGTTGGCTGCAACCCAACAGGCGTGGAGGGGTGGGAACACATGCCATGCCAGACCTTGATGTGAGGGATGGCCTTCCCTGTTATAAGAGGGCCATCCAAGAGGGAAGGGAAGGCCAAGCAGCCTGTGGTTGGCACAAGAGATGATCTAGTCCAAATCCTCTGCTCAAGCAGGGTCATCTAAAGCAAGTTTCATCACCCTCACAATAAAAAATAAAAAAAAAAAAAAACCAAACTCAAAAGTTAGCATAAGTCACTATTATAAGTAATAATAATATAATAAATAACTGTCATATTTGAATCTTCTGTTCTCAAAGGCTAATGTCAAGAAGCTGCTCTTGTATGATTTAAGACTTCTTAAGCAGAGAAGGGGATAATGAAAGCCAAGGACTGTGTCTTTGTAAGTAACAGTATCTATTTCCAGGTTCCCATGACTCCCATTATATATGGCCAACACATTGGTGAAAACCTGGTTTTGGAGCCTGGATATCACTGCTTTTCTTTGTTTTACTTTCCCTCCATGTCATCTGGAGATTTGTTACCAATTTGCAAAGAACCAAAGCCAAAGTGCTTGCTGCCTTGATTGTGCAAAACAAAATAGGACAGCGATTGGTTTTTTGCTTTTAGTACATAAGCATGGGTGTGAAGACTCTGACGGGTTATGGTGCATGAATTTAAGTGACCACTTCAGTTCAATACATGCACAAATACAAAAGTTAAAGACCCTCTGTCCTGGGTTCAGCAGTAGCAGTCATTTTTCTCCTTCTTAGTAGCTAGTGCAGTGCTATGTTTTGCTTTTTTGGCCTGGGAAGAGAGCTGATAACGCTGATGTTTTTAGTTGCTGCTCAAATGTTTGGTCTGGCCAAGGACTTTCTGAGCCTCATGCTCTGCCAGGGAGGAGGGGAGGCCGGGAGGAAGCAGAGACAGGACACCTGACCCAAACTAGCCAGAGAGGTATTCCATACCACAGCACGTCATGCCCAGGATGTACGGGGAGTTACCTGGAAGGGCTGGGGGACTGCAGGGTTGGACGAGGTATCGGTCGGTGCTCGGCTGGGGGGAGTGGGGCGAGTTATTGGTCGGCTGGTGTTGAGGTGCTGTATTCTTTCCTCTTGTTATTTCCTTTATCATTATTATTATTGGTGGTAGCAGTAGTGATTTGTGTTATACCTTAGTTACTAAACTGTTCTTATCTCAACCCGTGGGAGTTGCATTCTTTTCAATTCTCCTCTCCGTCCCTCCAGGAGCACGGGGAGGGCAAGAAGGGGGGGAGTGAGTGAATGAGGTTTGTGGTTGGGTTTAAACCACGACACCCTCACTAGCCACCTAGCAGAAAACACTGAGTGGAACCCCTTTCAGGGATGGACGTGGGGGTGGGACTGGCTGTGAAAAGCTGTTATATTATTACTGGTAATAGGTATTGGGTTTTTATGCATTTTATGTTGTGTTCCTTGTCTTTTGGCGCTAATCTGTTCCCTTATAGACAGTATATTATACAAAACTGTAGTACAGATGGTAAAATATCTGCATGTTCCAAACACAGACCACAGGGTGGCATGTGTCAGTGACAATAGATAATGGAAAAGTACTGTTTGGCATGGGTTGTGGGAACATAACTTTGAAAATAACGGAGTTAACACCGCTGTTAGCAAAAGGGAGTCTTATACCGGTAAACATCTGTTCACACACTGGCCACATGTGCACTGATGTTGCAACTGGCAATTTTCCACTCCAGCCCAATGGGGGATATAAGGACCTGTGCAGGGACAGACAGGTGAGAAGGCCAGATGCACATCTTGATTCGGGGGACACCCTGACGATGCACTGCCTACCACCCTTCCGACTGGGCAACATGTTCCATCTCCTTCTCCTGTGTGGTAGTTAGGGTTCGGCGGTCAGAAGATGTCGTGTTGTACGGAAAGATAAGAAGATAAGGCCCCTCTCCCTAGAGCCAGTAACACTTGGTTTGTGACGTAAGCAGACGGAAGTGACGTTGTAAACTCAGGGTATATAACGCCATGTTACCCGTCAATAAAAGCCATTTGCCGTCCACCACATTGGTGTCTGAGAGCCGATGGCCCGAGCGGCCTGGGGTTGGTCGCCGTGCCATTCCTGAGATAGGTCGTTGTGAGAAACTATAGTCTAGGGTATTGTTTATTAAGATTTATGTTAAGCCCAATGTAAAGGTTAGGCAAACAGCCACCAGACACAGCATACACAAGATAAGATAACCACAATCGCTTATACCAACTAAACCAGAGACCCCTTATGCAAACATAAGATAACTGCAAGATGTTCCAGGAACTGGCAGAGATAAGACGAACAACTCCATATAAGGACATAGGAGTAGAGGGGTCAACAATGGGACAAAAGAGGAAGACTTCTTACTTCGGCCTCAACGACCATCAGGAGGCAGAAAACGACCCCCTAACAACAGCTGAAGCATGCGCAGAGTACCTCCACTACTTCATGAACACGGAAGTAAAGATGTATAAAAAGGGACGGTTTAAACTGCTCAGTACGGCAGTTGGCGGAGCGCAGACTCCCCTGTTGTCCAGCGCTGTCTTTGCTCATATTCTACTTGCTATAATTAATAAAATCATAATTGGATTATGATCCGTTGTGGTCTCAATTTATAACAATTTTCTGGTGCCGTGACTCGGATAAGGAACGGTGGGCTTTGGTCCTCTGGGGAGGCGCCCCGCGACATTTCGCGGCCCCGCGACCAACAGCTTACCTCATCCTTACCGACGAACCTAAATTCTAGAATAATGAGCAAAGGAGAAACCGGTAAAATCCCATAAAATTCTGTGCACGGGAGTCCGGACGAAGACGCAGGACGCGTAAGTATATTGCGAAATTAATCGCAGAGAGAAATTGTTCGCGGAGAAATTGTTCGCGGGTTTGCCGTTCGGGCGGGATTGGGTTTCCTGGAATATAACGAATGAGAGGTTCGATATACTGAACCAAGCGAGTGTGGACCCTTAAGTACTGCGTTTCCCATCTCCCGCGAGGGACTGGGCCAGGAACAAGGGGGAGCGAGTGAGTGCATATTTATGGATATTCCAGAAGATGGGGGCGAAGGGCAGCAAGCCTTCGACTCCCATGGGAAGGGTACCCATTGTACCTAAGAATACCCCTCTGGCATATATCTTAGACAATTGGAGATATTTCCCTGGAACCCTAGGGAAAGATAAGCAAAAAATGATAGAATATTGTACTAAGATATGGGGAGGGAAGAAGATTTCTAAAAATGTCTTTTGGCCAGTCTATGGGTCAGAGGAAGATTGGGTAAGACAGCAATTAAACCTCTGGGTTAATAATAAAAAATCCCTTAACCCGGAGGAGAGTCAATATGCGGAAGTGTGGCTAGAAAGACCGGGAGCTAGACTTTACCCGCTGAATGAGATAAAAACTAAACAAAAGAAAAAGAAGGAAGTGTTAGACGAAACCCTTCTAACCCCCCCTCCTTACATTCCTCCTCCTGCTCCCACAGCCCCTCCAGAGGTCCCCAGAGCATCCACTCCCCCACCAGAGTAGGAACAAGAGTCTCCCCCTCCTCCTAGACGCGTAACTAGAAGTCAAAAAGGGGCAGCCCAGATGTACCCTCTAAGGGAAATACCCATGGGGGGACCTCAGCCTGTGATCGGATATATTTCCGTACCCTTAAATCCGGCTGATCTACGAGATTTTAAAAGAACTGAGATGGGAAACTTAATAGACGACCCACTCAGGGTGGCAGAAAGATTAGATCAATTTTTGGGACCAAACCTTTATACTTGGGATGAGATGCAATCTATCCTTGGTCAATTATTTACTACTGAGGAAAGAGATATGATTAGACGAGCAGGAATGAGACTGTGGGATGCTCAACATGCCCAGGGACCTCAAGCAGATATTAAATGGCCACTCCAAAGACCTAATTGGGATAATCAGGATCCGGTGCATAGAACTCATATGCAGGACCTAAGAACTATAGTAATTCAGGGAATTAGAGAAGCAGAACCCCGTGGCCAGAATATCAATAAAGCATTTAATGAGATGCAAAAGAAAGATGAAAGCCCTACTGAGTGGCTGGAACGACTGAGGAAAGCCCTTCAGCTCTACTCTGGAGTAAATCCAGACGACCCTTTAGGGCAAGCGCTCCTCAAAACTCAGTTTGTGGCAAAATCATGGGAAGATATCAGAAAGAAGATTGAAAAGTTAGAAGACTGGCAGAATAGAGGGTTGGATGAATTACTGAGAGAAGCTCAGAAAGTCTACGTAAGGCGGGAAGAAGAGAGCAGCAAGCGACAAGTAAAAATGATGGTAGCAGCAGTCAGAGAGGATCGCAGAGGGCGAACTAGTGAACATATATCTGCTGGAGCGAAACAAGGGAATGTAGTAGTACAGAAAGAACAGAAATGTTGTTTTTACTGTGGAAAGACGGGACATATAAAGAAGAATTGCAGAGAAAGGATCAGGGATGAGGAAATATTGAAGATGGAATAGGAGAGTCAGGGGCTCTATATCTTAGGGGACCGGAGTCATCATGAGCCCTTGATAAAATTAAAAATAGGTCCCTATAAACAAGAGTTCACCTTTTTAGTAGACACTGGGGCTGAGAAATCAACTATTAAGCAAATACCTGAGGGATGTAAAGTTTCCCCTGAAAAAGTACAAGTAATTGGGGCAAAAGGAGAACCCTTTAAAGTAAGCAAAATCAAAAATGTGGTATTCGAAACTGAAAATAAATTTGGAATGGGTGAACTCTTGCTCGCCCCTGAAGCAGAATTTAATCTGTTAGGACGAGATTTAATTGTTGAATTGCAATTAGAAATTAAAGTAAAAAATCAAGAGATAACAGTGTCTGCTTATCCTTTGACTGTGGATGATCAAAAACAAATTAACCCCGATGTCTGGTACTCTCCGGACACAATTAGTAGACTGGAAATTCAACCTATTAAAATCCAAATTTCCGAACCCCACATACCTGTGAGGGTAAGGCAATATCCCATATCCCTAGAAGGACGGAGAGGATTAAAGCCAGAAGTTGATCGATTGTTAGCACAAGGAATCTTAGAGCCTTGTATGTCACCCTTTAACACCCCCATATTGCCTGTAAAGAAACCAAATGGGAAATATCGGCTCGTACATGATTTAAGGGAAATAAACAAAAGAACTATCACCCGGTTCCCTGTAGTAGCAAATCCATACACACTGCTAAGCAAACTAGGACCCCATAACTCCTGGTATAGTGTGGCTGATTTAAAGGATGCCTTTTGGGCCTGTCCACTGGCAGAAGAATGCCGTGATTATTTTGCCTTTGAATGGGAAGACATAGAGACAGGTCGTAGACAGCAATTGAGATGGACCGTGCTTCCCCAAGGGTTCACTGAGTCCCCTAATCTGTTTGGACAGGCCCTGGAAGAGCTCTTAAAAGAATACCAGGTACAAACGGGAAACGTGCTGTTACAGTATGTAGATGATCTGCTCATAGCAGGGAATAATAAGGAGGATGTAAGAAAAGAAAGCATTCGACTTCTAAACTTTCTTGCACAAAAGGGCCTAAGGGTATCACAAGAAAAGTTACAATTTGTGGAGGAAAAAGTGAAATATTTGGGACATTATTTGTTTAATGGCCAGAAGATATTGGATCCAGAGCGCATTAAAGGAATTTTGGAATTACCTATGCCTGTCACTAAGAGACAAATTCGGCAGGCATTAGGGCTATTTGGGTATTGTAGGCAATGGATAGAAAATTATAGCTTTAAAGTTAAATTCTTATATGAACAACTGTCTCAAGACAAAATACCCAAGTGGACCCCTCAGGATCAAGAGCAGTTTGTCAGTCTCAAAAGAGAGCTAAGTCAAGCACCGGTTTTAAGCCTACCTGATTTAAAGCGGACATTCCATTTATTTGTTAACATACATGAAGGAACGGCATTCGGAGTATTAACTCAGGAATGGGCCGGACAGAAGAAACCGGTGGCATACCTATCAAAGCTGTTGGACCCTGTGAGCAGGGGTTGGCCGAGTTGTTTACAAATCATTGTTGCTGCTGCCTTATTACTTGAGGAAATGAATCGCATTACCTTTAATGGAGAAGTTGTCTTATATGCGCCTCATAACATCAGGGGAGTGTTACAACAAAAAGCAGAAAAATGGCTTACAGATAGCCGATTATTAAAGTATGAGGGAATACTTATAGAATCCCCTAAACTATCTTTGAAAACTATTGGAGCAGTTAACCCCGCTGAATTTTTGTACCCAGGAGAAGGTAATGAACTATTGCACAATTGTTTTCAAACAATTGAACAACAAACACGCATTAGGCCAGACCTAGAAGAAGAAGAACTACAATGTGGAGAAGTATTATTTATAGATGGGTCATCACGAATAGTGGAAGGTAAACGACTGTCTGGATATGCCATCGTTAAGTTGGAAAAAGGAGAATTTAAGACAATAGAATCAGGCCCCCTGAGTGCCAGCTGGTCAGCTCAAGCTTGTGAGCTGTATGCATTGTGGAAAGCATTAGTGTCACTGAAGGGAAAGGATGGAACTATATATACAGACTCACGCTATGCGTTCGGAGTAGTACACACTTTTGGAAAAATATGGGAAGAAAGAGGGTTTGTTAACTCACAGGGAAAAGAACTGATACACCCGGAATTAATTCGGCGAGTTCTGGGGGCATTGAAAATGCCGAATAAAATAGCAGTCGTACATATAAAGGGACACCAGCGAGGTACAAGTTATCAAGTTAGGGGAAATAATGCAGCTGATACAGAAGCAAAACGAGTGGCAGGCAATTATAGTATGATTTTGACTATGTAACAAGTACCTGTTAGTAAAAATTTGAGTTTTGAGTCTGCAGAAAAGGAAAAACTAGAACAAATGGGAGCTAAGGAACAAGATGGGAAGTACATATTGCCAGATGGGAGAGAAGTCTTGCGGAAGGGCATAGCACTCGAAATATTTTCAAAAATACACAGTAAAACACACTGGGGAACCCAGGCGTTAGTTGATCATTTCAATCAACAATTTGCCTGTATAGGCGTATATAACATAGCAAAGACAGTCACGGCAGCCTGTGAGACCTGTCAAAAGGTTAATAGAAGCAACATGAGACAAAAACCTCTTGGAGGACGTTCCCCAGCATACAGACCTTTCTCACACATACAAGTGGATTTTACTGAACTACCTAGGGTAGGGCGTTACAAATATTTATTAGTAATGGTGGATCATTTAACACATTATGTTGAGGCTTTTCCTACCTCCAGGGCAACTGCTAACCAAGTTACTAAAGTGTTACTTGAACACATTATACCTCTATATGGAGTACCTGAAGTAATTGACTCGGACAGAGGAACACACTTTGTGTCAAAAATTGTTAGAGATTTAACAGAAAGCTTGGGTATTAAGTGGGAATACCATACACCATGGCATCCACAAAGTTCGGGAAAAGTTGAAAGAATGAATGGAGAAATTAAAACTATTTTGACTAAATTAATGATAGAAACCAAATTATCATGGATTAAGTGCCTACCCATGGCACTATTAATTCTCAGAACTAGACCCCGAGCAGATGTAGGAATATCAGCGTTTGAAATGGTGTATGGAATGTCTTATAGAATTGAAAGTCCACAAACAAATGTTTTAATTCGAGACCGTGTGATTAATGAATATGTTTCACAATTAGCAGAACACCGTAACAAGCTTTGGGAACATGGACTGATTGTGCAACGACCCCCGTTGGACTTAAAAATTCACAGAGTTAAACCTGGGGATTGGATATCGATTAAAGTGTGGAAGGAAGAAACCCTAAAACCCAATTGGGAGGGACCTTATCTTGCTTTGCTTACAACAGAAACAGCTGTCCGGACTGCTGAGCGTGGATGGACTCATGCCAGTCGCATTAAAGGCCCAGTGACGAGACCCCACTGGAAAGTAATCAGTACTCCAGGGGACACCAAGATAACCTTGAAAAGATAACGTAATGATAGAGACTTTATTTGATTATTTTGCCACATTACCTTTTGGTATAAAGTGTGTATTGCTGTTTATATTTGCTATAATAATTTCTTTTTCTATCTATTATATATGGAAGCGTACAAACTGTGTTAAAGGAAATTGCTAAACTTATGCAACCACACAATAGTGAATATAAGGTAAATAATATATGTACTCTAGATATACGAATTAGGTGTAATAATTTGAATTGCAATTGTTATCCATTTGCTTGTTTTAGGTGTAAGGTATGTCAGGATAAATGGTGGACACACTGTGAATGTGGATGCCCTCCAATGGGAGTTTGCACACAGTGTTGGAAAATCCAAAGAACTCTCACTATTATTGTTACCACTCCAATGAACCAGTCCCCTTTATAGCCGAAATTTTTATTATAAAGTGTAGAAGGGAAGTACTAACTGTGTCTTGCTTTGCCCCATTAGTTAAGGCTGCAAAGTGGGAAGCCTATGTAAACAGGCAGAAAGCCCGAAACAGCTGTTCTCCTGAAGAATTCCCTTGTTGCCGAGAAGATGGTACACCCCGTGGCTCGAAGCAACCGAGTCGACGGGCAAGGCAGAGGAGGAACAAACTGTGGAGAAAAGAACCAGAACAATGGGACGCAAAAGCAGCAATGGCCGAACTTCCCCAGGACTGGTAAAAATATACTTAAATTGGCAAAATTGACAGACACCCATTTTCCTGGTATACCGTTAGTTTTGTTATTGATGATAACACAAGCAAATGGAAGCCCTCATGAACCTATGGCCTGGAAATTATATAATATACCAGAGTCAAAATTAATTCAAACTCAGATCGGTCCAGGGAAGTGGAATTTCTCCGTGCATCTATATTCCCTGATACCTATAGAACAGGACTCCCCTGTTTTTACCCCAGATCCAGCAAAGCTTCAGGCCCAATGCAAGGCATTTTATATATGTCCAGCAAGTAACCCTGGCAGAAGTTATTGTAATTATCCAGGTCATTTTTACTGTGGCTATTGGGGTTGTGAGACTATTGCTTCAAATTGGAAAACACGGGGAGATAAATATATAAATGTAACTTGGGGACCCCCGGGCTGCACTCCCCCAAAGCATGATTTTGATGGACACCCTAAAAAACCCTGTGGCAGCGTGTCCTGTACCAGAATTGAAATCAATATAAAAGAACCCCAAGATGACACATGGTTAGTTGGCCGTATCTGGGGAATTAGATATTGGGAATCAGGAGCGGATAGGGGAAGTTACTTTAGAATAGTTAAAGAAAAGCTTCCTTATGATCCCTTACCAATAGGACCAAATCTGGTCCTGAATCCACCCACTTTCTCTGAAGAAAAGGTTGCCCCCGCAAGTATCGCACCCACTTCTCCAGACTCCCATTCGGAAACAACTAATAACATTGTATCCAGGGATCTAAAGCTGGTTTTTCCCACTTCTCCAAACTCCCTTTCGGAAACAACTAATGACATTATATCCAGGGATCTAAAGTTGTCAGAATCCAAAGACCCCTTATGGAGTCTAATGCAAACCTCTTATCGTGCCCTAAATGAAAGCAAACCAAATTTAACTGAGGAATGTTGGTTATGTTATAATGTTAGGCCACCATATTTTGAGGCAATTGGAAAACAAGGTAGGATTCAATGGTCTAATGGTTCAAACCCACGAGAATGCCTATGGAATGACCAGAGAAACCATACGCAAGGAATTACTATTCAATCAGTAACAGGTCAAGGAAAATGTATAGGTACAGTGCCCAAAAAGTATCAGTCTTTGTGCAACCGAACAGTCACTATAGAAAAACGCACTATAGAGAAACACAAGAATAAAAATGACAAATGAGCTATTCTGACACCAGGAGCTAAATGGGTTTGTTCAGACATTGGAGTAACGCCTTGCCTATCCCTAATGCATATCCTGATGTTTGATCAATCTCAGTTTTGCGTACAGGTGATTATTGTTCCTCGTCTAATCTATCACACCTCTGAGGAGGTGTTACGCCACTTTGAAGGAGATCTGAATAGACAAAAACAAGAGCCAATTACAGTGGTAACCTTAGCTACACTGCTGATAGCGGGCGGAGTTGAAGCAGGTACAGGCATAGCTTCCCTAGTAAAAGGTCAAGAATTACAAAGTTTGCAGATGGCTGTAGATGCAGATTTAGCAAAAATAGAACAATCTATCCAAAATTTAGCCACTTCAGTAAAGTCTTTATCAGAAGTAGTACTACAAAATAGAAGGGGATTAGATCTATTGCTCTTAAAAGAAGGAGGGTTATGTGTAGCTCTCAAGGAAGAATGTTGCTCTTTTGCTGACCATACGGGAGTAGTCCAGGACACCATGTCTGAACTCCGGAAAAGGTTAGATCAACGTAAGAAAGATCGTGAGGCGGGCAGGTCATGGTATGAAAACTGGTTTAATATTTCACCTTGGCTAATGTTATAAATTGAGACCACAACGGATCATAATCCAATTAAAATTTTATTAATTATAGCAAGTAGAATATGAGCAAAGACAGCGCTGGACGACAGGGGAGTCTGCGCTCCGCCAACTGCCGTACTGAGCAGTTCAAACAGTCCCTTTTTATACACCTTTACTTCCGTGTTCATGAAGTAGTGGAGGTACTCTGCGCATGCTTCAGCTGTTGTTAGGGGGTCGTTTTCTGCCGAAGTGAGAAGTCTTCCTCTTTTGTCCCATTGTTGACCCCTCTACTCCTATGTCCTTTGTTCGTCTTATCTCTGCCATTTCCTGGAACATCTTACAGCTATCTTTAGGCAACATCTGCTATGTTTGCATAAGCGATAAGCGATTGCGGTTGGCGACTGTTAGTCTATGTAAGCGATTTCATACTTTTTATTGCCTAACCTTTACATTGGGCTTAACATAAATCTTAATAAACAATATCCTAATTCATAGTTTCTTACAATCCCCCCTTTTTCTTTTATCCTATTATTGTTTATTAGATGCTGCTTTCATTTTCAGAATTGTAAGCCAACCTTTTTCCACACTCCCAACATTTATCATAACACTCACAAGGTAATTCCTTACAATCACAGGTATAGATTTTACGTGGAATGACACATTCACAACAATCTTCATCCTCATTAATAGATACACTCTTATATTTTGCCCCAGATCTCGTAGTTAAAATAAGCAGTTTAGCTATGTCAAACCGTTCTCTAATAAAGTGTAAAATATAGCGTAATATACAAGGCCCAAATATAAGTCCCAAAATCAATATAATAAGCGGTCCTGCTAAAGCAGACAACAAAGTGGTTAGCCAAGGTGAAATATTAAACCAGTTTTCATACCATGACCTGCCCGCCTCACGATCTTTCTTACGTTGATTTAACCTTTTCCAGAGTTCTACATAAAGGTTGTACAGGGAATTCAGGTTGTCCCGCCCCAGTGAAAGTGGTTATCACTTTGGATGTTTCCCAGGATATTAATTCCCACTTTAATGGTTCATGCGGGTTTCCATTTGCTTGGGTGATTATCAATAACAAAACTAACGGTATACCAGGAAAAAAAGGTGTCTGTCAATTTTGCCAATTTAAGTATATTTTTACCAGTCCTGGGGAAGTTCGGCCATTGCTGGTTTTGCATCCCATTGTTCTGGTTCTTTTCTCCACAGTTTATTCCTCCTCTGCCTCGCCCGTCGACTCGGTTGCTTCGAGCCACGGGGTGTACCATCTTCTCGGCAGCAAGGGAATTCTTCAGGAGAACAGCTGTTTCGGGCTTTCTGCCTGTTTACATAGGCTTCCCACTTTGCAGCCTTAACTAATGGGGCAAAGCAAGATACAGTTAGTACTTCCCTTCTACACTTTATAATCAAAATTTCGGCTATAAAGGGGACTGGTTCATTGGAGTGGTAACAATAATATTGAGGGTTTATTCCTTTGGCAAAAATCTCCCACCACTCATGGGATTCCCAAATAATTTCTTGTTTTAGACTCTAATTGTTTTAATTTCCACTCAGTGAGAGTTCTTTTGGATTTTCCAACACTGTGTGCAAACTCCTATTGGAGGGCATCTACATTCACAGTGTGTCCACCTGACAAACCTTACACCTAAAACAAGCAAATGGATAACAATTGCAATTCAAATTATTACACCTAATTTGTATATCTAGAGTACATACATTATTTACATCAGCATATCTTCTATATTCACTATTGTGTGGTTGCATAAATTTACCAATTTCCTTCAACACACTTTGTACGCTTCCATATATAATAGAAAAGAGGAGAAATAATTATAGCAAATATAAACAGCAATACACACTTTATACCAAAAGATAATGCGGCAAAATAATTAAATAAAGTCTCTATCATTATGTTATCTTTTCAGGGTTATCTTGGTGTCCCCTGGAGTACTGATTACTTTCCAGTGGGGTCTCGTCACTGGGCCTTTAATGCGACTGGCTCCAATATTTTCTGGCCATTAAACAAATAATGTCCCAAATATTTCACTTTTTCCTCCACAAATTGTAACTTTTCTTGTGATACCCGTAGGCCCTTTTGTGCAAGAAAGTTTAGAAATTGAATGCTTTCTTTTCTTACATCCTCCTTATTATTCCCTGCTATGAGCAGATCATCTACATACTGTAACAGCACGTTCCCCGTTTGTACCTGGTATTCTTTTAAGAGCCCTTCCAGGTATGTTTGTAGCCCATATCCCTGGGAATACCTGATCCAGTATATCTTCAATCTGACTTCTCCCTCGACATGATTAGTGATCAAAATTAAGCTTTTAACATCTCTATATACTGTTGGTCCTTTACTTTTAAAGTGATCTCGCCTCCTTTGAAAGTAATGGTTTCTCCCAAGTGTTCTAACAAATCTCTCCCCAAAAGAGCTTTTGCGGAGTTAGGCATATACAAAAACTTATGGATGCCCCATTGTTTTCCCAATTGATATTTTAGTTTACAAAAATAAGCCTTTTCACCTTGGCCAGTCGCCCCTTTTATCATCATATAATCGTCCCCAAAGGTATTAAAGCTTTGTTTAAAACTGAATACATTGCACCTGTATCAACCAAAAATTCCATTATAACCAGTGGATCTGCTAGGGAAGATTCCCCTGGTCCCGTCAGCCTAGTTCCAATTCAGTCACCCGAGCCACCCCATGGCACTCCCACTAGGGTAGTCTCACTCCCAGCATCCAAACTCCTCATAGCACTCACACCGATCCAGTTCCACAGAAGAGGAGGTCACTCCCCCACTTCTGTCCGACATTCGTCCTCCACCAGTTTTAAAGCAACCAGCGCAGCCGTGGCTGTAGCACGACCCAGCTTTTTCTTTTCTACCTATTTCCAATTCCTATACACTCTCCATGCTTCCTCCTTCACTCCCATCCACATTTATTCATCAACCCTTCAATCCCGTCTGTCAACATGTCTGTCTGCCTGCCCCAGCACCCATCTCATACTTAAACACAGGAACTGCGGGAGCTTCCCTCCTTTCCCCTTTGGTTTTCCCTTTTTTATTTATTTGTTATTTTTCACAGGTGCTCACCCTGCTCTGCAGGGGTTACAGATGCCTGCCTCTGCAACAGCACTTCTGGTTTAACCCTTTCTTAACCCTGAATGTGAATGTGCTGCTTGTTGCCAGTGACAGCAATTTCCTCCTCCTTATCAATCAATACCTGATAGGACAGAGGCAGAGGGTGCTCCTCTCGGAGGTACCTGTGATATATAATTCTCTTGATGACTGTCCCAATATCACAGGCTGAACAACATCTCTCCAGCTTAGCTTTCTGTTTTTCCAAAACCAAAATTAGGGATCTGGCAGAGTTATATTAATTTCACATTCTGTCAGCCACTCCAGGTGCTTTCTTAAAGTGAAACATATCTGCATACATTACTTCATTGCATTTTCTTGGCCACCTCAAAACCAACATAAATTGTAAAAAAAATGCATTAGAATTCAGAGTTCCATTTTTAGGCCATTTTTCCTGATTTTCCAAAGTTTATAAAGGCCACCATTGATTACAATATTTTACCAATGTTTTCTTGTTTACCGAGCCCCCAGAAGAACCTCCCAGTTCTTTCCAATGTGCCAAAATGTAATCCAATGGGCTTTTCTTCACAATTCCCTTGTTTTGACCGGCTCCCATTTCAAACAATCTCTTACAAATCTCTATAGCTCCTCTGTCCCAGTGTTCTGCAAATGCACTTAAAATATGAGAGCACCTACACACAAGTTTTATGATATTCTCAGGGGATTCAGTAAGATAGTATCTCTGGGTTCTGCAGATCAACTCTCCTGTCATTAGAACATAGTTTCAGTTCCAGCAAAATTTACACTGCCCTAGTATCCACAGCAGGTTCCACTGTTCAAAACTTGTTATGCACTCATATGTCAGGTTACGAAGGTTTTCCTAATATCCCCCGTTGATTGTCCCAAAAAGAGAGACATTAATTGTTGTATTCCCATTTTATTTTTTCCTTTGTAACCACATCTTCTCAAATTTTCTTTGATACCTTTTATAAACCCTTTCTCAGTTTTCCATTCTAACTTCCCGGAAGTCCGCCAGGATTTTGTGGCTTTTCTCCAGAAAGTAATCTTTTATTTCTGGTCACCGATTAGATAATTATAATTTTCTACCTGGCAGTGTTTTGTAAGACACCCTGAGCAGTATCTGCCCCACCGCTGTCCTGAGTGGCAATATCCACGTGAAATGCCACCCGTCACATACAGTTACACTCCTACAAGGCACATACTCTCACAGGGCATATAGGAAATTCCCTTGCCCTTGTATTTCGTAAAGTTATCCACTGCGGGAGGGGTAGTCGGACCTTCCCCCGCTTTCTGAGCTGCTTGATGGTTATACACAGACAAGACACAGGACAGAAAAACATAAACGCTTCATCCGTCTCCGGCCGCTCCCCTCGCGGAGACACGGAACCGCGGATTAGGACTCCACACTCGCTTCGTAGCTACGCTACGTCTCAGTCACACAGAAACACATGGGATCCCACACACTCACGCTATGGTTCCGCTTGCCCTTCTCCTGCTTCCTACACGGTCATTAGCAGGTCTGCCCTGGCTCCCAAAACTTGGGATGCAGCGAAAACCCGGGCTCGCCCGATCCGCCTTCAGGATCGCTTGCAGCCGCGCTATCGGTCGACAAGCCCCCCCAGCTTGCAAGCCCTACCTGCCACGGGGAACTCCGCTGTGCGCCAGACGTCTCTGCACGCCTTACCAGCAGCCCCGGGCCACGCGTACGCCCTACAGGCCCCCCAAAGTACCTAAATTCCAAGCATACCGCCTCTCCGCAGCCGGCGCAGGTCGCTGTCTGTCCCCGCAGTGAGCGGATGAGAAGCGGAGCTCCTCCAGGCAAGCGGCCTGGGGGGGGCTTAGGATATCCGCTCCTCACCCGATCCTGCAGCCGAACAGAGGCCTCCTGGCTGGCTCGCCAAATTGATACGCGGATTGACTCCACAGCTCGTTAGAGTTGTAAAGTAGGTATGCTTTATTCAGCGCTGAGGTGCATGGGGATCGTTCCTCCAAAGTATGCACACCCAGGGTCGTTTTTCCTTTACATTTATTCCCTTACGCCTATACATACAATGGGTACCCTTCCCATGGGAGTTGAAGGCTTGCTGCCCTTCGCCCCCATCTTCTGGAATATCTCCAAACACGCACTCACTCGCTCCCCCTTGTTCCTGGCCCAGTCCCTCGCGGGAGATGGGAACCGCAGTACTTAAGGGTCCACACTCGCTTGGTTCAGTATATTGAACCTCTCATTCGTTATATTCCAGGAAACCCAATCCCGCCCGAACGGTAAACCCGCGAACAACTCTGCCGTGAACAATCTCACTCTGCAGATCTGCCGTGAACAATTTCACTCTGCAGATCTGCCGTGAACAATCTCACTCTGCAGATCTGCCGTGAACAATTTCACTCTGCAGACCTGCCGTGAACAATCTCACTCTGCAGATCTGCCGTGAACAATTTCACTCTGCAGATCTGCCGTGAACCAATTTCACTCTGCAGACCTCCGCCGCGAACTATTTCGCTCTGCGGAAAATTTCGCAATATACTTACGCGTCCTGCGTCTTCGTCCGGACTCTCGTGCACAGAATTTTTATGGGATTTTACCGGTTTTTCCTTTGCTCATAATCTAGCATTTAGGTTCGTCGGTAAGGATGAGGTAAGCTGTTGGTCGCGGGGCCGCGAAATGTCGCGGGGCGCCTCCCCGGAGGACCAAAGCCCACCGTTCCTTATCCGAGTCACGGCACCAGAAATTGTTATAAATTGAGACCACAACGGATCATAATCCAATTAAAATTTTATTAATTATAGCAAGTAGAATATGAGCAAAGACAGCGCTGGACGACAGGGGAGTCTGCGCTCCGCCAACTGCCGTACTGAGCAGTTCAAACAGTCCCTTTTTATACACCTTTACTTCCGTGTTCATGAAGTAGTGGAGGTACTCTGCGCATGCTTCAGCTGTTGTTAGGGGGTCGTTTTCTGCCGAAGTGAGAAGTCTTCCTCTTTTGTCCCATTGTTGACCCCTCTACTCCTATGTCCTTTGTTCGTCTTATCTCTGCCATTTCCTGGAACATCTTACAGCTATCTTTAGGCAACATCTGCTATGTTTGCATAAGCGATAAGTGATTGCGGTTGGCGACTGTTAGTCTATGTAAGCGATTTCATACTTTTTATTGCCTAATCTTTACATTGGGCTTAACATAAATCTTAATAAACAATATCCTAATTCATAGTTTCTTACAGCTAACCACTTTGTTGTCTGCTTTAGCAGGACCGCTTATTATATTGATTTTGGGACTTATATTTGGCCTTGTATATTACGCTATATTTTACACTTTATTAGAGAACGGTATGACATAGCTAAACTGCTTATTTTAACTACGAGATCTGGGGCAAAATATAAGAGTGTATCTATTAATGAGGATGAAGATTATTGTGAATGCGTTATGCCACGTGAAAGTTATGCCTATTGTAATTGTGAGGTATTACCTTGTGAGTGTTATGGTAAATGTTGGGATTGTGGAAAAAGGTTTGCTTGCAGTACCGAGAATGAAAGCAGCGTCTAATAAACAATAATAGGATAAAAGAAAAAGGGGGGATTGTGAGAAACTATAGTCTAGGGTATTGTTTATTAAGATTTATGTTAAGCCCAATGTAAAGGTTAGGCAAACAGCCACCAGACACAGCATACACAAGATAAGATGACCACAATCGCTTATACCAACTAAACCAGAGACCCCTTATGCAAACATAAGATAACTGCAAGATGTTCCAGGAACTGGCAGAGATAAGACGAACAACTCCATATAAGGACATAGGAGTAGAGGGGTCAACAATGGGACAAAAGAGGAAGACTTCTTACTTCGGCCTCAACGACCATCAGGAGGCAGAAAACGACCCCCTAACAACAGCTGAAGCATGCGCAGAGTACCTCCACTACTTCATGAACACGGAAGTAAAGATGTATAAAAAGGGACGGTTTAAACTGCTCAGTACGGCAGTTGGCGGAGCGCAGACTCCCCTGTTGTCCAGCGCTGTCTTTGCTCATATTCTACTTGCTATAATTAATAAAATCATAATTGGATTATGATCCGTTGTGGTCTCAATTTATAACAGTCATCAAGTCAACGAAGGCAACAAGTGGTGCCGAAACCCGGGAACGGGGTTTTGGGAATCGCCTGGACAGGTGAACGGCGGCCGGAGCGGCTGGACCTGCCCGGCGAGGAGGACGCTTCCGGACCAACAAGGAGGATGGAAGCCCTTGCGAAGGTAGTATCGCAGTTACATAGTCAGTGGGGTATTGATTGTAAACCCAAAGATTTTACTCTCGCAGTTGCGAGGCTTTTGCAAACTGGGGTTATTGCCCAGCCGGTGGATATTCTCCACCCCGAAGTGTGGGATAAATGTACTAAAGCGTTAGCCGAAGGAACGATGTCTTCGGGTTGTGGGAAAAATCTTAAGTCATGGGGGAAAGTTGTACAGGCTCTGAAAAAGGCTATACAAGAGCAGGAGACCTGGAAAGCGGCAGAGAACTGTTTGTTGGCCACCCCGAAATTGGGAGTCGGGGCGGCCACGCAGACTTTGCACCCCCCTGATGATGCTGATTGTCTTGAGCCCAAAGATCACCAAGAGGGCGACTCGTCCCCCCGACCGGGTCCTGACACGGGCCCCGACATGTTAACAGAGGGACAGAGTCGAGATAAATCTTTCTGGGGCAGGCTAGCCGAGGAGGCCAGGAGAGCCGCGGAGAAAGCGGAGTCTGAGGCAGCCTGGCCTAGACCGCCGCCATATGCGCCCCAAGATGGCGCCGAGCAGAAAGGCGGAGGGCGGGGCGAAGACGCCCGTGGCGGGAAAAAGGAGAAAGCGCCGGTATTATCATGCGCACGCAACAAGGAGGGGGAGGAGAACGGGGAGGAGAGAACTGGGGGGGCACCCGGGAAAGGGAGGAGAGCGCGAGTGAGGGGCAGAAAGCCGATAGGAGCGGCCACCTGGAAAAATATCCTCGTACGGCAAACAGCCCGCCGAGTAGAGGGGGGGGCGAATCAAGAAAGAGGGAGCGGCCCGCCCACAAGAAAAGCGGGCAGGGCCAGAGCCCGCCGAGTAGAGGGCGGGGCGGACCGAGAGGGAGGGAACGGCCCGCCCACAAGAAAAGTGGGCGGGGCCGGAGCCCGGCAGAAAGGCACAGGGAACCGGAAGTGAGCAGTCAGTCGAGCTCTGACTCTGAATCAGACACCAGCTGGGACGAGTGGGTCACAACCGATTCAAGCCTAGAGGAGGAGGAAACGAAGATGGACAAAGGGGGAGGACTCTCCCTCACGGACTGGAGGAAAATAAAGATTGCTTGCGCCGACTGGACCCCATCACCCAAATTAGTGTTCTCAGTCCAGGTGACAGATGGGGGGCAGAGGATCTACTCGCCAATAAATCCAAAAGATATACAAGCGATTGTTAAGGCAATCGCAGATAAAGGGCTTAATTCTGCCATGGTCTCCACCCTCATAGATGGTGGTTTTGGGGGAGATGATATGCTCCCGTTTGATATAAAACAAACCTGTAGAATGATTTTTGACGGGGCGGGGATGATTGTTTTTAAACAAGAATGGGAATACAACTGTGTAGCACAACTAGCTCAAGTAACCGGGGCGGATCATCCACTACACGGCTCCAGCCTGCAGCGATTAACGGGTATAGATCCGGCAATGATCTATATGATCCGGCCCCAGGCACAGGCCAAGGGCCTGCGGCCCTATGAAGTAATGACAACTACCCGTGCAGCCAGAGAAGCTATTCGTGAAGATTCTAGAGTCGTTGTCAAGCCATTGCCATGGTCTACAATAAAACAAAATGAAAGTGAGAGTTTTACACAATTTGTAGACCACCTCCAGGCAGCGGTCGACTCCTCGTCCCTGCCTGCAGAAGCGAAAGGCACAGTTGTCACAGAATGCTTACGTCAGCAATGCAATTCGACAACCAAAGAAATTTTACGATCATTGCCGGCGAGGTCAAGCATTGCGGACATGATTAAACATGTCGCAAAAGAAGAGCAACTGTCCCCGATCCAGGCGGCTGTCCACACCGCGATGGCTAATATGACGGCATGTTTTAAGTGTGGCCGGGTGGGCCACATTGCACCAAACTGTCCTCAGTCGGAAAAGCCACTAATAGCGCCTCCCCCACATCAGAACCAACCCAGAGGACCATGTTGGGCCTGCAGAAAGAAAGGGCATTTTGCTAAGGAATGTAGATCTAAAACCCAGGGAAACGGGGCGGGGAGAGGACACTTGGGCCGCGCACAGTCCTCTCCCACTTGGGACATGAGGCAGCCCAACTATGCCAACCCCAGATGGGGCGAGGCACTCCCGAACCCATTACCCCCTCGAGAAGCAACCAGCTTTATGGTCCAACCGACGGGTCAGCCAGATCTGTCCCTACCCCAGGGTCAACAAGGACCAACCCCTGGGAGCGGGACCCCAGGGTGGCCCTGGCCGTGAACTGTGATAACCCACCAGTGGTGTGGGGGGTCTGTTCCCTCCATAATGTCTTATCTGGTACCACCATCAGTGTCCCTTTCCTGATTGATACTGGGGCAGACGTTACTGTTATCCCTGAGACGAACTGGCCCCCGTGTTGGAAATTGAAAGACACCTCTATGGTGGGTGGAGTGGGGGGATTATCCCGAGCTCGGAAGAGTGCCCAACTGATAGCAATCACACTTCATACTGAAAAAGGACTGGAGAAAACAATTACCCTTTTTCCATATGTTATGCCAGGAGTCCCACCCCTGTTGGGGAGGGACGCTTTAGCCCTATTAAAAGCCAAGGTGACAAATTTATAGTAAGGGCCACTGCCACACATCCGCTTCCACCAATTAAATTGTCATGGAAATCATCCGATCCAGTGTGGGTCGAGCAGTGGCCCCTGTCTAAGCCTCGAATGGATGCTCTTCTTGAGCTAGTTGACCGCAAACTACAACAAGGTCATATAGAACCTTCCACCAGCCCATGGAATACCCCTGTTTTTGTAACACCCAAGCGGAATGGTAAGGGATTTCGCCTCCTTCATGATCTGCGTGAAGTAAACAAAAGAATCGAGCCAATGGGTCCTGTCCAAACACTGTTGCCCATGAACTCTATGATACCAGAAGGACAACCTTGTGCTGTCCTTGATATTAAGGACTGTTTCTTTTCAATACCTCTGCATGAGGAAGACAAGGACCGGTTTGCTTTTTCTGTTGTATTCCCAAACAGCCAACGCCCCAACCTACGTTTCCAATGGAAAGTGTTGCCTCAAGGAATGATCAACTCGCCCACTATTTGCCAGATTACAGTGGACCGGGTGTTGATACCGGTTCGGCACAGTGATCCGACCGCGACCATCATTCAATATATGGACAATATCCTGATTGCCGCACCATCAGGAAATCATGTGGGCCAGCTAGTATCAATGGTTTCGGAGACTTTGAAGATAAGCGGGTTCGAAATTGCGAGCGCGAAAATTAAAAGAGGACCATGTGTGAGTTTTTTAGGAGTGGGGATCACAAGTTCTTACATAACCCCTCCCCTAGTAAAAATCCGTCGGCACATCAAGACGCTCCATGATGTACAACAGTTAGTAGGGTCCTTACAATGGCTCCGCAATATTGTCCTGATCCCTCCTGAAACCATGAACGCCTTGCATGACCTTCTAAAAGGGAGGAACCCATGGGAACCAAAAACTCTAACGCCGGAAGCAATAAACTCTCTCGATTTTATCGAGCAGCAGATATCGTCAAGTACGCTCACCAGGTGGAATCCGGATATACCGCTCGATCTGTACGTACACTTTACGGAAGGAGGGGGAATAGGAGCATTAGCCCAGGGTCCCCCTGAAAAGGCCCGCCCAATACAATGGATAGTCCTGGGAAAACCGTCTCATGCATTTTCTCCAGGAATTGAGTGCCTTGGTAACTTAATCATGAAAGGCAGGAAACTCGCCCTAAGACACCTGGGCATCGAACCCGCCAGGATATTTCTACCCTTCCGCAAGCAGCTTACAACACAATCAGTGGCGATGTCAGAGTATTTGGCCATAGCCCTCGTTGGATTTGGTGGAGAAGTCTGGTACGCTACGAAGCCTCCCTGGACTCAAATGTTGGCACTTGTCAACATCGACCTCCCATGGAAGGTCATGGACCGACCCCAACAGGGACCAACAGTTTTCACAGATGCATCCTCAGTGACTTCAACCGCAGCGGCGGTATGGCAATCAGAAGGGGAATGGCACTGCATTAAAATGACTGACCACACGCTTTCAGTCCAACAGCTAGAAGCAAGGGCAGTGGCACTGGTGTGCGGACTGTTCCCAATGGAACACCTTAACATAGTGACCGACTCGATGTTCGTGGCCAAGCTTTGCTTGGCCATGTCAGGTCCCGGTGTGTCAACATCTACAGTAGCTTTGATGCTAGAAGAAGCACTATTTTCCCGAAAGGGCACCATATCAGTCATCCATGTTAACAGTCATGACTCAATCAAAGGTTTCTTCCAAACCGGCAACGACAAAGCAGACGCTGCCGCAAAAGGACTGTGGACGCTAAGAGACGCCCGTCAGCTACATGAGTCTCTCCATATTGGAGCCAAAGCACTAGCAAAGAAATGTGGGATTTCGGTCACTGACGTGAAGCACATAGTCGCCACATGTCCCCACTGTCAGAAAACACCACTGTGGTCCAGTGGAGTTAATCCCAGAGGTCTTAAGGCCTCTGAGGTGTGGCAGATGGACTTTACGCTTTGTCAGCTGTTGAAACCTCGAGCGTGGTTAGCAGTAACTGTAGATACATATAGTGGAGTGATCATAGCCACGCAACACCTCAGAACTGACTCTAAAGCGACCATCCAACATTGGCTGATGGCCATGGCGTGGCTTGGTGTCCCCAGTCAGATTAAAACAGACAACGGTCCGAATTTTGTCTCCAAATCAGTACAGGCATTTGCTTCTAAATGGAGTATCACTCTAACACATGGGATCCCGTATAATAGCACCGGGCAAGCCATAGTTGAACAAGCGAATCAAACTTTGAAATCTAAGTTAGAGGTATTGGCAAAGACAGAAGGTTTTGTCAACACCATTCCCTCGGGAGACCAAGCACGCCTGCTAGCGACTGCTCTGTTAGCATTAAATCAATTTCCCAGGGGGGACGAGGTAAATAGCCCCTCCCAAAAACACTGGGCCACTCGAGTACTAGATGAGGGCCCGTCAGTCATAATTAGAAATGATCTGGGAGAATGGGAACAAGGATGGAGGCTAGTCCTCACAGGGCGAGGGTATGCTGCAGTTAAAAAGGATGGCAGAGTTAAGTGGTGTCCGCTTAAGTCCATCAAACCAGACCTCAAAAATAAAACTAACGAAAACTGAGTTTTTATCCGCAGGATCTCGTCATCGGCTGCCCCCGTAACCCGTACTCCCCGCTGGCAAAAAAAGAACAACAGCTCGACAGAATCCAGAGAAGGGCAATATGCCAGGACACGGAACTATTTGGGGACCTCCTGGTTGAAACGACCTCAAGGTTTTGGACAGAAAATAAGTACGAGCCAGGTTGCCTTGGGACAGGGAAAGAAGCTGCACCCTTTCCGGTGCATCCTGATTATTTTGTTTTTGGTGTCGCCACGAACAGGGGGCGAAATAAGTCACCAGGCTCACCAGCCATTTAAATGGGCATTATATCAATGGGAAAGTGCTAAGGTTATACAAACTATCATAACTCCAGGGGCTCCCAGTTTTAATGTCACCCTGTGTCAGCTAGTACCTATACCGTTATGTCTAAACTTAAAAGGCTACTACATATGCCCTGCTTCCAACCCTGGGAAAGGATACTGCAATCAACCAAATCAGTACTATTGTGCCTATTGGGGTTGTGAAACAATCGCCTCCTCATGGTCTCCTTCGACAGAAGACAAGTTCCTAAAAACAAGTTGGGGACCTGATGGATGCAAGCCACCTAGTCATGATTCTAGTGGAGGCTTGCAATTGGCATGGCGTCAGCATACTAACAGTGACACCAATTGTCAGCATATAAGACTTGACATCTAACAGCCAGAGGACCCAGGATGGGTAATAGGTAGAACTTGGGGAATTAGGTATTGGGAACCAGGAGAGGACAGAGGTGGACTATTTCTCATCAAAAAGGAAACAGTTCCAAATGATCCATTATCAGTAGGCCCCAACCTAGTACTGACTGATGATTTAGCCAAAGAGACACCAGATGACGTAACAACAGCTCCTGAAACGACCGACACCACAAATACCCCCACCCCCACTCAAACTGTCAAAAACCCCAACGAATACCTTGGGGGTAACTCCCTTTGGAAACTGATGCAAGTCAGTTACCTGGTATTGAACAGAACTAACCCGAGTCTTACTGAACATTGCTGGTTGTGTTATGGAATAAGACCGCCCTTTTACGAGGCTGTGGGAGTCACTAAAAAACCCAGACTCTCAAATGCCATTAACCTAGCGCAATGTACATGGGGCTCAGAAAAACAAGGAATTACATTAACTCAAGTGACGGGAAGAGACGTGTGTAGGGAAAGTTCCTGAACACAAAAGAAGGTTGTGTGTTAAGGAAAAGAAACCATTACCATCTAAAAGACCAGTAAGATGGTTACTACAGGCTAGTAACGCCAAGTGGGTCTGTTCCACTATAGGAGTCACACCTTGTTTGTCATTGAAACTTTTTAATGAATCTTCAGATTATTGCATACAAGTGGCAATAGTCCCCAGAATCTTCTATCATTCTGAAGAGTTTGTTTATCACTCACAGATCACCTCAGAACATCACTTGTCCAAATGAGAACCCTTCACAGCATTAACAGTAGCCACATTAATGATTCTAGGAGGTGTGGGAGTGGGTACAGGAGTAGCCTCACTGGTACAACAGAGCAAAGAATTCAAAGCACTAAGGACGGCCGTAGACGAGGACCTGGTAAGAATTGAGCAATCAATAACTGCTTTAGAAAAATCCGTCAGATCACTCTCCGAAGTAGTGTTGCAAAACCGGAGAGGATTAGATTTAATGTTTTTACAGCAAGGAGGGGTGTGTGTAGCGCTTAGAGAGGAATGTTGTGTATATGCAGATCACACTGGAGTTGTCAGAGATACCATGACCAAACTTAGAGAAGGTCTAGAAAAAAGAAAAAGGGACAGAGAAGCCCAACAAGGGTGGTATGAAACATGGTTTAACCATTCACCATGGCTAACCACCCTGATATCTACCCTGGTGGGGCCAGTTGCAATGATCGTAATGGCACTGATCTTTGGACCCTGCGTCCAAAACAAGCTTATATCGTTCGTCAGGAGCCGGCTAGAACGAGTCGACATTATGTTGGTAGAACGCCAACAACTGCTTTAGAAACGTTCTTATTCGAAGTCTCCTTTCGCCATCTCCAATTATACCTCACTGATCCTAGTTGCCCCCTGGATACCTCTTTCTCTACATGCCTTATATATACCTCAAGATAAGTGGATAATGATATACCTCTTTTAGAAATTATTAGATTTTAGCCAATTTTATTGTTATTATGAAATTATAATGCATGTTTTTATACTTTTATACTTTAGCCTATTTAGTTAAACATAGGGAGGGGGGAAATGTGGTAGTTAGGGTTCGGCGGTCGGAAGATGTCGTGTTGTACGGAAAGGTAAGAAGATAAGGCCCCTCTCCCTAGAGCCAGTAACACTTGGTTTGTGACGTAAGCAGACGGAAGTGACATTGTAAACTCAGGGTATATAACGCCATGTTACCCATCAATAAAAGCCATTTGCCATCCACCACATTGGTGTCTGCGAGCCGATGGCCCGAGCGGCCTGGGGTTGGTCGCCGTGCCATTCCTGAGATAGGTCGTCAAGTCAACGAAGGCAACACTCCTGCTTGGCGGTATCCCATGCAACCAGGGGTCAGTATGTATGTATGTAACCTGTTTCGCATTAATTTTTTTTTTTTTTTTGCTTCGCGTTGATAACGCAATAAATAGACTAGAGCATTTAATTATTTATATTGTGTTCGTTGTCCAGTCTTTGTACATGGAAATCCTACGAACCTGGAACACGGCTTCTTGTGCCCCTCCTCACTGGCAGAGCATGAGACTGAGAAAGTCCTTGATCGGGGTAATCATTACTTAGCAACAACTAAAATTTTGGTGTGTTATCAGCATTGTTCTCAGACTAAAGCCAAAAGACAGCACTGCACCAGCTGCTAGGAAGAGAATTAACTGTTACAGGACAGAGTTAACTGAACCCAGGACAAAACTACTCTGTGTGGAAACACCTTTCATTAACAACTCTGTCTTTGCTCTCCTCTTTCTGAAACAAGACAAAGGCTGGTTACAGATGAGATGTTGCTGCACATGCTGATTGAGCGTCACCTCCCTCAGGAGTTGCTTTGAGTGAAAATAAAGTGATTCCTGCAAATGAACCCAGCAGCAGCAACCACAGGAGGCAGAAAGTCGCCTGACAGATGTAGGTTGTTCCCTGCAACTGCTCTGTGCAATGGTTTTCCACCAGTAAACAGCAGGGCAATGAGCAATCGATGTTTTCTGGAGCTGATGTTGTGCTGTGACTGTCACCAACTGTTACCACAAGTAATTCAATTATCCGGAATTTTTTGTTAACTTTGAATATTTGTCCATCATTGATAAATAAAGTATGTATTCTGCACGATGCAAATGTTGCTTATAAAAGTGAGCTGAAAGGCTGCTGCATTTAAACTGACATAGGGGAGGGAGATTGAGATGAGGCCTTATGAAGAAGCTCTTCCCTTTGAGGGTGGTGAGGTACCAGCACAGGTTGCCCAGAGAAGCTATGGCTGCCCCATCCCTGGCAGTGTTTAAGGCCAGGTTGGATGGGGCTTGGAGCAACCTGCTCTAGTGGAAGTTGTCCCTGCCCATGGCAGGGGGTTGGAACTGAATGAGGTTTAAGGTCCCTTCCAACATCAAACCACTCTAGGGTTCTATGTGTTGGGATGTGGGAAGAGGAGCCAAGGAGAAAAAGGCTTTGGAGTCAAGGCATGTGCATAAAAAGTTTCAGTAGATGTTTCTCTCTGTCCAGCATGTTTGAGCTCCTCTGCACTGGGCTTCTCATGTACTTTTGAAGTCTGCTTTACTTTGGATTGAACCTGCCTAGGAATAAAAACCTGCCTAAACTTTGTACAACATCTATAAGACCTTGATGGGTCTTAATCTAGATGAGAAAAGAGAGTGAAATAAGCATATCACAATGTCCACCTGGTAAAACAGGGGTGAATAAGCTGCCCTTTGCTGATCCAAGTCTGATGAAGGGCAGAGACTGGGGAGCACTGCTGGTCATGCCTTGACATGCTGACCTGACCTCGAAACCCTGAGTTTCCCCCTGCCCATTCACTACTGGTTCATCTCTGTCCCAGTGTAGGGAACATGAGGGAAAAATGAATCGGCCCATAGGCCTTGGCATCTAACTCCAAGGTAAAAGTACGGTGGGAGGAGAATGAGCCCAGGTTGTGCTCATGCTGAAGGCTCCAGAGGGTGATGTGCTGTATACTGGGGTGACTTTATTGCATGCATTCCTGTTTTGTTGCTCAGTCCCTGGAAGAGACTGTGCTGAGAATGGGACATTCAACTGTGTAACTTCCTTGTGGTACAGGGTGGACCTTACCGGTTGCCCAGTGATTTGGAGAAAACTCCAGGAACAAACTTGCCAACAAAGTTTTCAAGCTGACAAGCAGGTATTCTTTATTGCGGGGCCGGGAGACACAGGGGATATCTCCTCCTAACGTGTGTCCCCATGTTGCTACACAAGCCATCCTTATATAGTCCCTGGGCATACATACATTACATCATTTTCCAGAAAGTTCCCTGCATGCGTACAGAATTGTGGTGGTGGTCTCTGAGGGTCGTTTACTTCTTCCAACAATCTTCATCACTTCTGGCAGCCTTTGAAGCATGCGCAGTAGATGCTCGTACCAGTTTAATTGGTTCGTTAGCACCAGAGTCATAATAATCCTCCCATCCTCCTACTTATCAGTTGGTTTAACTGTAGCCCATCCTGGACACCTGCCATTCCCAGATACTCCTTATCCCTGTGTCCTGTTCTTCTAGACTGTTTTTCTTAAAACTATGTCAACTATAATGATTTATCTTGTACAAGAATTCTCAGTATGTTCTATAGCCGCACTCTATTTTTTTCTATGTATCATGCACCTCAGTAATTTTCCATTGCTACTGTTCCAAAGCCATCAAACTTAACATTACTTAAAACAAATTCTAAAGGTTTATATATTCCATTTTGTGATTTTGTGCCCCCTTATCTCACCAGGAACACAATATGTGTGCTCCCAGGTGAAGGGCATTATTGACTGTGGCTCTTTCTTGGGTCTAGTTATTTAGGCAGAAGCCTTTTTGTTGAGAAGAAATGCAGGGAGGATGAAGAGATGATGTGTTCCTTTTAGATACTTATTTCACACTTTGCAGTCCTATGGCATTTGCCCAAGGCTCAAAGTTTAAGATGTCCTGGATGGTTTCTTAATGAAATACCAGTGGTGCTCACTATGAAGCAGGAATTAATCTCCAGGTATCTGATTTGGAAGATCTCTGTCTTGCCATCTTATGCACCTTCATTTTTCCACTATGGTCTCATTAGCCAAACAAGCAGTTCCGTTTTCCTCATTGCAGAAGCAACTCTGTATTTAAAATGAACATGAGGGACTGTAGCAATACCCTGCAAGCCCTGACCTCCCTTCACCCCTGTGTTAGGCCCTGCACCAGAGCACTGGGCAGAGGCACTCAAGTGAAATTCATCTGTTTGAATGGACCATGGGTGTGCACAGTGCCGGAGCTCCTCGAGGAGGGAGTAAAGGGGACCCTGGGCGCAGGACAGAGCTTAAAGCTGCCTGTGTTAGGCTGTGCTTATCAGGGCTTACTCATGACAGTGCTTCCCTGGGAGTGACAAGCTCAGTGGTACTGATCTGCACTGAGAGCCTGGCCACAGGCAGGCTGGGAGGTGGGAGATGGCAGCACAGCGGGTGAACTGTGTGACCTGGGGTCCAAGGTATGAGTGAGAAGGAGAGAACAGCAGATAGTCCCTTTTGAGGGCAGTGCTGGCACCTCTAGGGGTTGTGTGGAACACACCCAGTCAGTTGCCAGCACCTATAATAAATGCTCGGAACAATGTAGATATATTCCAGCTGCTCCAGCCAACGAGCCGGTTTCAATTGGAGCTCGTCTCAGATGCCTCTATACAAACGCCCGTAGCATGGGGAACAAACAAGAGGAATTAGAGATGTGTACACATCTACGGGGGTATGATACAATAGGCATCACAGAAACATGGTGGGATGGCTCCTATGACTGGAGTGTTGGAATGGAAGGTTACAGGCTCTTTAGAAAGGACAGGCCTGGCAGGCGGGGAGGGGGAGTTGCCCTTTATGTTAGGGATAGGCTGGAGAGTATGGAACTCTGTCTGGGGGCAGGTGAGCAGTTTACAGAGAGTTTGTGGGTCAGGGTTAAAGGGAAAACAGCCGTGGGAGACATTACTAGGGGAATCTGTTACAGGCCTCCTGATCAAGGAGAACCTGTGGATGAAGCACTCTACAGACAGATAGGAAAAGCCTCACGCTCGCAGGCCCTTGTTCTCATGGGGGATTTCAACCACCCTGACATCTGTTGGAACGATGGCACTGCACGGCACAAGCAATCCAGGAGGTTCCTCGATTGTGTGGAAGACAACTTCCTTCTGCAAGTAATAGAGGAGCCGACAAGGAGAGGTGCCATGCTTGACCTTGTGCTCACCAACAGGGAAGGGCTTGTTGAGAATGTGGTACTCCAGGGCAGCCTTGGATGCAGTGATCACGAGATGGTCGAATTTGAGATCCCCAGGAGAGTGAGAAGAGCGTGTAGCAAGCTCACTGCCCTGGACTTCAAAAGAGCAGACTTTGGCCTCTTCAGGAGCCTGCTTAGTAAGGTTCCATGGGATATAGCCCTGGAGGGCAGGGGGGCCCAAGACTCTTGGTTGATATTCAAGGATCACCTGCTACAAGCTCAGAAGTGCTGCATCCCAACTAGAAGGAAGTGCAGCAGGAGGGCCAGGAGACCTCCTTTGATGGATAAGGAGCTGCTGAGGAAAATTCAAAGGAAAAAAGAGGCTTATAAAAAATGGAAGCAAGGACAGGAGGCCTGGGTAGAGTACAGGGATGTTGTCCGGGAAGCTAGGGACCAGGTTAGGAAGGCTAAGGCCCAGTTAGAATTAAACCTAGCCAGGGATGTTAAGGATAATAGGAAGGGTTTCTACAGGTACACAGCAAACAAAAAACAGACTAGGGACAAAATAGGCCCCCTGAGGAAGCTTTCGGGAGAACTGGCTACACAGGATTTGGAGAAGGCTGAGGTTCTGAATGACTTCTTTGCCTCGGTCTTCACTGGCAAAGGCTCTGACTGCACCACCCAGTTCTTAGAAGGTAGATGCAGGGGCTGTGAGAATGAAGACCTTGGGCCCACTGTAGGAGAGGATCTGGTTCGAGACCATCTTCAAAATCTGAACGCACACAAGTCCATGGGACCTGATGGAATCCATCCGCGGGTCCTGAAGGAGCTGGCGAATGAAGTTGCTAAGCCACTGGCCATCGTATTTGAAAAATCATGGCAGTCAGGTGAAGTTCCCGACGACTGGAAAAAGGGAAATATAACCCCCATTTTCAAGAAGGGGAAAATGGAAGACCCAGGGAATTACAGACCAGTCAGTCTCACCTCTGTGCCTGGTAAAATCTTGGAGCACATTCTCCTGGACAACATGCTAAGGCACATGAAAAACAACAAGGTGCTTGGTGACAGCCAGCATGGCTTCACTAAGGGGAAATCCTGCCTGACCAATTTGGTGGCCTTCTATGATGGGGCTACAGAACTGATGGACAAGGGTAAAGCAGTTGACGTCATCTACCTGGACTTGTGCAAAGCGTTTGACACTGTCCCACACGACATCCTTCTCTCTAAATTGGAGGGATATCAATTTGATGGATGGACCACTCGGTGGATAAAGAACTGGTTGGATGGCCGCACACAAAGAGTTGTAGTCAATGGCTCGATGTCCGGCTGGAGACCGGTAACGAGTGGTGTCCCTCAGGGATCGGTGTTGTGACCGGTCTTGTTTAACATCTTCGTCGCTGACATGGACAGTGGGATTGAGTGCGCCCTCAGCAAGTTTGCCAATGACACCAAGCTGTGTGGTCTGGTTGATACACTGGAGGGAACGGATGCCATCCAGAGGGACCTTGACACGCTTGTGAGGTGGGCTGATGCCAACCTTATGAAGTTCAACCATGACAAGTGCAAGGTCCTACACCTGGGTCGGAGCAATCCCAGGCACAGCTACAGACTGGGCAAAGAAGAGATTCAGAGCGGCCCTGCAGAGAAGGACTTGGGGGTGCTGGTCGATGAGAAAATGAACATGAGCCAGCAGTGTGCGCTCGCAGCCCAGAAAGCCAACCATATCCTGGACTGCATCAAAAGGAGTGTGACCAACAGGTCGAAGGAGGTGATCCTGCCCCTCTACTCTGCTCTTGTGAGACCTCACCTGGAGTATTGTGTGCAGTTCTGGTGTCCTCAACATAAAAAGGACATGGAACTGCTGGAACAAGTCCAGAGGAGGGCCACGAGGATGATCAGGGGACTGGAGCACCTCCCGTATGAAGACAGGCTGAGGAAGTTGGGGCTGTTCAGCCTGGAGAAGAGAAGGCTGTGTGGGGACCTAATAGCAGCCTTCCAGTACCTGAAGGGGGGCTATAGGGGTACTGGGGAGGGACTCTTTGTCAGGGACTGTAGTGACAGGACAAGGGGTAATGGGTTAAAACTTAAACAGGGGAAGTTTAGATTGGATATAAGGAGGAAATTCTTTCCTGTTAGGGTGGTGAGACACTGGAATCGGTTGCCCAGGGAGGTTGTGAGTGCTCCATCCCTGGCGGTGTTCAAGGCCAGGTTGGATGAAGCCTTGGGTGAGATGGTTTAGTGTGAGGTGTCCCTGCCCATGGCAGGGGGTTTGGAACTAGATGATCTTGAGGTCCTTTCCTGTTGGAGTCGCGGGAGACAAGCCTCATGCTCTCATGGTCAGCAAGCCTCGTTTATTTAGCAAGATACATCCACTTTTATAGCTTGCAGGGTTAGTTACATTGTCTGATAAGATACAGCAAAATCATTGGTCAGCCTGTGTCGACGCAGGGGTCTCCAGGTAACTGTGACCACTTCTTGTTTCAACATGTTTCAACATGTCCCAACTTGCCCAAGCAAGACCATTGTGCTATTCCAGCAAGATACCCTTGCTCTTATCTCAGCAAGATGCATATCCTGTTTCTTAAGCAAATCAGGGTAAACATTAACCACGAGATTGCTGTGCCCTGGGGGCCTACATTTCCACCAGCTGCACGGTATCATGCCCTTTGTTACTTAGCCATTCAGTTGTTAAGCTCTCTACACTTCCCCTGTTTTCTTTAACAGCAAGCATAGCCATTTTATGATTAAAAGCGTTCGATATCATTTTCTGTAAACACTGCATAATACACGGCAAAAGCAATACTGCTAATAATATTACAACCACCACCAAAACAATTTTTTCTATTAGGGTAACAAGCCAGGGAGATAGCCCGAAAGATGCCAGCCAATTGGTAAAGGGATCACTTGTTTCTTGTAACTTTCGCATATTGTTTCTCAACTGTGCCAATTGTTTGTGAATGGAGTTAGAATGGTCCGAGAGATTCATGCAGCACATACCTTCAAACTCATCACACCCATGACCTTGTGCGAGGAGTAAAAAATCTATGGCGGCTCGATTTTGGAGAACTGCATGCCGGACTCCTTCTAAGTCCATGGCTAGATTTGACAATATGTTTGTTGTAATGTTTATTTGTTTTCCTGTCCAACAAGCTAATTTTCTTAATTGAGTGAAAGCTTGAGCAGATGCTATACCCGGAGCAAAAATACTGGCTAAAATAACTTCAGGAGGATCCCAGAGCGTAACAATATCGGAGCACTCTGGGCCCAGTTGTGTGGTGGCTCTTTTACAGCGTATATGAGTTTTATTGGCTTTAAGAACTGTCATTATGTCGGGTACAAACATTGTTAGCTGGCCTATATAGCAGGGTCCCCCCTCCGGGCTTCTGGGGATTCCCTGCCACGCCCTATCACCGGGATTCCAGGTACAGTTTACACAAGCACCATGTGCCTGTAATTGGCTTTGGGACACCCAAACCTTTTGGTGACAGCCTCCACACTTAATTTTGATCCAAGCCTTATGATGATCTTGTAAACACGCTAAACAATAACGAGTAGGAGACAAAATCCGATCAAATGTTCTCATAAATTCCCAAAACAAATGGAGTTCTGCCTCTTCTTGTGTCGAATAAGAAAAGCGAATCCCAAAACGTCTTTCAAGTGGTTCCAGCAACGGGCGTAGGATCAGCTGCAGACGATGACGACGACGGAGTTCTGGGCTGTCCATTTGATTGAGCAGCTCGAGTCCAGTGAGCAGGGATCCACTTGGGTCCAAACACCAGGGGCCTGACAGTCGCGACGAATGTGGCCTAATTTTCCGCATCGAAAACACTTCATTCGGGTGGCTGGAGCTGCTGGGCGAGTCTGCGCAACTGCCGCCTGAAGAGGTGCAAGGGCTGCCAAAACTTGGCTTTGAACTTTAGATTGGGCGTTAAGGCCTTCACCAATTTTGTTAAGGGCTTCCACTACAAAAATTTGACTGCTTGAGGGGAGAGTATTTGCTTTATCTATGAGGTCTTGAATTACCCAGTTGCCAGGAGCGGTAGCGATAAGGGAGCGTGTGACTTGATTACCATTTTGTATAACACACTGCTTTAAGAGTGCGTCCTGCATGTGCTCCGCAACACCAGCTTTAGAGAGGGCTTGCATCAATTTGTCAATGAATGACCCAAGGGGTTCCTCTCGACCTTGTTTAATATTCATATACATAGGAGGCCCCCCCGGCTCCCGAATTTTGTCCATTGCTTTTTTTTTTTTTTGCCACCCGCATGACCTCTCTTAATTTTTCTACTCCTATACCAGCCTGGGCATCTGTTCGAGTATAATCACCGTTTCCTAGTAATTCATTCATTGTAATTCCAAAAAGGGGGTCTCCTTGGGCACGAGGTAATGCTACTGAAGCAGCCGCTTCCTCCCCCCACCTTGCATCAAATGTAAGTTTCTGGTGAGGGGTATAAATTAAACGAGCAATACCCTTGATGCCTACAGGCAGGAGAATCATTGAATTAAATAAGTAATCAAGCATCTGCTTGGCCGGTTCACTAGTAACCCCGAATTGAGAGACTGTAGCTCGGAGTTGTGCCAATATTTTCCAATCCTTTTGAGTGATATCTACCCTATGACCGCCGCCTGGTCGAGGGTGAAAAATAACAGGAAAGGCCATAGAAGTAGCAACATGGTCTTGTGCCGCGTCGGCAAGGACCCTATCTCCGTTTTCGACTCCGTGGCGTGCCAGAGCAGCCCAAACTTCCCGTCTCTGACTTGCCATAGCCTCCGCGAGGTCCGAAAGGGCTCCGGGGAACGGCTCCGTGGCATTAGGAGACAAAGGAAGGGAGTTTGGAGGAGACTCAGATGGTCCGTTTTCCATAATAGAGGCAGACGGGGGAGAGGGAAGAGGGGGAGGAGGGGGGGGGGGTATCCGAGGGGGGAGGGGGAGGAGGAGGGGGGGGCGGGGGTATCTCGACTGTCGAAACGGTCGGCGGATTAGGGGCAGAAGGATCATAGTGACGATTTTGATCTTGTGCCAAACGGGCACTTTCGGCCGCACGTTTCTCTGCCTGTACCATCAAGAGTTCGTTATGTATCAAGCGCCATAATTTGGATAATTTTTTAGCAATTTTATCATCGTCTAACGTAAGATCCCATAATTTATCGCCGTAGCGGCGCCATTCCGATAATTGGTGAATAGAGTGGGGATCACTAAAAATACCGAGAGACCTAGCATGGGAAAGAAGGGCAGGGAGGTCCTTATCAAAATCTAAGCCTTTTACCCCCGACGACGGAGGAAGGCAGTAAAAAGATCATACGCCGCTTGCCTGTCCATTTTTACCGGATCTGTTGCACCCTCCAGGCGTCGGCAGCGCGTAGCAGCAGAGCCTGCCGATGCAGCACTCTGGGCCAAAGCAGGAGACGAGCAGCCCACCGATGTAGCACTCCCGTTCTGCAGAAGCCGTCTTTAAATCGAGACCTGCTCCCAACGCAACTCCTTCAGGCAAAGGGAAGTGTCCCTGTTCGGGCGCCAGTTGTTGGAGTCGCGGGAGACAAGCCTCATGCTCTCATGGTCAGCAAGCCTCGTTTATTTAGCAAGATACATCCACTTTTATAGCTTGCAGGGTTAGTTACATTGTCTGATAAGATACAGCAAAATCATTGGTCAGCCTGTGTCGACGCAGGGGTCTCCAGGTAACTGTGACCACTTCTTGTTTCAACATGTTTCAACATGTCCCAACTTGCCCAAGCAAGACCATTGTGCTATTCCAGCAAGATACCCTTGCTCTTATCTCAGCAAGATGCATATCCTGTTTCTTAAGCAAATCAGGGTAAACATTAACCACGAGATTGCTGTGCCCTGGGGGCCTACATTTCCACCAGCTGCACGGTATCATGCCCTTTGTTACTTAGCCATTCAGTTGTTAAGCTCTCTACACTTTCCAACCCTAACTGTTCTATGATTCTATGATGTTTAGGCTATATTGACATACTGGGTGTTTCCAGGTGGCATGTAGCTGTTTCATGTCCTGAACCCAGGACACATGCCCAATCCTGCACACTAGCTCGCTTTCCTAGATGTGGGAGAAACGCTTTGGATTCTGCCATGGATTTCTCCAACCACTGCTCTGTTTCAGGAGAGTACACACAGGGATGTGGCTGTGCTGAAGCCAGGAGGGTGTGTAGGAGGCAGTTTCACTACTTGCTGTGGTCATTGTATGCTTTACCTGAGTTGCTGTTGCTGCTTTGAGGGAAGGCACTGCTAGCCAGGCATCTCCAGTGCCCACGCTCTGACAAATGTGGGGAAGTGCAGTTGGTTTCTGTTATCCTGGGGCAGCAATAAGTGGGCTTCCACTGCTGGGGTCTCATGGGCCCCCTCAGCAAGTTTGCAAATGACACCAAGTTGGCTGGGAGTGTTGATCTGCTGGAGGCTCTGCAGAGGGATCTGGACAGGCTGGATCAATGGGCTGTGGCCAATATGAGGTTCAATAAGGCAAAGTGCTGGGTCCTGCATTTGGGCCACAACAACCTCATGCAATGCACCTGGGGGTGCTGACTGACGGAGCTGAACATGAGCAGCTTGTGCCCAGGCAGCCAAGAAGGCCAACAGCGTCCTGGCCTGTACCAGCACCGGTGTGGCAACAGGGCCAGGACAGTGATCATCCCCCTGTACTCGGCACTGGAGAGGCTGCACCTTGAATCCTGTGTTCAGCTCTGGGCCCCTCACTACAAGAGAGACATTGAGGTGCTGGAGCGGGGCCAGAGAAGGGCAACGAAGTTGGTGCAGGGCCTGGAGCCCAAGTGTGATGGGGAATAGCTGAGGGACCTGGGGGGTTTAGACTGGAGAAGAGAAGGCTCAGAGGGGATCTTATCACTCTCTACAGCTACCTGAAAGGACGATGGAGTGAGGTGGGGTGTAGGCGTGTCTGCTCTGAGAACTATTCATTCCCTTTTGCACCAGGATGATCATGTCCCGTTAGAAGAACTTAGAAAATGTTTCAGCAGGGAGGAATCAACACGACCATTGTGATCAATAAGCATGATTCGTTTATTGGGCTTCTACCTTCGGTTAATATAACAGTGAATATGCAAATACTAGGCACTTGATTGGTTCTGGCACAAATAAGGCATTGCGTAAGCTCATTATTTTTACAGTTAAACTGTGTACTCTTATATTCTCTATTTTTATGTGCTTATCTTGTTTATTAGTTAGTGTCCTTGTCTGTAATTGGCCAGAGCATGGTGCTTCCCTCCAGATGTCCCTCAGTTACTCATTATCTGGTGCTAGTAAGTCTGCACCATTCTCTAAACAAATATTCTATTTCAGCTCGTTGATGGGAACGTGACCTTTCTCTGTTAGCCACTTCTCCACAAGAAAATGCTTTAGCTCTTCTGTAAATTCCCTCTTTTTCTTTTTCCCTGCACAACAGGCTCTACAGGGGATGACCCAAGGCCAGATCTCTTACTTCAAAAGAGTGAAAAATCATTACCATGTGTTAAGATAGTTGTGTCCATAGTCCATAGATGGATGCTGGGATAAAACACAGTGGTTTTTGTGCTGTGTGTTCAGGAGCGCACAACCCAAAGCAAGTCTAGCTCTTAGTTTCAGGTCCAGGCACTGCTTTGTTGGTGTTACAGAGTGAGATCTGTGTCCTGCCATCTGTAGATGTATCAAAAGGGTGTCAGAATGAGAGGACTGACAGCCTGTCATAAGATTGTGCTGTGTAAATAACAATGGGCAGATACATCTTGATTAGTAACATGCTTTCATAGAAGCAAAGCATTCAAAATTACACACCATGGACATCACCCTGCAAGTGAAATACCCAATGCTACATCACTGCTACAGTACAGAGATTTTTTAACTTAGATATTAAACATCCAAGAGTCTTAACTGAAATGTCACATCTGATTTGGTACCCAGGACATAAAGCCTGCAGCTGCCCTTGGGCAACCCTGGTAGCTCTGCTCTGTGTCAGCTCATCTGCCTGGCAGAAAGATGTGTGGCTTCTCCTGACCTGTGCAGCTCTTCTGCACCGAGCCATGTCTGGGTTTATATATTATGCAGGATGACAAATACATCACTGTGGTGGAAGGAGCTCTGGGAAGACCTTAGAGCAGCTCCCAGTGCCTAAAGGGGCTACAAAAAACCTGGAGAGGGGCTTTGGACAAGGACCTGTAGGGACAGGCCAAGGGGAATGGCTTTAACCTGACAGAGGGGAGACTGAGATGAGCTCTTAGGCAGACACTCTTCCCTGTGAGGGTGCTGAGGCGCTGGCACAGGGTGCCCAGAGAAGCTGTGGCTGCCCCATCCCTGGCAGTGTTCAAGACCAGATTGGACCCGCTCTAGTGGAAGGTGTCCCTGCCCATGGCAAGGGGTTGGTACTGGATGAGCTTTAAGGTCCCTTTCAACTCAAACCAGTCTGGGATTTTATGGAGCAGCGGGGCCGGGTGAGCCGGCGGCGGGCGGCCTTCCGCTCCACCAGGGGGCGTCCTGCTCCACCAGGGGGCGTCTTGCAGTGCGGGGCGGGGTCACATTGCCGGGTGCGAGCGGCGGCGGGGCAGTGAAGGTGAAGTGAGGGTTACAGTCGTTGGTGTTTGGCGTGTTGCGGATGCTGAATGACGAGTTGTACGAGGAGAGGAAGGTGGAGGCGCTCGAGACGTGAGAGCGGGGAAGGCCGGGATCGGGAGGGAGGAACGGGAACGGGAAAGGCTGGGATAGGGAGGGGGTAACGGGGAAGGCTGGGATAGGGAGGGGGGAACGGGAAAGGCCGGGTTCAGGAGGGAGGAACGAGAACGGGGAAGGCCGGGATCGGGAGGGAGGAACGGGAACGGGGAAGGCCGGATAGGGAGGGGGGAACGGTGTGAAATACGAGCTCACTCCTCTAATCGAGATAACAGGGTTTTATTGAGGGACAAAGTCAGTAAAGCAAAAGCAACAGTGCTGGGCGCGTGACCGTAGCCAGAGGCGCACTGATTAGCATTTGTTACAGGTTTATATACTTTTGATGCAGAGGGTTAACCAATATACAAGGGGGTTAGAGGAATTCACTTGCTTAAACAAAAGTATTGTCTGTTGTAAACACCTATCATGCCTACTAAGCAGAACAAAGGCACAAACTACTGATAAGGGGAGAAGCAGAGGTCTGGTTCTACTGATAAACAACTATTGACAAGGAAAAGAGGAGGCCTGAGTCTATGGATAAGGGGGAGAAACAGATGGTTTATGGCTGGGATACTGACCAAACCCTAAGGCCATGCGTGAAGATTAAAAGGTGAAAAGTTTAAGAAGAGGAAGACTCATTTACTTCATCTTGAAGACCCCTGCCCACAGGAGGAAGACTCATTTACTTCATCTTGAGACCCCTGCCCATGACCAGAGGGGGGCACTGCGCAGGCACAAAGGACCTTCTAGCTCATTATAATACAAAGCGGGGACAGATACTAAATATGTATCAGTAATCTAATGCATATGTATGCCTTAAGGGAATAAATGTAAAGGAAAAACGACCCTGGGTGTGCATACTTTGGAGGCGCTATCCCCATGCACCTCAGCGCTGATGTCGTGGTTTAAACCAATCCACACAGGTCGTCCACTCACCCCCCCCCCGACCCTCCCCACTCCCAGAGGGATGGGGAGGAGAATCAGGAGAATGTAACTCCCACGGGCTGAGATAAGAACAGCCCAGTAACTAAGGTATAACACAAATCACTGCTGCTACCGCTAATGATAATATTGATAAGAGAAAATAACAAGAGAATACGATACCACCGCCGAACAAGTTCGACCCCCCCGAAGAGAGTGTGCCCTTCCAGGTAACTCCCAGTTCCCTCTCCGGGCATGACGTGCTGTGGTATGGAATACCTCTTTGGCTAGTTTGGGTCAGGTGTCCTGTCTCTGCTTCCTCCCGGCCTCCCCTCGTCCCCAGCAGAGCATGAGACTCACAGAGTCCTTGGCCAGAATAAACATTACTTCACAACAATTAAAAACAATCGGTGTTATCAGCTCTCTGCCCAGGCTGGAAGTCAAAACACAGAGCTTGCACCAGTTACTAAGAAGGAGCAAAACGGCTCCTGGTAAACCCAGGACAGCTGAATAAAGCATACCTACTTTACAACTTTAACGAGTTGTGGAGTCAATCCGCGTATCACTTTCACTATTGCATTAGTCACATACATATTCATAATTCCCACATATAGGCGGGTAATATTATAACTAGCTCTAGGAACTTATTATCATAAGTCTCTGGGCCTGGAGCGCAGGAAGATCTTGGGAGGCACGGTGATCTTCAGGGCTAGATTCTTTCTCACCCCGGGTGGCTCAGTGTCTCACATCCCTGCAGCACCCACCACTGAAGCTCATCTCGGAGCCCATAGGCTTCTGAGCCGGCTCCGGGCGCGGGGTCCAGGCGGGGTCATGCCATGAGTCTCTCACCAAGCCTGGTCTACCGGTGGGTGCCCAGCGCCGCGGCGCAGCGAGGAGGAGCTGTAGGACACGCTGGACACGCTTCTGCGGCGCTTCTGGAGGTGGCCAGCTCCGGGACAGTCCTGCCTGGGGCTGGGGGACACGAGAGGTTCATTGGGCAGCAGGAGAAGCCGCTGCAGGCTGGCGCTGGGCGGCCGTCACCATCGTGCAGGGCCTGTCTTCTGTCAGCCTGGGCTTGTCGCCTTCTGGGGTCATACCATCTCTCCCTGAGGTCTCCCAAGCTCATCCCATGCTCTGTCCCAGCTGCAGAGATGGGAAGCGGCTGCTTCACCCCCGGCCATTGGCTGTTCCTGGAGCTCTTTCTACATAGCTGCTGTTTGGGCAGAGCTGGGGCCTTCCTTTTGCAGCCTCCCAGGCAAAGGTCTGCAGGTGTCTGCTGGTATGGCTGTTTCCCCTCTAGTGCTGCCCGTAGGTGTTCCCTGTGCTGTGTTTCCTTGCTCTCACTGTGCTGGGTGTTTTGTGCTGCTCCAGTCCACAGCTTTGCCTGGGAAGGACTGTGTCCTACCCAGGTGCTGCCTGAGGCCTCAGCTCACGGAACAGATCCTCAGGACAGCCCAGCACGGGGCTGATCCAAGCCAGAGGGTGAGTTTCAGGTGGGAGCTGTAGCTACAGTGAGCCTGGAGGGGAGCAGCCAGTGCCATGGGGATGGAGCTGCTCTACTGAGGGGTCAGTGGGAGGCATGTGGGGTGAGAACCACATGCCTCAAATGTGGATGGTCCTGTGGTGGAGGCTGTATGTGGGTAGCAGGGGAAATGGCTCTTGGGACAGGGTGTTTGCTCAGGAATAAACCCAACCCAGACAGCCTCTTCTTCTGACCTGGGTGTTTAACTTTCCCTCATTTTCTCTTTTCGTCATAAGAATAGTTTCTTAAGGGTCGCTTGTGGCAGATGTGGTGCACTGTCCTCATAACTCTAGGGATACTTCAGCAGCTGCCAGTGTGAGGGGTGATACTCATCCAGAAGCTTTGCTCTGGCTTATTCTGTCCCAGGATTAGGGTTTTGTGGTTGTCTTATATCAACCAAAGTCTGATTTGGGGTCAGATGGTTCAGCTGATTGAGCTGGAAACCCAGTTTGGGAAGCGTGTGAGGCGGAGTAAGGCAAGGGCCAACCCTTTCTGCAGGTTTAGATCAGCTAAAACCCATCCCAGCAACAGCAGCATCTCTCCCATGTCTCTGGCATCGATCGAGGAGGGACTCACTGACTTTCAGTTCAGGTGCCTCCTCATGGAGCAGCTCCTGCTACTTGCAAATTCTGATGCTGTGTGTTGCTTTTTGCTGCCTTTTTGCCTCTTTAGTTACATCCTGAGCCCTTAATGGGGCTTAAAGCTCTTGAAGAAAGCCAGTGAACTTGTTGAAGGCAGCAAAAGGATCACTGACAGTCTGTGCTGCTGGAGCTCAGTGTGTTCCTCCTGATGGAGCAAGACTGGAGGTGAAGCTGTTCGCCCTAAAGCAGCAGTTTGTGGGAGTGGGTCAGGCTGGAACTGTTGGAGAACTGAGCTTTGGAGTGGGTAGAGTGAGTGGTGTGATGCCCCTAGGGAGCACAGTGTTCTGTGGAAACACTGGGGAGGCTGGTCCCCAGCTCTATCTCTGGGTGGCCTGAAGAGCTCCCACAGAGGCAGTATGCAGATGGAGTTTTAGGTGGCAAAGCAAGGATGGATATCCATGTTGGTGGCATTGTTCCAAAGCTTGCCATGCCCAGGTGAGCATGTCCTGTGCCAGGACAGAAAGCTGGTGATGCCCAGCACTAGCTTTCTGTCCTGGCACCTTAAGTTTAGGAGCAGGGCCTGGATGTTTGTGCTTTGGGACTTGGGCTCTCAAAGACCTCCCAGAGAGGCAGTACACATTACCTTTAGCCTGAGAACAATGCTGATAACACACCAATGGTTTTAGTTGTTGCTAAGTAATGCTTACTCTGATCAAGGACTTTTCAGTCTCCTGCTCTGCCAGTGAGGAGGGGCACAAGAAGCTGGGAGGAAGCAGAGACAGGACACCTGACCCAAACTAGCCAAAGGGGTATTCCAAACCATGGAACATCATACTCAGTATAGAAACTGGGAGGAGTTAGCCAGGAGGCACTGATTACTGTTGGGATCGGTCAGTGGGTGGTGAGACATTGTCCTGTGCATCACTTGGGTATTCTGAGGGTTTTTTTGTTTTGGTTTGGTTTTGTCACCCATTATTATCATATTGTTATTGTTGATATTATTTCAATTATCATTACATTTTACTTTAATTTCAGTTACTAAACTGTTCTTATCTCAACCCATGGGTTTCACATTCTTCTGATTCTCGTTCCCATCCCACCTGGGGTGGGGAAGGAGTGGCAGTGAGCTAGTGGCTGTGTGGTGCTAGGTTACCAGCTGGAGTTAAACCATGACAGAAAGGGATCTTTCCCAAGGAGCTCTTCCTTTATTTGGAAAGGGTTATGGCCTGGGATACTCAAAGCTTGATGGGGACACAAACAGAGGCCTGCAATATTGGAAGAGGACAGGGAGGCTGGATCTCCAAAGGACACTGCTCATCCTCAGAGTTGTGCAGCCAAGGGTCTTCCCTTGAATCCAACCTCCATGGACCACAACTGGCAGCTTTCCAGTCTCCATCCAGTCCCAGCATATGGGGTACTCTGCCTGTGGCTGCCCCAAAGCCAAAGCACCCCATGGCTCCCCTCCATGGGCATTTTGGAGTCCTGGGCTCCCCTCCATGGGCACCCTGGACCCTCTCCCCCAGAAGTGCAGCCCCAGATGGGGTTTGTGGCCAAGGTGTCCCTCTTGTCCCCTCTGCCCACCAGATGTCTGCAGACAGGCCCAAGATGAGCCCAGAACTGTTTCCATGCAGCGTGTTGGAAAGAGCACAGCAGGTTCTTAACATCTTTATTAGCTGCTTGTTTTTTTCCAACACAGTAAATCCTCTCTACAGCAACAGGTTAGTTAATCTAGTTTACATACTGCCATCTTGTGACTGCTGCAGCCTTGATGCTACTGTGTGACAAGCCCAGGTTGCACTTGGACAGGAAAATGCATTAAATTCCTCTGTGACTGGGGAAAATAGGGAAAACCAACAAACCCCAAAAGAACAGGCCACCAGGGAAAACCAAACCAACCAACAAAACCAGGGTGAGGAATTGAAGGTAAGCACAGCCAGACCACCTCCAGGGGAACCACATAGCACTGCTGGGATGAGAATGCAAGGGTGGATGAACCCAGGAAGGTCAGGGACTGCACCAACCCTTATATGTATCATGTATATAGGTATCTTTATATATAATCATCTGGAAGGACAAGCTGAGAAAACAAGATATCGCAGCAGTATCTACAATAAAAAGGAGCTACACAGCTTTCAGAGTCACAATGAGAAGGAAGCACATGGCAGAACCAAGTGGGAGACACATGGGGACACTGGTGTTCTGTGGTGTGATTCGGAGAAATCTCCAGGAACACGCCAACAAAGTTGACAAACAGGTTTTTATTGCGGCGCCGGGAAACACGGGGGATAGCTCCTCCTAGCGTGTCTCAGCCGAACTTCAAACTGACTGTGGTTATATTGGTGCTTAACATGCATATTCATTAAACGTCATACATATTCATTAACCGTCCGAGAACCGCTTTACATAATTCCACGCCCATTTCCACATGCGCACAGCAACATGGTAGTGGTCTTTTGGGGGTCCTTTACTTCTTCCAACAATCTTCATCACTTCTGGCAGCCTTTGAAGCACGTGCAGTAGATAATGCTTACACCAGCTTAATTGGTTTGGTAGTACTGCAGACATAGCAATCATCCTGTCCTACTTATCAGTTAGCTTAGCTGCAGCCCATCCTGGACATCAGCTAGTTTCAGATACTCTTTATCTACATATCCTGTTTTTCTTACACTTATTTTTGGACTAAGGTCATAAGGACCTAAAACTACGCCAACTACAATGGTTTATCTTATACAAGGATTCTCATTATGTTCTCTAGCTACTCTATTTTTTTTCTTCTGTGAATCATGCACCTCAGTTATTTTCCATTGCTGCTGTTACAAAGCCATCAAATTTAACTTTACTTAGAACTGATTCTACTTATTTACAAAGGTTTGCGTTTCATTTTGTGCCTCCTTGTCTCAGGTGGCCATTCGATAGGGTGGGTCAGAGCATGAGTCTTGCAGCCAAAAGCCCTCATACACGTTCTGTGAGCTCTGTGCCCCTTGCTGTGGAGTGGGGATGGGGCCTAGGAGGCAGTTACTTGGGGGAACTGGGTGGGACCTGCTCACCCAGCTGGTGGTGCCCAGTGGGTCCCCTCCAGGTCCCCCACAAATCACCTACAAAGGCCTGAGTGCCCATTGCCACTGCCCCTGGTGCAGGAGGATCTGGGCTCTCTGCAGGGTAGGGTAGGGATGGCAGTGGGGGCCAAGTAGGTTATGCAGTGACACAGCTCTCCATGCCCAGCACAGACTGGATCCACTGGAGCCAGTGGCTGGATGGGCTGAAAAGCTTGGGGAGACCCAAGCCCTTGAGAGACACCCCACTCTGTGCAGGTGAGATGCTGGGGGGGGGAAGGGGTTGGGTGGGCCATGATGAGTGGCCAGCTCTGTGGGCAAAGCCAGCCACTGGCAAGCTCTCCATATCAATGGGTCACCCCACACTGACAGAATCCTACAGTGATGCGCCCTGCAGGGCAGAGAGTGCTGAGGGATCCCCAGCATTGCAGAGGGGGGTGGGAGTGTCTCATTGCTCATGGCTCCACACAGTGACACCCACAGGCTGTGGTGAAACTGGAGGGGGATTTGACATGACACATCCTAAACCCAGTGGCCAGGGACTGAGCAAGTCAGGACACACAGCTCCCCTTTACCCCCAACCAAGGGACCAAGGAAGTGCCAACACATGCAAGAGCAGAGGCAGGGGGACCCTCCCCCACATGACACCTTCTTGCCCTAATGGCTTCTGGAGCAGGGCTGAGCCCACTGCTCCAGGGCAACCTTCAGGGTACATGGCCAGGGCATGGGGACAGGTTGGGGGGTGAATTCTCACAATGCTGGGCCAGCTCCAGTGCAGCAGGTCCTGGGTGTGCTGGGGATCCTGTACCAGCTCTCCTCAGGGAGGACTGGTGGGGAGAAAGGGAGCTGCATCCCCAGGAAGGGCCCGGTGTCCTCCCCCAGTGAGCACTGTTCCCTTTCTTCCTTCTGGCTTGGCCAGATGTCGGTTGATACCGGGGCACCAACCTACCTCCTGCGTCTCTTCCATGTCCTGCTGTCCTGTCCCATCCCACCATCCTATCCCCACCTCACCCCTGCTCCCTCCATCCTGTCCCCACCACCACCCACCCTCCAAAGCCAGAGCCAGGCCAATGCTGGGAAGGTTGAGGACTGATGCAGAACCATGGTGACCGCTGGATAGAGCCAGGAGCTGAAGGCTGGGATGCAAAGCCCCTCTCCTTCTCCGGTACCAGACAAGGGCCAATAGCCAAGAAAGCAAATTGACCCCGAAGGAGCGAGGGCCTTGGTGGATGATGTTGACAGGGCAGACAGGTGCTGGTGTGATGCTGGTGTGATGGGTGATGGCTCTGGAGAAGACGTCAGTGGCAGGCGTGGACCTCAGCACGATATCTCCATGGTGTGGTTGATCTGCCCCATGGCCTCAGTACTCTCTGAGTGGGTACAGGCACGCGGACGGGTGCCATCCACCGAGCTGGTGCTGGTGAGGGAGGCCGTGCGGGAGTGCACCAGCCGGGTCATGCTGGCAGATGGCACTGCACGGGCACACAGACATGAGCTGCTCAGCGTCCTCTGAAAATCCAGCAGGATCTGAGCCAACAGCAACTCAAACAAGCAAAGCCACAGGTCCTGCTCCCTGAGGCAAATGACACTGGGCACTAGCTTGCAGCATGCGGTGTGGTGACAACATGAGCAAGCTCCAGGCTGGCAAAGGACAGCAGGGCAGGGGCAGAGGCCCCTGGACAGGCTGTACACTGGGAACATATCCTGGGAATGTGACCACTGGGCATGAGGCAGTGGGGACCCTGGTCACCATGCTCCAGGCAAGGAGTGAGCCAGAATGGGAATGCTTTGGGTTCACCAGGGTGTACAGAGATGGTGCCAACCCTCCTCCATCCAGGATGGACAGTGGGCACTTCCAAGACTTGCCCACTTGGTGGGGATGTCTCTGAATCTCATTTCTCAGCCCTCAGATATAGGTCAAGGGGCTCATCTCAGGCAAAGCGGAGCAAGACAGAGGACATCTGGCTGAGAAGGGCCATTCCAGCACCCAGGCTGCTCCCAAAGGTGCCCAGGCAGCTTAAGGGCACAGGCTGGGCAGCACCATACAGCAGCAGGCACTGAGTGGTACCTGAGCCTCCACTCAGCCGCTGATCCTTCAGGTGGGCAACTGGCAGCAGCGGGGTGTGACAGGGGCAGGGAGGGCAGAAAGACACCATCAGCCAGGCTGGCTGCTCCATGGGGCCAGGACACCTCCACCCCCCCAGCCCCACATGTGCATGCACATGGACCTGCACATGTGCATACAGACCTTCACACACATATGTGTACATGGACCTTCACGCATATGCGTGCACAAGTGTGCACACAGACCTGCACATACACATGCATACACACGTCCTCATGGACCTACACACACCTACATGTACACAGACTTGTGCACATGGATTCTGTGTCTGCATGCACACAAAGCCCCTGCTTGTGCACGCCCACATACATGTATGTGTTCACACATGCACAGACGTGCTGTTCACACACATATGTACACACAGAGCCCTTGTACACACATCTGTGTGCACGTGGAGCCTGCTCACACCACACCCCACCCCATCCCACTCCCCCCCCCAAAGACAAAGATAAATACACCACAGACACACATGCAGCTCTCCCTCAGGATGGGTACACCAGGGTACCAGGCTCCTCTCCTGCAGCCAGGTCAGCACACACATGCACATGGGCACACACACATGTGCACATGCAGACACATGCCAGCCCCATGCCCAGCCCAGCACTCACTGTAGCCCATGCCCTGGAGGAAGTACTTGAAGGCCTCAGTCAGCTTGCCGGGCTGCAGGAGAGAGCAGAGGTGAGGGACAGCACCAGGGCATGTCTCAGGCCCAGTATACCCAGTTTGGGGACACTTGGAGGGCTCACCTGTGTGACCTGGGGCAGCCCACCGGAGTCAGCCATCTGCAGAGAAAAGGTCCTGCTTAGTCTGGGAGGGAGCCTTTGCCACCCACCCTGTCCCCTGGTACCCAGGATGACACTGCTGGGGCCACCCTGCTCTCCCCATGGCCAGGATGGGCCATCCATGGCCAGGATGGACCTAGAATGGGGAGATAGGGACACCCTGCAACCCTGGGGAGGAGGGTAATGGGCACTTGATGGGCAGCAGAGACCTCCTGGCTGCCTCTGCCACGGGCCTACCTTCAGGAAGGTGGTGTTGGTGGGGTCCAGCTTGGAGTTACACTCCACCTGCAGGCAAGAAGGATGATAGTAGCACCCTGGGATGCCCTGAGCCGGGCAGAAGTTGCACATGGGTAGTGCCACTGGCCCATGGCACTTCAGTGGCACATCCCACCCCCAGCCAGGTGGAGACAGGAAAGCAATCCCTGACATGGGACTGAGGGGACCTTTCTCCTGCCAGGCATCCTGTGTGTCACACATATGTACAAGCATGTGTGTATGCATAGAGGCACACATGCTGGAGGGGGTTGTGCATACACTTACACATTATATGCAAATGTGGTCACCTGCACAATACCTGAGGCTGATTGATTGTGCAAGCGTGGACAACACATGCGTGTGCCAGCAGCTCTTTGAGTGCATGTGGCCAAGCAGGGAGGGTGCCTGTGTGCCAACACATCCGAGTGTGCAGACTGTGTGCATCTGGGCATAAGAGGAAGGGGAGATTTCCAGGTGTGTCACCATGCACACATGAGCGGGTAGGTTGGTACATGAGCGGGTAGGTTGGTACATGAGCATGGTCCTGCACATGGGTGCTCACGTATGTCTGAGCAGGCACATGTGTGTGCCCATGTAGTGATGGGCACTACCACTCCGCAGGCACTACCCCATCACTCACCACCCCTTCTTCAGCAGGCGCATTGTCTCCAACCACCAACATCACAGGGCAGCTGGAAGTGAGAGGCACAGTCAGGGCTTGGCCTGGGAGGACTCCACTGCCCTGGGACCAACCCTAAGCCATGCTGGTGCAACTCCTACCGCAGTGTCTTGGCGTTGGGCACAGTCCCAGGCCGATTGATGTCCAGATCCCTGCGGCTGATGGAGGAGAAAGAGGGCGAGTGTGAGCCTATGGGCCAGTGCTGCCACTGATGCCATAGCACAAGAGCTGCCATGCCCCATAGCACTGCCAGCTCTGGGAAGCAGCACCCAGCCCCACTGCCCCAGCATGCTGTGGATGGAGAACCCCACATCCATCTCTGCCATGACCCAAGCAGGGTGCAGCACCCAGTGCAGTAACAAGGCTCCCAATCCCCTGCATGACGGGACAGCATCTCTGTCCCCTTTCCTGTGCTAGCACCCAGTGCAGGAGACAGGGGACATGCACCCATGGTGGCAGGCTCTGGGACATGGCAAAGCTCTGCATCCCTGGCCAGCACCGGCAGCCAGCTCTACACTGCTGCCTGTGCCGGAGGGTGATGGCAGCACTCAATGAGGCCAGGCGTCCCACCAGCACTGCAGCCTGGCGCAGATGGGAAGCCCAGGGCACTTACCTGTTGTACACGTTGAGGAAGAGCTGGAGGTTGAACTGGTTCACCACACTGCTGATCCGCTGCCGGTAGCTCTGCACTAGCTCTGTGTTGTTCATCAGCTCTTCCTGTGCCAGCAGGGATGGGGATCAGGGCAGGCACTGCCTGATGCCATGCAGACATCCCACTCCCCCCCAAACTGCCTATGCTATGCCAGAGAGGGAAGATGCTGGGCCACGCAGCTGGGCACAGTGGACCTGCAGGCAGCATTCCCAGGAAGGATGTGGGCATGAGTCACACACTTGTGAAGGCTAAGCCCCAGATCAGGCAGGGCTTGACTAACCTCATCCCTGTAGATATAGGGCAGGTCCAATGCCACATGGCAGGGCACAGCCTGCAGGGATGCAGGATGAGAAGCTGGTGACCATCAGGATGCATCGAGACCCCTTACCTGGCTGAAGAGGTGGGAGAGGACAGTATCCAGTAGTGTGCTGGTGAGGCCAGAGAGCTGTGGAGGTAGCACAGGGAGTTACAGCGCCACTTGGCTGGCTCCTATCCCAGGGAGCGGGGTCAGGACTCTGCCCACCTTAGCAGCTGCCCAGTCAATCCAGCCTTTGCCATTGGGGTCAATGTTCATGAGGACCAGTCCTTCAACCAGGTTGGGGAAGATGAGCTGCAGCGAGCAAGAGGGGCAGTGTTTAGTGGGGTAGGGCAGCACCCGCCAGCACCACTGCCCACTGCACTGGGAGCAATGGGAGACCTGTGGCAAGACCTGGCCACCATGACCACATTGCCATCCTGGGCCCTCATTCCTCCAGGAGCCTTCACAGGGTCACAGCCTGCCCAGGGGTGTCAGATCCTGGTCTTCCCCATGCCCTGGGCTGACAGTAGCTACAGGTAACTCAGGGCCAGCCCTGCCCAGCCCAGCCCCAGCTCACCGCAAACTTGGCCAACACGTAGGCTCCTGCCCCAACACCAATCCCGATCACGTACTTGAACCTGGAAAGTGAAGAGGTGCGTATGGGGGGCCAGTGGGCTCCAGCACAGGTTCCCTGGGGCACCCCTCCACCTGCAGCACAAGGGCACATGCAGAATGCCAGCTTACTGGGACACCTCCCCAGCCCCAAAGCATTGTCCTCTGTCCATCTCCCTGCCCAGCACCCCCAGCTGGCAGTGTGGAGGGGAGGTGACTTACCCAAAGTGCTGCACCACGCTGGGGAGCATGGCAGCCAGCTGGTCCATGGATGGGTACTGGTACCTGCAGCACAGGGGGGCACAGGATGATGTTATGGGATGCAGAGCAGGAAGGCTGGGACAGGGCAGCATGGCTGCCTGGAGTGGGCAAGGAATTGTCATCCACCTGCAATCCACCCTGTTTGTCTGCCACAGGCTTTGACACAGATCAGAGAGACCTGCAGGCAAGGCACGACTGCTCAGGCAGCAGCAGCCCATGAGCAGGGTGGTGACAGAGAAGTTACATGCCAGTGGCCAGAGAAGTGACATCCCAGCAGGCAGGGAGGTGACATCCTGTGGGCATAGTGAGCCCCTGAATCTGGCACATACCCCTGAGGGAACTGCGAGGCTCCTGCCTGCTGGCCCAGTGCATCCACATGGCACACCACAAAGTGCTTCGTGATCTCCTGCATGTCCTCGTAGTTGAAGAAGGTATTGAAGCAAAGCTTGTCTGTCAAAGGGTAGGCAGGGATCAGATGCTAAACACCCCGGTACAGGGGCCAGAGAGTATGCAGAAATGTTACCTACCCTCCCACTGCCCTTCAACCAGGATGTGACATGTCACCAAAGCCCTCCTATCCCCTTCCTGCCAGGCTCCTTGTCCCCACAGCAGAGACCACAGCCATTGTTAGCAAGTCCTGCATCCCTACTGGTGCTGGGAAGCATGGAGATGGACAGACACAGCCAGGAGAATGAGTTTGGGATCAACCTTGTCAGCTTGGAGGGATGGGACTGGAGAACGCAAAGCCCAGAGTTGCAGGACCACCCTGGGAAGCAGGATCAGCAGCATGGGGTATTATCAGCCCTATCCAAAATCCCCAGCATGGGCTCAATCAAACATGGGATTTGAGAAACAGTTGCAAATCTCCCTGCTTGGAAATAGTCAAAGAAACAGCCCTGGTGCTGCTGTGGACAGGCCACCACCATTGCAGTGGGATACAGCCATTGTCAGGGCTTGGAGGGGTTCTGCCCCATGGCATCAGTGCCAGGACACCCCTCCTAAAACATAGGGGCGAGGCAGGTTGTAAGGGCCATCGCAACCAACATGGGGCATCCCTAGAAGTGAGAGTGCTCATTTCAACTCGTGGTGACTCAGCCTCAGCTCCTCCTCACACAGGGCACTGGGCATCCCAGCTCGGCTCAGCTCAGGGATACAGCCCAGGGTCTGGGCTGCAGGTCTAATCATAGAATCAACCAGGTTGGAAAATACCTTCAAGATCACCAAGATTACCCAGCACTGCCAAGGCCACCATTAACCCATGGCACTAAGGGACTTGGCAACATGGTTTATGAACACTTCCAGGGACAGTGACTCCACCACTGCCCTGCGCAGCCTGTTCCAATGCCTGACCAGCCTCTCAGTGAATAAATTGTTCCTCATCTCCATCTAAACCAGATAGCACAGAATCCCCAAATCAGGTCTCTCCTTCCCTACTCTTCCCCATCTCCTTCAGACCCCATGACAGGGTGTGTGCTCTGGATTCCAATGGGCAGGCAGCAGCAGAAACCCATCCAGCATCCCCCATGTCCCATCCCCCCTGATGTGACCAGTGCACAGCCAGCAGCAGGGTGGCCAAGCACTCCTGGCCTGGGCTTTGGGTTGTGCTGAGCATCCAAACCCTCCTGGTGCTATCAGATACCCAGGGGCACCCAACACAACCTAGGGACCCTCCATGGGAGGGGGCAAAGGAGTTGAGCTGGGGCTATGGCTGACATCCTGCACCCACTGCAGCCCCAAGCTTGCTCCCTCCTGCCCCTGCACCCCATGGCCCAGGGACCTGCACTCACGGTTGAGGCCCACGTCGTGGTATGTCAAGATGGCTGGGCGATTCCCCTTGGGAGAGCCCTGGATGACCACGTGCAGCAGTCCATAGGGGGTCTCAATGTCATGTTCCTGAGGGAAGAGGAGAGATGGGGTGATGTGTCTCCCCCAAAACATCCTCTCATGCCCCATCACCCCAGCCCTCACCCTGGGCCGCTGGGTCCCATGGGAGCACAAGAGGAGCAGCCATTACAAGAAAAACCCCAGCTTTGGGCATCTATGCGGTTGCAGAAGGAAGGCAAATCACAAGGAAGGAAAGGGAGGACTTGGGATAAGATAATGGGATTTAGGATCATGGTGCATCATAGGGTGGGATCACAGGGTGGGATCAAGGGATAAAAGTTTGGGATGGGTTGGTATGGGATGATCCAAGATGTCTTGGGAGACAAGGATCATGGAACAGGACAGGTAGACCACAGCATGGGACAGGAGATCTTCAAGGGCCCGAGATTGAGGGAGTTTGGCAACAGGGTGGGGATGACAGTGTGGCCCAGTTGGCCTGGATTCGTTGTGCCTGGGACAAACAGGCAGAGGTTAGACCCCAGACACTGCCCTGGGAAACTCTGCAGCCTGATGCCAAAATCACAGCTAAAGTAACTTAAAAACATCTTGGTCTGACATGGCTGTGCCCCCATACAGAGACCAGGGCTGCCCTGTGCCTCAGTTTCCCTGGCTGGGAGGGCTCATAGTCATTATCCCCAGCCAGCAAGAGAAACCGAGGCTGTGAGCTGCCTGGGGACAAAGGACCAAGGTCCCCTCTGGATGCCCATCACTGCCAGCCAGTGACCTTGAATCCAGGATCTGGTGGGAACAGGAACATCATGGGGTGGGCAGGGGATGCTGGCAGTCCTCACTGTGGGAACTGACAGCCTCACAGATGGGCTGGTGGGAGGGGAGCAGGTATGTGGATGCTCCTGCAGGTTATGTGCTGCCAAGGACTCTGAAGGACACGGGCCTGAGGTGGGAGGAACTGCCTGAGGATATGGTCTCCTCACTGCAGTGCCTCCCATCACTGAGATCCATTGTCTGTGGGGGGATGCAGTGCCTGAGGGCAGCTCAAAGGCTCTATGGAGACCACACTCTGCTCTCCAAAGGCACCCCAACCCCACCCCTCATCCACAGCTGCCCCTCCACTCCCCAGAGCTGTATCAGACAGCAGGTAACGAGCAGGGACATCCCCCTGCACCAATGGTGGGAAAACTGAGGCAGAGAAAGGGCCTGGCCCAAGGTCACAGAGCAGGAGGCATCCATGTAGTCTGATCCTGGGCACAGGGCTGCCTCTGCCATCACTGTGTCCATGGTCCCCATCATAGCTCCAACAGCTCAGGCTGCATTCCCACCCAAAATCACATGCCCAAGGTGGCAGCTCCTTCCCCAGCACCCCCTCCCCCCATCATCATCCTCTCCCCCCAGCCAGGCACATCCCTGCCCATGGTGCAGCCTCTGCAGCATTCCTGGGTACCACAGCCCTGCCCTTTGCCGCAGGGATGCTCTCAGGGTGGGGGGAAAGATAGGGATGCAGGGGATGCAGGCAGCGAGGAATGGAGAGCACTGACTAGAGCATGGCCCTAGCAAGAAGTGGAGTAGGGTGAGGTGGAGGAGGAGTGTCACAGCACCCATAGGTGACTCAGGCACCCAGCCCTGTACAGGTCACCCAGTTACTGCTGTGGTGCTTCCCCTCTGCACCAGCCTGTTGCCATCACTGCAGAGACCAAAAAGCATCCAAGAGATTGCCTGAAAACAGCAGGAGACCCTCTCCCTCTGCAGATCTGGGGTGGGGAAGGGGCAAGGTACCACCCATCCCCCCCATCAGCAGCCTCTGCAGCCACACTCAGCCTGGGTGCAGCATCTCAGCTGGGCTCAGGGAGGACATGCTCAAGGACACTGCATCCCTGAAGCCTGTGGCACATCAGATATGCAGCAGTGAGGCTGCAAGAAGCAAAAGCTCCCCAGCAGCAGGTCCCCCCTCACCAACCCCTGCCTGCCCCACTCCAAGCCCAGCTGAGTACAAAGGCCCAGCCTCAATGAGCAGGGGAGGTACCTGAGGCAGAACTCAGCAAAGGGAGAGCAGCGAGCACAGAGCGGTGGTACCTACCCCATCCCAGCACTCAGGCATGGTGAGGAACTGGGAGGACAAGGATGCTCAGGCAGTGGAACAAGACCAGGATCGCAGTCCGAGACACAGACGTGCAACAAACTAAATAAAACAAAATCCTACACCAACCCAGCCCCTTGCCTGGCTTTATAGCAGAGCCCCAGCCCTGTGCTAAGCTCCGCCTCCGCCTCCGCCTCCGCCTCCGCCTCCGCCTCCGCCTCCGCCTCCGCCTCAACACAGGTTGGGCTCCATTGCGGGAGTGCTGCAATGGAGCCAGCACTCAGCCATTGGCTGCCAGCGGAATTAGTCATGCTCCAATTAGCCCCAAATATCCTTGTTTATGAAGGAAAAACCGCCTGGTGCCGTGCAGAACCTGCTCCATCTTTCCTTCTCGGGCACAGAGGGACAGGCTGGGATGCCTGGGCACCCAGCACACACATGTGGCTCCAGCCACATGCAAACATGCAGAATCATGCTGGACCTGAAGCCTGCAGCAATGCACATGCATCAGGAATCACAGCTCAAGCCCCGTGAGCTCAGCTTCAACCAGCAGGCTCGTTCCCATGGAGTCTCTGATGTCTAATAACAGGGCTGAGCCTCTTTTCCTTGAGGAGAGCCCTTTTCCTGACCTGGGCAATTGATCACCCAGAGCTGGTGGGGAGCCACCGAACATGGTGTCCTGCAAATAAGTCAGGGGGTCTGAATGTTGAAGAAAGGATGGACAGAAAGGCAGAGGGATAGCATCCACCTTGCCTGCCCCAAAGAGGTTTTCCGCTGCATTGCTTTGTCCTGTCTGGAGCTCAGAGCCAAGCCCAAGATCCATCTCTGCTAAGGAAGGACCGTGTGAGGGGTAAGCCCAGCTTCCAGGGGGTCCTGGCACAGGTACAGAGCTGTTCATGGGTCCAGGTGGAATTCTTACTTTCCTCAGCCCTGCTGCCTGTGGAGCCAAAGAGCACAAGCAGCCACAGCCTCCAGGGAAAAGCAAGATATGCAGAGGGGCATGAGCAGGCAGAAAAAATCAGACAGTGGCAAAATAGAGGGAGAAGGGGTGGAAAAGCTGAGGTGAAGCAAGTCATGAATGCAAAAAGGCTGCAGGGACACGGGAGGGCTGAGCAAGGCTGAGTCCACTTGAATGGCACTGAATGTCATTGCCACCCCACTGGCTATGGGGCCATCTGCTGGCAGGTGGCCCAGAACTCCAACAGGGCCAGGGCCACCAGGTCCCAGGGCAGAGGTTCCTGCCCCCTGCATTCCAACAATTTGGCTTATTCCAGCAGCCCCAAGGGCTTTACTGTGGCTGGTGTGAGAAAGGGGGACCCCTGCTCCCCCCCACAGCCCCCCCAGGCCAGAGCATCTTGGCAAGGGAGCAGTGATGGCTCTGGGGAGGAGCAGAGGGACAGCCAAGAGTTTAACTGGGGCAGGATTAAATACCCCAAAGAGATGAGGGAAAAGTGCTGGGGTGGGGGAAAAAGGGGAGGTTGCCACTGCACAGCCTGGAGAGCTCATCCCGTCCCACCCTGAGGCTCTTGGAAGGGAAACAGGAGGGCTCAGGGCCTGGCTGGTTTGGGAATGCTGTTTTGATCCTTGCCCAGGTCATCCTTTAGGTACCGAGGTGCATTGCTGGGGCATTTGCTGTCTGGACCCACTCCACATGGGCACCACCAGGGACATGGGTCACCGTCACTGTGGGCCAATCCCTGAAATACTGGCATGCAAAGGTTGTCCTGGGAGAGTCGTTGCTCTTTAATATCCCCTGCATGCCAACCAAGCCCTGACCCAGCACAGGTGAGTGAGAGCCATACTGGTGCCCATGGTGTTTTCTTCACCCTCCTCACCCTCACGTGAGTGACACCAGGATTCATTTCCCCTCCAGTTGTCAACAAGGACCCTGAACAAGCAGAGCAAGGAGCAGCCCAGACCTACACAGCCTGTCACTCCCAGCCCCAGCATCTCCCCAGCTTTAGGGCTGCTAGGAATGGTGTTATTTAATAATTAATAATCTCTCCAAGAGAAACACCAGAAATGTCCTACTCTGCAAACCACCAGCCCAGCATCCTGATGGAAGTCCTTGCTCCCCACCTGGCTGTACCTGCATGGATGATGGAGACTGAGCAGGCAGGTCCCAAAAGCCTGGGCATCACTTTGGATCTGACAAGAGGGACCTGTGCTCCCTTGCTCCTCTCCCAAGGTGAATAAAATCCAGATTCATTTCACCCTTGCAGGTGCTGCTGTTTCAGTGCCAGACCTGGCAGGGCTTAGACAGCACCATCCTGGTGGTGACCACCTTCCTGGTGGTCCCAGCCACTGGCAAAGCAGCAACATAGAACCTGAACCCAGTCACTGGTGTCCCTTAGGAAGGGGGGATGTTTTGGGAGAGGGATAGGGAGCAAGCTGGGGTCTGGCAGCCCCACTGCCCTTCCTCCCCATCTACTGGTACCCTGGTCTCTGCAGGGGAAGCCTGGTGCAGGCTGAGCTTGGGCAGAGGTGTGATGGTTAAGCCCACCAAAGTGGGAGACAGGCATAAGCTGAGCCCCACAAGCCTCGAGGCTAAGTCGTGGGGCTCCTACAGAGAGGTGAAATGGAAATACAAGGTGGGCAGGTGCCAGCCGGGGAGCAGAGGGACCCTGCTCTCCAAAACAGGGGGCAATCGAAGCCTCCAAAAAAGAAAGGCTTTCAAATGTCCTTATGTAAGCAAGGAGCTGGCATTGCCTGGGAAACCATTGCCATGGCAATGGTGGAGGGGCTTGAAAAGCAGCTTAGCCCTCCTAAGAAATTGACTCTTTTTAAGAGGTTTTGTCCCCGGCCCTTTGCCAAGTGCCCACAGCCACACCCAGTGCCATCACAGAGATGCCTGGTACCATCCCTTCCTTCTGGCATCTGCAATGGATGTGCAGCTCCATGTACAGATGCTGCCCAGGCACTGTGTCCCCATGGAAGAGGGGGACAGCAGCACCCCTAGGTCCACTCAGCAGCCAGCAGCCTTCCCCAGCCTCAGAATGCCATCCCCTGTGGGACCCAGGGTAGGGGCAACCCCCATGGCTGGTCCTACCTTCCAATCTGTGTCTTCTGTGGAGAGGAAGACACCCGAGTTGTCCTGGGAAGAGAAGGAGCCATTAAGGACAGAGACATCCTCCCTCCTCTCACCTAACTCACGAAACCCCCTGACACCATGAGCACCCACTCCCCAGGGCAGTGCTGGCTGCAGGGGGACACGATGTCCACACATGTGCACACACACACACACATCTACAATACCCGTACACACACACTACCTGCCAGTGCACACATACACATCTGCATGAACATGCATCATCTGTCAGTGTGCACTTGCAGCCCAGAGCCCCCCCCCCCCCCCCCCATGTGCTGGGCTGCACCCCAGAGTGTGAGCAGCAGGTCGAGGGAGGGGATTCTCCCTCTCTGCTGCACTCTGGGGAGACCCCCCCTGCAGTCCTGATCGAGCTCTGGGGCAGAAACACAAGAGGGATGTGGAGCTGTTGGTGTGAGTCCAGAGGAGGCCATGGAGATGCTGCAAGGGCTGGAGCAGCTCTGCTCTGGAGCCAGGCTGAGAGAGCTGGGCTGGGTCAGCCTGGAGAAGAGAAGCTGCATGAAGACCTCAGAGCAGCTGCCAGTATCTGGAGAGGGACTCTTCATCAGGGACTGTAGCAATAGGACAAGGGGGAGTAGGTTTCAACTTAAACAAAGGAAGTTCAGGTTAGATATTAGTAAGAAGCTCTTCCCTGTGAGGGTGCTGAGGCACTGGCACAGGGTGCCCAGAGAAGCTGTGGCTGCCCCATCCCTGGCAGTGTTCAAGGCCAGATTGGACAGGGCTTGGAGCAACCTGGTCCAGTGGAAGGTGTCCCTGCCCATGGCAGGGGGTTGGAACTGGATGATCTTAAGGTCCTTTCCAACCCAAACCAGTCTGGGATTCCATGACTCTGCAATCACACCAAACCAGAACCTGTGCTCACCCAAGCACATGCAATACTCTGCCATCCAGAGGGACCTTGACACGCTTGTGAGGTGGGCTGAATGCCAACCTTATGAACTTTAACCATGACAAGTGCAAGGTCCTGCACCTGGGTCAGAGCAATCCCAGGCACAGCTACAGACTGGGCAGAGAAGAGGTTCAGAGCAGCCCTGCAGAGAAGGACTTGGGGGTGTTGGTTGATGAGAAAATGAGCATGAGCCGGCTTCAGTGTGCACTCACAGCCCAGAAAGCCAACCGTATCCTGGGCTGCATCAAAAGGAGTGTGACCAGCAGGTCAAAGGAGGTGATCCTGCCCCTCTACTCTGCTCTCGTGAGACCTCACCTGGAGTATTGTGTGCAGCTCTGGTGTCCTCAACATAAAAAGGACATGGAACTGTTGGAACAAGTCCAGAGGAGGGCCACGAGGATGATCAGGGGACTGGACACCTCCCGTATGAAGACAGGCTGAGAAAGTTGGGGCCTCATAGCAGCCTTCCAGTGTCTGAAGGGGGGCTATAGGGATGCTGTGGATGGACTATCCATTAGGGACTGTAGCGGTAGAACAAGGGGTAATGGGTTCAAACTTAAATAGGGGAAGTTTAGACTGGATATAAGGAAGAAATTCTTTACTGTTAGGGTGATGAGGCACTGGAATGGGTTGCCCAGGGAAGTTGTGAATGCTCTATCCCTGGCGGTGTTTTTTTTTTTTGCACCTGCGCAGTGCCCCCTCTGGTCATGAGCAGGGGTCTCAAGATGAAGTAAATGAGTCTTCCTTCCGTGAGTAGGGGTCTTCAAGATGAAGTAAATGAGTCTTCCTCTTCTTAAACTTTTCACCTTTTAGTCTTCACGCATGGTCTTAGGGTTTGGTCAGTATCCCAGCCATAAACCATCTGCTTCTCCCCCTTATCAGTAGAATCAGGCGTATACTTTTCCTTATCAATAGCTGCTTATCAATAGAACCAGGTGTCTGCTTTTCCTTATCAATAGAACAAATAATTTGTTCCTTTGTTCTGCTTAGTAGGCATGATAGGTATTTACAACAGACAATACTTTTGTTTTAATCAAGCGAATGCCTCTAACCCCCTTGTATATTAGTTGGACCCCCCTGTACATTGGTCAACCCTCTGCATCAGTCCCCCCTTTTCTATAAAGTGAGTAAATTCTGTTACTCTTCAGACAAGTTCTTCTTTCGACCAACTCCTGCAGAAGGTATCTCTCAGTGCCTTATCATGTGTATTTGATAGAGAGGTCAAAATCATTATGCGTTGTAACATTCGCCAGTTCCAAACAAATAATTCAATACACAATACGAAACTAATGCTAACTAACATTAGAAGAACGATAATGGGGTGACACAACGTATTCTGTATACCAGTTGCGGTTGGTGACCATCCAAAAAGTACATTTCACCAGTGGTGGCTTGTATCTTGTCCTACCCTTAGTAGAACTCTGCTTATTTCTTCTGTTTCATGATGGATGGTAATAGCTAATTGGATTTTATCAGTTGGTGGGATACAACTGGTGCTGAATATGTAAAGTTACATCCAGTGATCTTAGTAAAATTACAAATACAAAAATTAGAATGATTCTTAACAGTCACGGTTTCATTATCATTATCCTCACAAAAGCACAAGCAGTTCTTAAGCACACACATATATACAATATATACAAATACAATATATATATAAGTACAGTCCTTTGAGTAATGTCTGGATGGATTTCAAAATGACAAATGCCTTGTTCTGTATCAAGGCATATGTTCTTAGTATCAATTGCGTTTCTTCTCAGGCTTTCACAGTTCTAGTTGGAAAGGCTTCTGGACAATCTGAAAAGGTATCCGTTAATGCCAACAAATATCTATGCCCCCCTTTTCTTGGCAGTTCTGTAAAGTCAATCTGCCACTGTTGTCCTGGTTCATTGCCCTTCCCAATTTGACCCATTTTGGGTTTAGGATTACTTTGGGGGTTTGTTTGGAGGCAGAGATCACACTGGTGAGTTACCTGTTGAATAGTAGCATGCAGATTTCTAGCCATAATTTTGCTTATCAAATATTTATACAAGGCATCCACTCCCCAGTGTGTTTTTGATGTTCATTCTTTACTAAGGACCATAACAAAGATGAGGGAACAATTATCTTCCCCTGTGGTGTACTAGCCCACCCTTCCTCATTAAATATTCCATCTTGATCTATAATCAGTTTCTGATCTTCCTTATTATAGTTTGGCTTACCTTCCAGAGAAATTTTCCCATCAGGAATTAAAGCTCCTTCAATTGTTATCTCACCTTTTGCTGCTTCTTTTGCCTCTGTCCGCCAGCTCATTTCCTTCCTCTAATTCTGAGCTCACCTTTCCGTGTGCCTTGATGTGCATAATTGCCACCTTCTCAGGCAGTTGGACTGCTTCCAGAGGTCTCAATATTTCTTGTACATGTTTAATGTTTTTTCCTTGTGAATTCAACAGTCCTCTCCTTCCAAATGGTGCCATGTGCATGCACAACTCCGAATGCGTATCTTGAGTCTGTATAGACATTTATGCTTTTTCCTTTTGCCAGTTCCAGAGCTCTAGTCAGAGCAATCAGTTCCACCTTCTGTGCAGAGATGTTTATGGGTAATGGTTCGGATTCTATTACCTAACTGCATATCCAGCATGCCGTTTTCCACTGATGACATAGCTACTCCCATCAGTAAACCAGGTTTCTGCGTCATCTAAAGGGGTATCTTTCAGATCCGGATGACTGGAATATGTGGCCTCAATAGTCTCCAGGCAATCGTGGTGTACTGGTTCTTCGTTTCTGCTGAGGCTTTCTCCACCATGATGGCTTGATATTTCAGAAACCTTTGTGGGGAAAGCCAGTGCCCGCCTTTCACTTTCAGCATTGCAGACATTGTATGGGACACCAGCACAGTCATTTTCTGGCCCAAGGTGAATCTTGGATGTTTAGTATGACTGCTGCAATGGCCCTGAGGCATCCAGGCCATCCTTCAGCTGCAGAGTCCAATTGCTTAGAAAAATAAGTAACTGCTCGCTGGTACAGGCCCAAGTCCTGTGCTAGTATTTCTAAGGCAATTCCTTGTTTCTCATGGGAGAAAAGAAAGAATGGTTTACTCACGTCTGGGAATCCTAAGGCTGGTGCCGACATCAAGGCGTTTTTTTAATTGGTGGAAGGCTCAAGTGGCTTCCTTTGTCCACTGAAGATTCTTGTTGTACTGCATATAGAGGCTTAACAATTAGTCCATGATGGTAGATCTACAACCTACACCATCCTGTCATATCGTCCAGGCCACACAGGCCTCTTCTGTCTGGGTAGCTATTAGTATGTACTGCAGTAACTTCCTTCTTCCAGTGGGGCTTCCCAGGACTCTTAAAGTCTCTTGAAAGTTGTTCTCCAAACAGGGTGGGACTGTTCTTAAATCCCCGAGGCAACACTGTCCACCTGAGCTGGATTTTGTGCCCACTCTTAGGGCTTTTCCATTCAAATGCAAAGATTTTCTGGCTGGCTTCATGGAGAGGAAGGCAAAAGAAAGCATCCTTCAAATCTAGAACGGTAAACCAAGTTAGCTCTGATGTTAAGTGTGGAGAAGTGGCTAACAGAGAAAGGTCACGTTCCCATCAACGAGCTGAAATAGAACATTTGTTTGGAGAATGATGCAGACTTACTAGCACCAGATAATGAGGAACTGAAGAACACCGGCAAACAGCAACATGCTATGACTAATTACAGCCAAGGACACTAAGCGATAAGTGCATGAGAAAGAGGATGGTGGGGGGCTGCACGGTGTAGCTGCAAAAATGTAGAGTTTATGTAATACCTTATTTGTGCCAGAACCAATCAAGTGCCTAGTATTTGCATATTCACTGTTATATAAACCAAAGGTAGAAGCCCAATAAACGAATCGTGCTTATTGATCACAATGATCGTGTTGATTCCTCCCTGCTGCAACAGTTAAGCATGTTAGCAAAGTGTATGAATTTGCTACTACAGGGTAAGGATCCTCAGTTATTTTGTTAACAGCCCATAAGTCCTGTACCACCCGGTATGACCCATAAGGTTTACAAACAGGTAAAATAGGGGTGTTAAAATCAGATTGGCACTCTTTTAGTAGTCCTAGCTGTAGGAAATTTTCAGTCATTTGGAAAAAATTCCTTCCCTATCTTCCCTCTTCAGGGGGGTATTGTTTAATCCTGACTGGCTGTTCTCTCTCCTTGAGCTTATCTGTATCAGGGGTGCATTTTTGGCCCTTCCAGGTATGTTTGTAGCCCATACCCCTGGGAATACCTGATCCAGTATATCTTCAATCTGACTTCTTCCTCGATGTGATTAGTGATCAAACCTAAGCTTTAATATCTCTATAAACTGTTGGTCGTTTACTTTAAAAGTGATCTCGCCTCCTTTGAAAGTAATGGTCGCTCCCAAGTGTTCTAACAAACCTCTCCCCAAAAGAGCTTTTGGGGAGTTAGGCATATACAAAAACTTATGGATGCCCCATTGTTTTCCTAATTGATATTTTAATAGTTTACAAAAATAAGCCTTTTCACCTTGGTCAGTCGCCCCTTTTACCATAATATAATCATCCCCCAAAGGCATTAAAGCTTTGTTTAAAACTGAATACACTGCGCCCGTATCAACCAAAAATTCCACTTCCTTTTTTGTTTTTTTGTTGGTTTTTTTTTTTGTCCCCTGGCTCCATTATAACCAGTGGATCTGCTAGGGAAGATTCCCCTGGTCCCCGTCAGTCTAGTTCCAACTCACTCACCGGAGCCACCCCATGGCACTCCCCCCACCAGGGCAGTCTCACTCCCCGCGTCCAAACTCCTCATAGCACACACACCGATCCGGTTCCACAGAAGAGGAGGCCACTCCCCCACTTCTGCCCGACGTTCCTCTTCCACCACCGCAGCCGTGGGTAAAGCACGACCCAGCTTTTTCTTTTCTACATGTTTCCGATTCCTATACACTCTCCATGCTTCCTCCTTCACTCCCGTCCACATTTATTCAACAACCCCTCAGTCCCGTCTGTCAACATGTCTGTTCCCACTTGTTTGCCTGCCCCAGCACCCATCCCATGCTCAAACACAGGAGCTGCGGGAGCTCCCCTCCTTTCCCTTGGTTTTCCCTTTTTTTTTTTTTCACAGCTTCTCACCCTGCTCTGCAGGGGTTACAGATGCCTGCCTCTGCAACAGCACTTCTGGTTTAACCCTTTCTTAACTCTGAATGTGAATGTGCTGCTTGTTGTCAGTGACAGCAATTTACTCCTCCTTATCAATACCTGATAGGACAGAGGCAGAGGGTACTCCTCTCGGAGGTACCTGTGATATATAACTTTCCTGATTACTGTCCCAATATCACAGGCTGAACATCTCTCCAGCTTAGGTTTCTGTCCTTTTCTGTCCTTTTCCAAAACCAAAATTAGGGATCTGGCAGAGCTATATTAATTTCACATTCTGTCTGCCACTCTGGGTGGTTTCTTAAAGTGATGCATTAGATTACTTCATCCACTTTCCTGGCCACCTCAAAAACAACATTAATTGTAAAAATGTATTATAGTTCAGAGTTCCATTTTTAGTCCATTTCTCCTGATCTTCCAAAGTATATAAAGGCCACCATTGGTTATAATATTTTATCAACGTTTTCTTGTTTACTGAGCCCCCGGAAGACCCTCCCAGTGTGAGGTATACAGGAATGATTCGTGTCAGCAACTTAGGAGTTTTTGTCACCATTGCACTTTATGTGGAATCAGAACCCCTTGTGACCATTGTGCCTTGTGTGGGACATATAGGAATGATCATGATTATGATAAATGTTCCTGTCAATACAATGATGAGAGAGAAGAAGAAACAAAGGAATGATTCCTCTTACTCAACTGTTTTGTTTTTCAAAGGGTGCTTTGTTTAACTGCTAGAATGCTTTAAGGGGGTTATGTAACTAAGAGATAGATACATCCTGTTACAGGATAAGTAACCAGATAAGGAATGGAATTTATGGGGCTAAGATGGTGGTTAATTGCATGTGAAAGACATCTCCCCATTAATGTATGACCAAGAAGCTCAGCACCAAGAAGTTCAGCAACGTCTTCACCGGAGAAAGACCCCAGCAACAAGAAAAGAATAATGGAAAGAGGCCACGTCAGCATCCGGGTACAGAAGAAGGGATTGGCTGAGACCCCGGACCAAGAAGTATAAGAGACTAGACCCCAAAGACCCCGGTGTGCGTCTCTGGTGGAGCGGAGACTCCCCAGTGCACCCAGCGCTGCTTGCTTATTGCCTCTCAATATTAATCAATTGTAATATAATAAATTGTAATAAAATAATTGAATCAGATCATGGCTAAGACGAAATTTTTATAACACCAGTTCTTTCCAATGTGCCAAAATGTAACCCAATGGGCTTTTCTTCAGAATTCCCTTGTTTTGACCGGCTCCCATCTCAAACAATCTCTTACAAATCTCCATAGCTTCTCTTTAGAATCATAGAATCATAGAATAGTTAGGGTTGGAAAGGACCTCAAGATCATCTAGTTCCAACCCAGTGCTTTCCCAGTGCTCTGCAAACGCACTTAAAAAAATATGACAGCACCTACACACAAGTTTTATGATATTCTCAGGGGATTCAGTAAAATGATATCTCTGGGTTCTGCAGATCAACTCCCCTGTCGTTAGATCATCATTTCGGTTTCAGCAAAATTTACACTGCCCTAGTATCCATGGCAGGTTCTATTGTTCAAAAGTTACTATGCACTCATATGTGAGGTTACGAAGTTTTTTCCTAATATCCCCGTGTATTGTCCCAAAAAGAGAGACACTAACTATTGTATTACCATTTTACTTTCTCCTTTGTAACCATGTCTCCTCAAATTTTGTTTGATACCTTTTACAAACCCTTTCTCAGTTTTCCTTTCTAACTTCCCGGAAGTCCTCCGGGATTTTGTGGCTTTTCTCCACAAAGTAATATTTTTATTTCTGGTCCCAGAGAATAACCGATTGGGTAACTATAATTTCCCACCCGCCAGTGTTTCCTAAGACACCCCGAGCAGTATCTGTCTCACCGGTACCCTGAGTGGCTATAAAAGTGGAATCTACACCAAAAGCACTGCCACAATATAATGCCACCCGTCACATGCAGTTATACTCCCACAAGGCACACAGCCACAATATCCACGTGAAATGCAATATCCACATTAAATGCCACCCGTCACATACAGTTACACTCGCACATAGGGAATTCCCTTGCCCTTGTATTTTGTAAAGCTGTCCACTGCGGGAGGGGTAGCCTGACCTTCCCCCGCTTTCTGAGCTGCTTAATGATTATACACAGACAAGACACAAGACAGAAAAACATAAACGCTTCGTCTGTCTGCAGCCGCTCCCCTCTCAGAGACACGGAACCGCGGATTAGGACTCCACACTCGCTTCGTAGCTAAGTCTCAGTCACACAGAAACACAAACACACATGGGATCCCACACACTCACACTATGGTTCCGCTTACCCTTCTCCTGCTTCATATAGTAGCAGGTCCATCCTGGTTCCCAGAATTTGAGATGCAGCGGAGACCTGGTGGGTTTGCCTACCCTTCACCTGCTTCCCTTAGCAGGTCCGTCCTGGCTCCCAAAACACAGGACGCAGCGAAAAACCCAGACTCACCCGATCCGCCTTCAGGATCGCTCGTAGCCGCCCTATCAGTCGACGAGCCCCCAGCTTGCAAGCCCTACCTGCCAAGGGGAACTCTGCTGTGCGCCGGATGTCTCTGCATGCCTTACCAGCAGCCCCGGGACATGCGTACGCCTTACAGGCCCCTTAAAGTACCTAAATTCCAAGCATACCATTTCTGGCACAGGTGGTTGTCTGTCATACCAAGCTGGCACAGGTGGTTGTCTGTCCCTCCAGTGAGTGGATGAGAAGCGGAGCTCCTCCAGGCAAGCGGCCTGGGGCGCCTAGGATGTCCGCCCCTCAGCCAATCCTGCAGCAGAACAGAGGTCTCCTTCCTGGCTCACCAAATTAATACACGGACTGACTCCACAACTCATTAAAGTTGTAAAGTAGGTATGCATTTATTCAGCGCTGTGGTGCATGGGGATGGTGAGACAAGGGTGGCACAAAATTACAAAATGGAATATATAAACCTTTAGAATTAGTTTTGAGTAATGTTAAGTTTGATGGCTTTGTAACAGTAGCAGTGGAAAATTACTGAGGTGCAGGATACATGGAGAAAAAATAGAGTACAGCTAGAGACCATACTGAGAATTCTCACATGAGATAAATTGTTATAGTTGACATAGTTTTAAGAAAAACAGTCTAGAAAAACTGGACATAGGGAAAAGGAGTATCTGGGAACGGCAGGTGTCCAGGATGGGCTACAGCTAAACTAACTGATAAGTAGGAGGATAGGAGTCTCTGGTGCTAACGAACCAATTAAACTGGCATAAACATCTACTGCGCATGCTTCAAAGGCTGCCAGAAGTGATGAAGATTGTTGGAAGAAGTAAACGACCCTCAGAGACCACCACCACAATTCTGTATGCATGCGGGGAGCTTTCTGGAAAATGATGTAATCAATACGTAGCCTCATGAATATGTATGTATGCCCAGTGACTATAAAAGGACAGCGTGTGTGGCAACTGAGGAGACACACGTTAGGAGGAGCTATCCTCCGTGTCTCCCGGGCTGCAATAAAGAATACCTGCTTGTCAGCTTGAAAACTTTGTTGGCAGGTTTGTTCCTGGAGTTTTCTCCGAATCAATCTGGCGACCCAGATGGGACCCTCTCTGCTCGGCTGCAGGACCCGCTGAGGACAGGGCTCCCTAGGGCCCTCGGGAATTTTTCCCGGAGGGACCCCTCGACTCATTCGGATCACTGCAGGAGCAGACAAGGACCATCTTCATAAAAGGTATTCTTTTCTTTTGTATAGTCTGTAAGGTGCAGGGGGCATCTTGCATAAAGACTAAATTGGTAATTGGGTTGGTCTGGTAAGAGTACGCAAGGTTTGGAAGCCTTCCGTAATTCGAGATAGGAGATCTCGTAGGTAAAGGCGTATACCCGGCTGCTAGCGTCCGTTTGGTATACACCCACAAGAAGCAGGGGGCATCTTGTGGTTTGGGTCCTACAAGACACAGGGGGTGTCTTGTGGAAATGGTTTTGGATCTTGTTGGTATTTGATTTATTTTGTGGCTTGTTACATTAAGGATTTTGGTTGTGTGATTTGGTATTGGCGACAGGATGCTATAACTGTGTTATTAACTGTTGTTTGATAGAATTTTAGTCTCTGTCTCAAGTGTTGTAACTGTGTGGAGTGTGTCTGTGGGATCCCATGTGTGTGTGTGAATATGAGATTGATAATGGAAGATCAGCAGAGTGAAGAGATCTTGAAAAAGAGTCTTTTAGGGTGCATTTTGGCACACTGGAAGGAACTCGGAGGGTCTCCTGGGGGCTCAGTAAATAAGAAAACATTGTGGAATGTTAAAAAAAACAAGTGGAATTTTAGTGGCTACAGTAGCACGTTATTTGGTATTAAATCAGAGAGAAAAGAATTCGCTACAGATGTGGGAGCTACTGGCCACCAAGAAAAAAAAAAAAAAGAAGAGAGGCATTCTTTCTGAAGCCTTTAAAGTACAAATTGGGAAAATAAATAAGAATGCATAAATTCTCTAAAATATTTATTAGGGTGAGAAGCAACATTTAAAGAAGGCAAAATGGAATTTAGAGTTAAAAATAATCAATTAATTGCAGTTTTAAGTTTATCTTTAATTCAGCAGAAAACCAAACAGGAGGACCTCCCTGAAATAGAAGAAAACCTTAATCAGGTATATCCAGGAGTTTGGGCATCAGAAATTCCAGGTAAGGCAAAAAATGCTTTGCCTATTAAAATTGAAATAAAAAGGGGGGCCTGCCCAGTTCTAATAAAACAGTATCCTTTAAGAATACAAAATAGAAGGGGAATTAAAGGAATAATTGATAATTTTTTAAGATATGGTTTATTAGTGGAATGTGAATCGGAATATAACACACCCATTTTACCAGTAAAGAAAGCAGATGGGAAAAGCTATAGGCTAGTTCAAGATTTAAGAGCAATAAATAAAATACTAGAAGATATTCACCCTGTGGTGGCTAATCCATATACTTTATTGACCAAACTAAAACTAAATCAGAAATGGTTTGCCGTCCTGGATTTAAAGGACGCTTTCTTTTGCTTGCCATTAGCCAAAGAAAGCCAAAATTTATTTGCTTTTGAATGGGAAAATGCTGATACAGGAAGAAAAACCCAATTAACTTGGACAGTATTACCTCAGGGGTTTAAAAACAGTCCAACAATTTTTGGAGATCAGTTAGCACGAGAACTAGAATCCTGGAAGCCACCTACTCAGACGGGACTCTGTTACAATACGTGGATGACCTGCTAATTTCTACAGAAACAAAGGAAGAATGTATCCAGTGGACAGTGGAATTATTGAATTTTCTGGGACTGAATGGTTATCGGGTATCCAGACAAAAAGCCCAACTAATCCAAATACGAGTTTCCTATCTAGGATATGAAATAACAGGAGGACAGAGAGAACTTGGAACTGCCAGAAAAGAAGCCATTTGCCAGACTCCTCGACCGTCAACCGTCAAGGAACTCTGGACATTCCTGGGAATGACTGGATGGTGCAGACTTTAGATCCATGATTATGGAGTTCTGGTAAGACCACTATACAAACTGTTGAAGGGAAACCCTACCTCTTTGGACTGGACTGATAAAGCAGAGGGAGCTTTTAGAACTTTAAAGATAGAGTTAATGAGAGCTTCAGCTCTGGGACTTCCGGATGTGACTAAACCATTTTGGCTATATTCCTATGAAAAACAAGGAATAGCCTTGGGGGTCCTTGCTCAGAAACTAGGACCATACAGAAGAGCAGTGGTGTATTTTTCAAAACAACTGGATGAAGCGAGCAAAGGATGGCCCGGATGCCTAAGAGCTGTGGCCGCAGTCATCTTAAATATTGAAGAGGCTCGCAAATTCACCTTGGGACAGAAGATTACTGTGCTAGTGTCCCATGCGGTATCAGCAGTCCTGGAGCAGAAAGGAGCCCACTGGTTATCTCCTTCACGTTTTTTAAAATACCAGGCCACCCTTGTGGAACAGGATGATATAGAAATTGTGGTCACTAACGTTGTGAATCCAGCATCCTTTTTGCAGGAACAATCAACAGAACCACTAACACACAACTGCTTGGCCACCATAGAGACTGTATATTCAAGCCGACTAGACTTGAAAGAAAAACCTCTGGAAGATGCTGATTCTTGGTTCACTGATGGCAGTAGCTTTGTGAAAAATGGTGAACGAAAGGCAGGATATGCCGTTACCACCACTTCACAGGCAATAGAAGCTAAACCTTTACCTGCAAACACCTCTGCCCAGAAGGCAGAAATAATAACATTAACGAGAGCCCTGGAATTGGCTAAAAATCAAAGGATAAATATTTGGACTGATTCTAAGTATGCATTTGGCGTGGTACATGCACATGGGGCTATCTGGAAAGAACGAGGACTTTTGAACACACAAGGGAAACAGATTAAACATGCTACAGAAATTCTACAATTACTAGAAGCTGTTCATCTACCTGAAGAAGTAGCTATTGTGTACTGTAAAGGACATCAAGGTGACTCTGATCAGGAAATTGGAAATAATTTGGCTGATTTTGAAGCCAAACAAGCAGCTGAACAATCTCAAATCATGTCCTTAATCCCTGACGGCAAATTAATAATTGAAAAATCTAAACCTAGATATTCAAAAGAGGATAGAAAATTGATTGAGGATCTAAAGGGACAGGAAAATAAAGAGGGTTGGGTTCAAATACCTGATGGGCGATTTGTAATCCCCTATAACCAACTCTGGAAGTTAGTTCAGGATGAACATAATCAAACTCATTGGGGTAGCAACTCTTTACATGAATATTTAGACAAACAAATTGTAGGAAGGAATCTATACACCACAGTTCAATTAGTAACAAAACAATGTCAGCTATGTCTTAAGAATAATCCTAAAACTAAAAATAGAAGTCAAATTGGGACAACTGGGAAAGGAAGTTATCCGGGACAGCAGTGGCAAATAGGTTTTTCTGAATTACCAAGAAAAGGGGGCTATCGATATTTGTTGGTGTTAAAGGATACTTTTTCAGGCTGGCCAGAAGCATTCCCTTGTAGGATAAATAATGCAAGACAGGTGATTAAGACATTATTAAATGAAATAATACCTCGTTTTGGAGTACCAGCGACAATATCTTCCGACCGGGGTTCACACTTTAGTGCAAAATTGTTACAAGAAATTAGCAAAAAATTAGAAATTGATTGGCAACTACGTGTTCCATACAGGCCTCAGGCCAGTGGGCAAGTAGAAGAAATGAACCATCTGGTTAAACAACAGATTAGTAAAATATGTCAAGAAACAAATTTATATTGGTACCAGGCGTTACCACTGGCTCTATTAAGAATTCGAACTAAACCTCGGTCGAAAGAAGAGGTTAGCCCATATGAGATTTTGTATGGAAGACCATATCAGTCCCAGTTTAAAGGGGAAAGTCTTCAGGAAGTGGGAGAAGGCTATCTCCGACAGTTTTTGATTAATTTAGGAAAACAATTGGAAGAGATAAATAAGAGAATAGCAGGGACAAGAGCAAGAGGTCTGGATTATCCGATCCACCCTTTCAGATCTGGAGACTGGGTTTATGTTAAGAATTTTTCAGGACATCCTCTACAGGAGAAGTGGAGCGGGCCGTACCAGAGATTACTGACCACCTTTACAGCAGTGAAGATAAAGGAACAACCTGCTTGAATACATTACTCAAGAATAAAGAAAGCACCAGAGCCACGGAAAACATGGCAGATCGAACCTTCAGGACCCTTACATATGAAATTGCGTCAATCATGATTTGGATTTATGTGATAACTGGCGCACAAGCTTGGGACCAGAATTTGTACCTGAAATTAGTGCAGAATGTTACTAATATTTTTAATCGTAGTGACTGTTGGGTATGTGCACAGTTGCCTAAATCAGGAGAAAGCATGGATCTCCCATTGATTGGAATTCCAATTCATAACACTGTCTCATGGGCAAATTTGTGGGTGAACACTAGTAATCTGTATCCGAAGGAAAGGTTAAAATTTGGAATAGTTAATCTTAATCCAAGTAATAAATATTACACCTGTGCGCAAAGATGTATTACACCAGGAACCAGGGTAGGAAATCATGCTTGTTCAAATGCCACAGATGTAGGTCACCATTCAAAATGCAATCATACTATTAATATAGATGGTATCATAGTTCAGTGGTGGCCTGTTCCTAAAGGAAAAGGATGGTATTGGTTATGTGGAGGAAATGCTTACAAGATTCTACCCCCCAACTGGAAAGGAGCATGCACCTTAGGTGCTGTAATACCCAATTTTACTATTATCAACAGGTATACTTCCAGGACCTGGATTAGAAGTTTTTCTAAACGGATTAAGCGAGGATTTAACCCTATTATTGAACGGCACGCTGCATTTCATAGTTTTATAAGAGGGCTAATTCCATCTTTAGGAGTAAGTTAATTAGAAAAAGCAATTGTAAATATCTCGGCAACTATAGAGGAAATGGAAAATAAAAACACTGATATAATCCAGGCAGAACAACAAGAGATAACCAGCCTGTCTAAAGTGATATTACAAAACCGAATGGCTCTAGACATGTTATTGGCATCACAAGGAGGGGTTTGTTCCATAATCAATGAAAGCTGTTGTTCCTATATAGACCAAAGTGGCAGAATTGAAACAGATCTGGAGGAAATTTGGAAACAAAGATATTTCATGAAATGGCCATGGATGACACCTCCTGGGGTTTTGAAGAGATATGGAAAAGGTTAACTTCATGGTTACCCAATCTCTCCTGGTTAAGGCAACTGGTTGCAGGAATATTGATGTTAATTACTTTAATATTAATTACTTGTGGTATGATACAATGTTCCCTCTGGTGTTGCAAACGATCTATGATAAATTATGAAGATTGGAAAAGAAATGAAATTAAGCACCAAGTAGAAACAGGAAATTATTTCAAAAAGACTTTTGATGGTAATGGTAACATATAAAATGTTGCAAAAGAATTTGCAAAAGGACAGAAAAAGGGGGGAGTTTGAGACAAGAGGGGCACAAAATTACAAAATGGAATATATAAACCTTTAGAATTAGTTTTGAGTAATGTTAAGTTTGATGGCTTTGTAACAGTAGCAGTGGAAAATTACTGAGGTGCAGGATACATGGAGAAAAAAATAGAGTACAGCTAGAGAACATACTGAGAATTTTCACACGAGATAAATTGCTATAGTTGGCATAGTTTAAAGAAAAACAGTCTAGAAAAACTGGACATAGGGATAAGGAGTATCTGGGAACGGCAGGTGTCCAGGATGGGCTACAGCTAAACTAACTGATAAGTAGGAGGATAGGAGTCTCTGGTGCTAACGAACCAATTAAACTGGCATAAACATCTACTGCGCATGCTTCAAAGGCTGCCAGAAGTGATGAAGATTGTTGGAAGAAGTAAACGACCCTCAGAGACCACCACCACAATTCTGTATGCATGCGGGGAGCTTTCTGGAAAATGATGTAATCAATACGTAGCCTCATGAATATGTATGTATGCCCAGTGACTATAAAAGGACAGCGTGTGTGGCAACTGAGGAGACACACGTTAGGGGGAGCTATCTCCCGTGTCTCCCGGTGCCGCAATAAAGAATACCTGCTTGTCAGCTTGAAAACTTTGTTGGCAAGTTTGTTCCTGGAGTTTTCTCCGAATCAATAGCTCCTCCAAAGTATGCACACCCAGGGTCGTTTTTCCCTCTACATTTATTCTCTTAAGGTATACATATGCATTAGATTACTGATACGCCTATAAGTATTTAGTATCTATCCCCGCTATTATAATGAGCTAGAATGGCCTTTGCACCTGTGCAGTGACCCCTCTGGTCATGGGCAGGGGTCTCAAGATGAAGTAAATGAGTCTTCCTCCTGTGAGTAGGGGTCTTCAAGATGAAGTAAATGAGTCTTCCTCTTCTTAAACTTTTCACCTTTTAATCTTCACGCATGGCCTTAGGGTTTGGTCGGTATCCCAGCCATAAACCATCTTCTCCCCCTTATAAGTAGACTCAGGCGTCTGCTTTTCCTTATCAATAGAACAAGTAGTTAGTGCCTTTGTTCTGCTTAGTAGGCATGATAGGTGTTTACAACAGACAATACTTTTGTTTAAGCAAGCAAAATCCTCTAACCTCCTTGTACATTAGTTGGACCCCCCTGTACATTGGTCAACCCTCTGCATCACCATTACAAAGCCATCAAACTTAACGTTACTTAGAACTGATTACATTTTGTGCTTTTGTGCCTCCTTGTCTTACATTCTCCTTTTTCTGTCCTTTTTCAAATTCTTTTGCAACATTTTATATACTACCATTACCATCTAGTCTTTTTGAAATAGTTTCCTGTTTATACTTGATTGTGGGAATCGCCGGGAGACGAGCTCATCAGATGATGACTGACAAGTCTCGTTTATTGCTAAGCAGATGGATACTTATATACCTTGCTTGCATGTTTATAGTTTGGTTACAGAGAGATCATTGGCTTATAGCTTTTACATGTTACAAGATCATTGGTTTATAGCTTCTACATTTTTGCAGCTACACCGTGCACCCCCCCCACCATCCTCCTTCTCATGCACTTATCACTTAGTGGCCTTGGCTGTGATTGGTCATAGTTTGTTGCTGTTTGCCGGTGTCCTTCATTTCCTCATTATCTGGCGTGAGAGGTTTGCACCATGTTCTACACAGATGTCTTGTTTCAGCTCGTTGATGGGAACGTGACCTTTTGACCTTTTTCAACAAGCCAATCCTCCACACTTGATGCTTAAATTTCATTTCTTTTTCCAATCTTCATAACTTATCATAGATCATTTACAATACCATAAAGAAAATTGTGTTATACCACAAGTAATCAATATTAAAACAATTAATATTAATATTCCTGCAACCAGTTGCCTTAACCAGGAGAGATCAGGTAACCATGAAGTTAACTTTTTCCATATTTCTTCAAACCCCCAGGAGGTATCATCCTTGGCCATTTTATGAAATATTTTAGTTTGTTTCCAAATTTCCTCCAGATCTGTTTCAGGAACAGCAACTTTCATTGATTATGGAACAAACCCCTCCTTGTGAAGCCAATAACATGTCTAGAGCCTTTCAGTTTTGTAATACCATTTTAGATAGGCTAGTTATCTCTATTTCCTCTATGGTTGCTGAGATATATACGATTGCCTTCTCTAATTCACTTACTCTCAAAGAACCTTTTCTTCGGATGTAGATTGCTAGTATCCACCCACAAATTTGTGCATGAGATAGTGCTGGAAATTAGAACGCCAATTAATGGAAGGCCCTGATCTTCTCCTGATTCAGGCAACTGTGCACGCACTCAACAGTCACTACAATTAACAACTTTAGTAACATTCTGCATTAATTTCAGGTATAAGTATTGGTCCCAAGCTGGTACGCCAGTTATCACATAAGTCCAAATTATGACCGATACAATTTCATACATAAGGGTTCGATCTGCCATGTCTTCTCTGGTTCTGGTGCTTTCTTTATTCTTGAATAATGTATCCAAGCAGGTTGTTCCTTTATCTTCACTGCTGTAAAGGTGGTCAATATTATCTGGTACGGTCCGCTCCACTTCTCCTGTAGAGGATCTCCTGAAAAATTCTTAACATAAACCCAGTCTCTGGATCTGAAAGGGTGAGTTGGATAATCCAAACCTCTCGCTCTTGTCCCCAATATTCTCTTATTTTTTCTAATTGTTTTCCCAGATTGATCAGAAACTGCTGGAGATACCCTTCTCCCACTTCCTGAAGACTTTCTTCTTTAAACTGGGACTGATATGGTCTTCCATATAAAATTTTACATGGGTCAGCCTCTTCTTTCGACCGAGGTTTAGTTCAAATTCTTAATAGAGCCAGTGGTAAGGCTTGGTACCAATATAACCTGACATATTTTATTAATCTGTTGTTTGATCAAATGGTTCATCTTTTCTACTTGCCCACTGGCCTGAGGCCTGTATGGAACATGTAGTTGCCAATCAGTTTCTAATTTTTTGCTAATTTCTTGTAACTATTTTGCCCTAAAGTGCAAGCCTTGGTCAGAAGAAATTGCCTCTGGTACTCCAAAACAAGGTATTATATCGTTTAACAATGTTCCAATTACTTGTCTTGCATTATTTATTCTACAAGGGAATGCTTCTGGCCACCCTGAAAAGGTATTCGTTAAAGCCAACAAATATTGGTAACCTCCTGTTCTCTGTAATTCAGAAAAATTTATTTGCCAATGCTGTCCCGGATAACTTCCTCCCCAGTTGTACCAATTTGATTTCTATTTTCAATTTTAGGATTATTCTTGAGACAGAGCTGACATTGTCACTAATTGAACTATGGTATATAGATTCCTTCCTACAATTTGTTCATCTAGGTATTTATACAAAGAGTTGCTCCCCCAATGAGTTTTATTATGTTCCTCCTGAACTAGCTTCCAGAATTGATTATAGGGAATTACAATTCGCCCGTATCAGGTATCTGAACCCAACCCTCTTTGTTTTCCTGTCCTTTTGAGATCTTCAATCAATTTTCTATCCTCCTTTGAATATCTAGGTTTAGATTTGTCTATTGTTAGTTTGCCATCAGGGATTAAGGGAATGATTTTAGATTGTTCAGCTTCTTGTTTGGCTTCAAAATTGGTCAAATTATTTCCAATTTCCTGATCAGAGTCACCTTGTTGATGCCCTCGACAATACATAATAGCTACTTCCTCGGGTAGCTGAACAGCTTCCAGTAGCCATAGAATTTCTGTAGCACGTTTAATCTGTTTCCCCTGTGTGTTCAAAAGTCCTCGTTCTTTCCAGATAGCAGCATGTGCATGGACCATACCAAATGTGTATTTAGAATCAGTCCAAATATTTATCCTTTTGTCTTTAGCTAATTCCAGGGCTCTTGTTCAGCATGTTCCAGAGGTTTTTCTTTCAAATCTGTCAGCTTGAATACGCAGTCTTTATAGTGGCCAAGCAGTCGTGCATTAATATTTCTGTTGGTTGTTCCTGCAAAAAGGATGCTGTATTCACAACATTAGTGACCACAATTTCTATACCATTGTGTTCCACAAGGGTGGCCTGGTATTTAAAAAACATGAAGGAGATAACCAGTGGGCTCCTTTCTGGTCCAGGACTGCTGATACAACATAAGACACTAGTACAGTAATCTTTTGTCCCAAGGTAAATTTGTGAGCCTCTTCAATATTCATGGCAACTGCTGCCACAGCCCTTAGGCATCTGGGCCATCCTTTCCTTGCTTCATCCAGCTGTTTTGAAAATACACCACTGCCCTCTTATAGGGTCCTAGTTTCTGAGCAAGGACCACCAAAGCTATTCCCTGTTCTTCACAGGAATATGGCCTAAAGGATTTAGTCACATCCGGAAGTCACAGAGCTGCAGTTCTCATTAGCTCTGTTTTTTAAATTTCTCAAGCCCTCCTCTGCTGAATCTGTCCATTCCAAAGAGAGAGAGTGGTTTCTTTTAACAGTTCATATAGTGGTTTTACCAGAACACCATAATCATGCATCCAAAGTCTGCATCATCCAGTCATTCCCAGGAATGTCCAGAGCTCCTTGATGGTTGACGGTTGTAGAGTTTGACAAATGGCTTCTTCTCTAGCAGTTCCAAGTTATCTCTGTTCTGTTATTTCATATCCTAGGTAGGAAACTTGGGTTTGAATTAGTTGGGCCTTTTGTTTGGATACCCGATAAACATTCAGTCCAGAAAATTCAATAATCCCAACATTCACTAGACACATTCTTCCTTTGTTTCTGTGGCAATTAATAGGTCATCCACATATTGTAACAGAGTCCCTGTCTGAGTGGGTGGTTTCCGCGATTCTAGTTCCAGTGCTAACTGATTTCCAGAAATTGTTGGACAGTTTTTATACCCTTGAGGTAATACCGTATGAGTTAATTGGGTTTTCCTTACTGTGTCAGGATTTTCCCATTCAAAAGCAAATACATTCTGGTTTTCTTTGGCCAATGTCAAATAAAGAGTCCTTTAAATCCAGGACGGCAAACCATTTCAGATTATTATTCAATTTAATCAATAAGGTATATGGATTAGCTTTAACTGGATTAATATCCTCTACAAATTTGTTGATTGCTCTGAGATCTTGAACCAATCTGCAACTTTATTTCTTTACTGGCAAGATAGGAGTACTATATTTCAATTCACATTCAATTAATAATTTATATTTTAAAATTTATCAATGATTTCAACCATGAGAAGTGCAAGGTCCTACACCTGGGTCGGAGCAATCCCAGGCACAGCTACAGATTGCGAACAGAAGAGATTCAGAGCGGCCCTGCAGAGAAGGACTTGGGGGTGCTGGTCTATGAGAAAACAAACATGAGCCGGCAGTGTACTCTCACAGCCCAGAAAGCCAACCGTATCCTGGGCTGCATCAAAAGGAGTGTGACCAGCAGGTCAAAGGAGGTGATCCTGCCCCTCTACTCTGCTCTTGTGATACCTCACATGGAGCATTGTGTGCAGTTCTGGTGTCCTCAACATAAAAAGGACATGGAACTGCTGGAACAAGTCCAGAGGAGGGCCACGAGGATGATCAGGGGATTGGAGCACCTCCCGTATGAAGACAGGCTGAGGAAGTTGGGGCTGTTCAGCCTGGAGAAGAGAAGGCTGCATGGAGACCTCATAACAGCCTTCCAGTATCTGAAGGGGGCCTATAGGGATGCTGGGGAGGGACTCTTCATCGGGGACTGTAGTGACAGGACAAGGAGTAACGGGTTAAAACTTAAACAGGGGAAGTTTAGATTGGATATAAGGAGGAAATTTTTTCCTGTTAGGGTGGTGAGACACTGGAATCGGTTGCCCAGGGAGGTTGCGTGTGCTCCATCCCTGGCAGTGTTCAAGGCCAGGTTGGATGAAGCCTTGGGTGAGATGTTTTAGTGTGAGGTGTCCCTGCCCATGGCAGGGGGTTTGGAACTAGATGATCTTGAGGTCCTTTCCAACCCTAACTATTCTATGATTCTATGATTTTTAATTCCCTTTCCCTGCAATCTTAGGGGATATTGTTCTATTCTAATTGGGCATGCCCCCCTTTTTATTTCTACTTTAAAGGGCAAAGCATTTTTCTCCTCACCTGGAACTTCAGATTCCCATACTCCCAGATATACCTGATTAGGGATTTCTTCTATTTCAGGGAGGTCCTCCTGTTTGCTTTTCTGTTTAATTAAAGATAAACTCAAAACCGCAATTAATTGATCATTTTTAACTCTTAATTCCATTTTGCCTTCTTTAAATGTTGCTTCTCGCCCTAATAAAGATTTTGAAGAATTTGGCGTGCATAAAAATTTATGCATTCCTATTTGTTTTCCCAGTTTGTCCTTTAAGGGTTTCAGAAAGAACGACTTTTTTTTCTTTTTTTCTTGGTGGCCAGTAGCTCCCACATCTGTAATGAATTCTTTTCCCTCTGATTTAATGCCGAGTAAGTTGCTCCTGTATCCACTAAAATTCCACTTTATTTCCTCTAGTCCCTAGTTTTAATTTAACCAGTGGATCAGTATATTCCCCAGGTCCCTGTCAGTTTAGTTCCAATTCAGCCACTGGAGCAACCCCATGGCACTCCCCCAGGGCAGTCTCACTTCCAACGTCCAAACTCCCCATAGCACACACACCGATCTGGTCCCATAGGAGAAGAACCCATTCCCCCTCCACTCGACATCCCTTCCACCTCTGCCTCCCCAGCACTCATCCCACGCTCAAACACAGGAGCTGCCTGAGCTCCCCTCCTTTCCCCCTTGGTTTTCCTTAACTTTAAACATCTTTCCCCAGTATCACAATCTGAACAACATCTCTCCAGCTTAGCTTTCAGTTTTTCCCTGTCCTTTTCCAAAGCCAAAGTTAAGGGATCTGGCGGAGGTATACTAATTTTGCATTCCGTCTGTCACTTGGGGCGGTTTCTTAAAGTGAAAAACATCTGCATACATTACTTCATCCCATTTTCCTTGCCACCTCAAAGCCAACATTAATTGTAGCAATGTATCATAGTTCAAAGTTCCATTTTTAGGCCATTTTTTCCTGATCTTCCAAAGTATACAAAGGCCACCATTGGTTACAATATTTTATCAATGTTTTCTCATTTACCAAGCCCCCAGGAAACCCTCCCAGTTCTTTCCAATGTGCCAAAATGCACCCTAAAGGACTCTTTTTCAAGATCTCTCCACTCTGCTGATTTCCCATTATCAATCTCGCATTCGCACACACACACGGGATCCCACAAACACAATCCACAGTTACAACACTCGAGACAGAGACTAAAATTGTATCAAACTGTTAACAGTTATAACAACCTGTCACCAATGCCAAAATCATAAGGCCAAAATCATAACTATAACAAGCCACAACATAAGTCAAATATCAGTAAAATCCAAAACCTTTTCTACAAGACGCCCACTGCGTCTTGCAGGACCCAAACCACAAGATGCACTCTGCTTCTTGTGATTGTATACCGGTCAAACCAAAACCTTTTCTACAAGACACCCACTGTGTCTTGCAGGACCCAAACCACAAGATGCCCTCTGCTTCTTGTGGGTATATACCAAACAGATGCCAGCAGCCGGGTATACGCCTTTACCCACAAGTTTTCCTACCCTGATTTACGGAAGGCTTCCAAATCATGCGTACGCTTACCAAAGCAATTTACCAAACCGAGATGCCCCCTGCATCTTACAGACTATATAAAAGAAAAGAATGCCTTTTATGCGATGGTCCTTGTCTGCTCCTGCAGTGATCCGAATGAGTGGAGGTGTCCTTCCGGGAAAAACTCCTGAGGGCCCTAGGCAGCCCTGTCCTCAGTGGGTCCTGCAGCCGAGCAGAGAGGGTCCCATCTGGGGTGCCAAATTGATTCGGAGAAAACTCCAGGAACAAACTCGCCAACAGAGTTTCAAGTTAACAAGCAGGTATTCTTTATTGCGGTGCCAGGAGACACAGGGGATAGCTCCTCCTAACGTGTGTCCCCGTATTGCTATACAGGCCATCCTTATATGGTCACTGGGCACATTGCATCATTTTCCAGAAAGTTTCGAATGCATACAAAAATGTGATGGTGGTCTTTAAGGGTCATTTACTTTTTCCAACAATCTTCATAACCAGCTTAATTAATATTAGAGGCATAGCAATCTTCTACTTATCAGTTAGTTTAACTGCTCCCATCCTGGACATCAGCTAGTCCAGGATACTCCCCAGTAGATGTTTACACCAGCTTAATGGATTTATTAACACCACAAACATAGCAATCATCCTGTCCTTCTACTTATCAGTTAGTTTAACTGTGCCTATCCTGGACATCTGCTAGTCCCAGATACTCTGCATCCCCAGGTCCTGTTTTTCTATTCTGCTTTTCTCACACCTTTTGTACTAAGGTCCTAAGGACCTGAAACTATGTCAACTACTTTCAAGCACCACAGTTATTTTCCACTACAAAGCCATCAAACTTAACATTTCTTAGAACTGATTGCATTTTGTGCTTTTGTGCCTCCTTGTCTCAGACCCCATATACAACTCATTTGATACAGTCTCTCTGATACTCATGTACTAGAAGTTGGCAAATATAAGTATGTCCATGTTTCTATTGACACTTGGAGACTTTTATAAATATTGCTGGCCACTTCTTCCAACATAGGCTGGCCACCTGCGTTGGAACGAGTGTGCATTTTGGTCAGTATGAAAGCCCAAGCCTCATGCGATGTGGGGGAGGCAGAGCCTCTGCGGGGACACCCGCTAAGACTGAGTCTGCCACTTCGCACTGTGGTGATGCTTTTCAAAACTGGTTTCCTGATAGTCTTCACAGGGTCCTTGTGCCACGTTCTGTACGTGGGACCGTATAGTGGGAGTAATGCTTGTCTGGATTTTGTGTTTCAAATATTGTAGTTGTGTGGAGTGCGCTTGTGGGATCCCATAAGTGTGTGTGTGTGTCTGATGAGGGCAGACAGTGTTCTGTGTATTTTTTCTTGTCGGGTTCATGTAAAAGTTTTTAACAGGTAGCAGATTAACATTTCGGGCAATAAAGGGTTAATGAAAATTGCGGTTGCTGGAAGTTATTTATGGTTGCTGCTGAAGCTGACAGGCAGCTGTAGCTGCTGCCGAGCAGGCAGGCATTTGTACCTCTGCTGAGCAGGCCGGCGTTTGTAGCCATGCAAAGAAGGGTGAGCAATAAGAGTTCGGTACCCATGTTCAAAAGAAGCTGTCCTCTGACTCAGCTCCCGGTGCCTCCACTGGTGGAACATCCAGGATGGACGCCAAAGCTGAGGAGTGAAAAAAAAAAAAAAAAACCCTAACAAAAAAACCTCTTGATCTATTGAATCATTGAGGCAGTTTGTAGAGACACCACAAACAAAGCCTAAAGAGTGCCTGAAACAAGCTGGGTGCATGGTAGTGGTGCAGAGGGTTGATCAATATACAGGGGGGGTGTACAAGGGGGTTGTGAAGGGGGTTGTGCAAGGGGGTTAAAGGAATTTTGCTTGTTTAACAGAAAGTATTGTTTGCAAATACCTATCATGCTTGCCATGCAGTACCAGGACAATAAGCTACTGATAAGGGGGAAAAAAGACAGCTTTGCAGTTTGGACTTTGACCAGACTCCTAAAGAGCATGTGTGACGGCTAGAGGTGAGAAGTTCAGGCTCGAGGAAGACTCATTTACTTCATATTGAAGACCCCTACTCACAAGAGGAAGACTCATTTACTTCATCTTGAGACCCTTGCCCACGACCACCAGGAGGCACTGCGCAGGCGCAAAGGACTTCTTAGCTCATTATAATACGAAGCAGGGATAGGACATGAATATGTATAGGCGTGTTGTGCAACCTCACGCACATATATAACTTCAGAGGATAAATGTAAAGGGAAACGATGCTGAGGCACACATGCCTTTGGAGGAGCTATCCCCCATGCGTCTCAGCTGAATAAAACATACCTACTTTACAACTTTAACAAGTTGTGGAGTCTATCCACGTATCAGTAGGAGCCTTGCTTAGTGTGTTTAAAGTAACCTGGGGGTGAATCCAAGACTTGGAGGAACAGATGGATCTGTTGAAACAAGAACTGCTAACTGAAAAAGCGAGAAGGGTAGTGCAACCACAAGCTTTATCAGCCATCACCTAAGCAGCATCAGGGTGGCAGAGAAAGAAGAGAAAAAAAAAAAAAAACAAACAAAAAAAGGTAATGATGCAGCAAACTCCTTGACTGTTAAAAATGTGCAGTTTACTTCTGCAGCTGCTTTACATTTCTTTTGCATCAGAATGCCTCTGCTTTAAGGAAACATTTTAACCTGTCTACTTCTCAAGAACTGATAACCTAGAGGAGGGTATATTTGTGTCCTCCTACCTACAGGTCCATGGCAGCTGCCTGCAAAGTTTGTCAAGCCTTGCCATGAGTCGGACAGACGAGTGGAAGAACCTGATGCCTCAGCTACAGGACCTGACCATGAATACCCCAAGCAGAATGAGATAGAGTAAGAGAAAAAGGAATGATTGCAAAACATCACTTGGAGGCAACTGAAAAGTAACAACTTGAGTAAGTGTGCTTGTAATATAGCTATTATTAGAGGCTGTGATTTTGTGTATAAAAGCACCTGTATTTAGCCAGTTGCTAATAAGAAACTACACCTTGTATTGTATGGATTTGTCACTTGTAAAAGAGATGTTAGAGCATGCAAATTTGCAGCAGCTGCTAGAAAATGCTAAGGCAAAAGCTAGAAAGATTCTAATACAGTGGTAGTGTTATAAAGCAGGTAATGGAACAAATTAAGAGGGTGGGAGAACTCCACTGGTAAGAAGTTTCTTTGTGTAGTCCCTCGCTGCCATCAGCATCTTCAACATGCTGCTGCACCCTGTAATAGTTACTCTGCTAATGTAAATCTGTGTGTGCTTTGCCATAGTAGTGACTTGTTACTGGATGAGGCAGGTGAAACTCTGCATTGACAAGGTGAAAGGACTGAGGTTGGCCAAATGCCCGCTACCATAGTCAAGGGCAAGACTGGGTTGGCCTCTGTGTTTGCCACCAAGAAGAACCTTTAGCTCCACTGTTGGCTGCAACCCAGCAGGCGTGGAGTAGTGGGGACACATGCCATGCCAGACCTTGACGTGAGGGATGGCCTCCCCTGTTATCAGAGAGTCATCCAGGAGGGAAGGGCAGGCCCAGCAGCCTGTGGTTGGCATATGTTGGAGCTATGATCTAGTCCAAATCCCCTGCTCAAGTAGGGTCACCTAAAAGATATATAAAACAAAAAAAAGGAGGAATGCAAGGATTTTCTCCACATGACGAACAATTCCTTGCCCAAACCACTGGGTCTATATAAAGACCTACATGATAACAAGTGGAAAAGGTCCAGTGCCATTGCTGACATGGGGTCAAGGATATGGCTGTGTACAGCTATTGACAGGACCTGGAACAGGTTGCCCAGGGGGGTTGTGGAGTCTCCTACACTGGAGATATTCAAGGCCCGTCTGGACAAGTTCCTGTGTGATGTACTGTAGGTTACCCTGCTCTTGCAGGGGGGTTGGACTAGATGATCTTTTGAGGTCCCTTCCAACCCTTGGGATTCTGTGATTCTGTGACCATACTGGCTGCCAGTGAAATGTATAAAGCCCCAGAACTCAACAACATAAAGAAATGGTAATGACAGAAATCTTTGTAATATCTATTCTATTATGTGTGACCATGGGTAATGGACAACTATACTGGGTGCATTTGTTAAATCCCCCATTATTCCGACCTGTTACATGGTGTGTAGGATTCACTGGTATGCCACATGTTATAAAGGTTCAAGTGAATACAAATCAGACTAATCTTACTGAAATAATGCTGCCTGGAGTAGTGGGTGGCTATGTTAATTACATGAGTCAAGCCGTGATAGAGCAGACACACCAAATCGTAAAAAAAAAAAACGCAAAAAAGCTTTTAGTAAAACAATAAAGGGGGAATGATAGGGGAGATCCCAAATGCGCAAATCAATAAAGCAATGTTTGTCTTAAATTTTCTAACATTATTCAGTTCTGATTTACACACAGGCAGGAATGTCCCCCCAGTGACTAGGCATTTTTCTGTACTGATCCATGTAGGCTCAGACCCGATACCAGGGAAAGAACCCATTATGGCAATGGTAAAGTCTTTGGAAAATCATAACTGGGAAGGTCTTTTTAGGTTAATAACTTGGGGAAGAGGCTATGCTTGTGTCTCCACAGAACGAGGACTCTGATGGATCCCTGCATGATGTACCTGTCCGTTTATACAAGTGACGGCTGCCAATGAAGATAGATGCCAATTCATCGCTGATTTGAAGTTAACCCATGGGAACTGTACAAAGTTAACCGGTCTCTTTTTGGAGAACCAGTCAATGGAGAGCATATCTGTGTGGGAGCATATTGCAACTGGACTTTCCAGCCACTAGTAACAGACTAGGAACATTTAAGCCTGGAAAGGGTACCACTGGACAACAGGGTCGCTTTTAGACGTTGATTCTGTGAGGAATCTCACTACAGAACAGAATGGCTGTTGATTTTTATTGTTAGTTCAAGACCATGGGTGTGATGATTTTGATGGTATGAGCTGCATGAATTTATCAGACCATCCATAAAAGCATTCCGGACTTAATAAAAGGACAGCATGCCTTCAGGAAAATGAAGGACTGATTTGGTTGAACAAAGTGTTTTCTGGCTTGAGCATTACAGAATGGCTTTATTTTAATCATGTTGTTTGCCTTTTTAGATATTCTAATCTGTGTGCCTTACTCTTTTCAGGTATTCTAACCTGTGTGCCTTGTTTGGATTAATCATTCTGTTAGTCTTTTTAGGTATTTTTAATTTGTGTGCTGTGCTTACAACAACTTATTGATACATCTATAGAGGCTGTCTTTTAGTAAAACAAAAAGGGGGAGACGTGGGTGATGGATAGAAATAGTTAACGAAATGGATCCAGGAGTTATCGCCCTGGCCCGGCTTAAGCCTTGGGAACGGTAAAGAAAATACCAGGTGCTGTTGCCCTGGACAGGCTCAAGCCTTGGGAACTGGGAAGAAAACACCAGGTGTTAATACCTTGCTCGGGCCTAAGCCTTGGGAACTGTAAAGAGAAATATGAAGGGTAAAGATTGGTTAGCAAAACAAAGCAGGCGGTTTTGCAAGATAAAGCAGGATGTGCATCTCAAAGACAGACCAAACAGTGTGAATATTTGTAACCCTTAGTAGTGTTGCTAAATCGGGATGATAAGGGAGTAAAAGAGTGGAAAGTTACTGCTTAGCACTTAGTAGACTATAAAAGGGATGCGAGGCGACCAATCAAAGAATGCGTGATCGCATGTAAAAGAAGTAGAATGATATATATATGTGCTTGTCACACAATAAAGGGTCTTATGCTGGATTCACATTGGATCAGGCATAATTCCGTTTCTTCCCTCAGTTGAGCAGTGCAATAGGTTCCACCCGAGGCCCATTTGCTCCAGTGATGATGTGCAGAGAAGCCAGAGCTAGATTTAGCCTTGGTTATGCACATGATGTTTGTATTGGTGCCCTTAAAGACATTGTTTGGAGCATGTGGCTGCTTGCCCTGCCTCGTTCAGCCCTGGACCTTTGATGGTCAAGCTGTTCAAAAAGGGGAGAAACAAGGAGCATTAGCAGTTGATGAGACATAATCCTAAGGGCCTATTTCCAAAAATGCCCAGGAGCCATCTCTCAGAAACCAGCAGTGCATAGAAAGCAATGAAAGGGTGACCTTGGTGGCCATGGAGATGTCCTTGTGCTGAGGCAAAGATGTCTGCCAGGCAGAGCTGCTCCACAGGTGTGGGAACATGTGCTGTGGATCCATGGACAGAGCAAGGGGTTATCGGGCTGGCTTGGGTTCGGGGCACTGGTGCTGGAGCACTGTCTATTGGTGACGGGCCCAATTCTGCATCTCATTGACTGCCCACCCTAGGGCAGGCATGATTTGCCCCAGCCTTGCATTCACAGGGCAGCAAAAGCCCCACAGCTTGCTGGCTCCAAAACAAACAGGGCCAGAATAACAGAAGAGCAATTGGATCTGTAATGGATGGGAACCTGGCTGGGAGTTGATTCCCTCTCATGACTGAGAACCATAACAAAGGATGTTGTTTGCCACACTGTATTCAGCAGAGTATATATGTTTGTGCTCATCATGACTGTTGTAAAGAGGCAGGAAAACACAAGTGTGCAGCTGTTCCATGACCTTCATACTTGGCTGCACTGGGGCACCTGGCCAATGCTCTCAGAGTGGACAACAGTGAGATCATGAGAAACTGCACGGTCCCACGAGTAAGCAATTAGAGATCTGGCATAAAGCCGGTTGTTTTGATAAGGGTATAAAAGCAGGACCCTCTTGTGGCCATGGCAGAAGCCTCACCTATGGGTGGAAGCACTGCACAGGAATTTTCCCAATTACCTGAGACTCCTGGCATCAGCTTCAATGGGGCTTCCCAGCTGGACATGTGGGCCTGGATGATGATTCAGTGGCAATTAGTAACGTATGTCTTCTTAATATCTGTTCCCTCTATACAGTAATGATTTGATGCACTGCTAACTTTGTACTTATATACATATATCTGTGTCCTGGGTTCAGCAGTAGCAGTCAATTTTCTCCTTCTTAGTAGCTAGTGCAGTGCTATGTTTTCATTTTTTGGCCTGGGAACAGTGTTGATAACGCTGATGTTTTCAGTTGCTGCTCAAATGTTTGGTCTGGCCAAGGACTTTCTGAGCCTCATGCTCTGCCAGGGAGGAGGGAAAGCTGGGAGGAAGCAGAGACAGGACACCTGACCCAAACTAGCCAAAGAGGTATTCCATACCACAGCACGTCATACACAGAATGTAACAGGGAGTTACCCGGAAGGGCTGGGGGACTGTAGGGTTGGACGAGGTATCGGTCGGTGCTTGGCTGGGGGGAGTGGGATGAGTTACTGGTCGGCTGGTGTTGAGGTGTTGTATTCTTTCCTCTTGTTATTTCCTTTATCGTTATTATTATTGGTGGTAGCAGTAGTGATTTGTGTTATACTTTAGTTACTAAACTGTTCTTATCTCAACCTGTGGGAGTTGCATTCTTTTCGATTCTCCTCTCCATCCATCTGGGATAGGGGGAGGGCAAGAAGGGGGGGAGTGAGAGAGCAACTGTGTGATTTATGGATGACTTTTGTTTAAACCATGACAGTTCTTTTTGGCACCCAACGTGGGGCATGAAGGGTTGAGATAACGACAGAGATGATCGGATTGATAGTCATCACAATGCTGATTTATTGGCTCTCAAAGTTGTTTCTCTTGATCTCACAGTTTCAGAATGTAGTACATTACTTAGGGCTGGTATTTGCGGTGTTAGTGTTTATCAAGTGTGGGGCTTGGGCTAAGGTTCTTGTTTCACTGTACTTTATGGCAATGACTTGTAATACAGGCAGGCTCCGGCAGCAGCGCGGGATGGACGTGGCTGTGGACTTGTACCTGGCCGCCCCACTGCTCTTCACCGTCCTGGCCCTTGTCCTCGCCTCCATCTTCGTGAGGCTGCGGGGAGCCGAGGGGGAGCGGCCCCGGGAGCCGGCGGCGGCTGAAGCGTCCCGGGAGAGCGGCCCCGGGGACCAGGCGGGGGCGGGAGCAGGGCCGGAGACCGGGAAGGAGGAGGCTGCTGAGCAGCGGGAGGAGGTGTCGGAGGAGCCGAGCCCCGCGGCCGAGCCGAGAGCATCCCCCGGAAGCCGCCCGCCGAGCCCCAGGCAGATGCAGGAGTGCACGCAGCATTTCCCAGCAAGGCAGAGGAGGAAGAGCTGCACTCAGGGAAAGAGAAGCTGGTGGTGGGAGAGCCGGCAAGCACAGCAGCTACACCATCCCCAGGGACAAGTACAGCAGCATCATTTGAGAGTTCTGAAGGTTTTGAATGGCCTTTGGGTACCCTTGGGACCTGCCTGCTGATTGTGATGGGGATCAGCATGTTGGCACATACACAGTGTGTTCTACCCATGACCATTTTATCTGATCTCAAAAGTTAAGCAGAGTCGGGTTTGGGTCTTGTCTAGAGTTAGACAATGATATAGGAGGAGCAGAAGATTTTCCCCAGGGCTGGACAGTCATGAGTGGCAGGGTGTGTGGGAAAGTATGTGTGAGTATCTATTCGACTGGGCCCCTCCAGTGCTTTGGAAGCATCGGAGATGGAAGGCAGCTATATGGAGTTCTCAGTGACAAGCTGCAGAAACTGCTGAAGGGGACAGTGAATTATTTTGAGCCTGGTGGGCCCATGACACTTGAGGCCATCAGGGCAGAGAGGCAACACAGAGATGGACTCATGATCGAGGGGTGGACTTAGCAATGGACGCTATTGCCCAGGTTATTCACGAGTGTGAACACTGCACACAGCCTCTCCTGCTCTGAGAGACTGTAACAAGAGATGGAGCCTGACATCATGGACCAGATGGATTCAGCAGCTTTACAGGGACTGGTCCATGCACTAAGAGTGCACTGAGATAAGAGTGATGGTATATTGAAAATGTGGGATCTGAGAATGATGTGAATGGTATGGAGTAAGGGGTGGATACTGTCCTGGGTTCAGCAGTAGCAGTCATTTTTTCTCCTTCTTAGTAGCTAGTGCAGTGCTATGTTTTCATTTTCTGGCCTGGGAACAGTGTTGATAACGCCGATGTTTTTAGTTGCTGCTCAAATGTTTGGTCTGACCAAGGACTTTTCTGAGTACTGCTACCACCAATTATAATAATGATAAGGGAAATAATAAGGAGAGAGAATACAATTGCTCACCACCTGCCGACTGATACCCAGCCTGACCCGAGCAGCAATCTGAGCCTTCTAGGTAACCCTCCCCAGTTTATATAGGGGGCATGACATGCTGTGGTATGGAATACCTCTTTGGCTAGTTTGGGTCAGGTGTCCTGTCTCTGCTTCCTCCCAGCTTCTCCTGCCCCTCCTCACTGGCAGAGCATGGAACGGAAAAGTCCTTGATCAGAGTAAGCATTACTTAGCAACAACTGAAAACGTTGGTGTTATCAGCATTGTTCTCAGACTGAAGTAAAAAACACAGCACTGCACCAGCTACCAAGAAGGATAAAAATGACTGCCTCCGCTGAACCCAGGACAATATTATACAGCTAGTGTGGGTCATTTTGTGGCATATACTGTCAGCAGAACAGGACCTTGGACACCCCAAATAGATCCCTCAAACCCTGGCTAGAGCCCTCAGGGACAGCTCAGTCCCCCCAGAACCACTGGGCTTCACGCAGAACAAGTTCACAGCGTGGCATGAGCTCAGGGCATGGGCTGCAGGCAGGCAAAAGGCAGGAGCCAGCTACACCACTCTCCAGCTGGGATGAAGAAGTTGCCTGGGAAGATGCAATCCTGCAGGGAGCTCAGCATCCTCTCCCTGCAACACAGCCTAGGATGGGGTGTGTTGCTGCTCTTACAGGGATGTGCTGTGCCCTCCAACACAAAGCTGGAGCCAGCAAGCTGCCAACCCCCCCAGCCACCTCCTGCTCCCCTAGTGCAGGGTTAACAGTAACTTTCCATCCTGGCAGTGGGCTCTGCCCTATAAAGATGTTCTTCTATGTCCCTCTAATAGGGCTGGGACCCATTCAAGGTTCTCTGTTCATTTAGACCCCAAGTCCCTACTGTAGGTGGCAACTTCTCCAAGGCTGCTGCAGGAAGCTTTTTAGCATTATCAGGGGGCAGATTTCCTCAGTGTAACAATCAAACAGCAGTGATTTCTGAGTGCAAAACCTGTGGCCATCTGAAATTCTTCCCATCTAATCTCTTCCAGCCTTTAAAATAATTTCAAACTCTTTCCATTCCCATGATGGAATAAACTTGGCAGCTCTTGGCTCTGTGGGAAGGGAAAGACCCTTTCTTTCTCCTTCCTGTGCTAGCCTGGTAAGATTTCAGCATTAATGGGGTTTTAAATTGTTTTATTATGAAGAGCCCTGTGGCTCTGTGCAGCCCCTCCAGAAGAACATGGTGCTCCCTTCTGCCCCAGGTCGCACCCTGGGGATGACAGGAAGTGATGAGGGGCTGAGCAGGGGTATGGTGACGCTGAGGTGGGCTGACCAGGGCAGGGGGTGACGGAGCAGTGGTGGGGACCGTAGGAGGCTGACAGGGGGTGACAGGAGGGTGATGGGGGCCTGACGGGTGAGTGGCGGCTGCCATGGCGGGGGCAGGATAGGGCAGGATAGGGTGGGGTGGGTGGGTGTGTGACGGCGAGCGGCTGGGCGGGCTGGACCTCCGCACCGCCAGGGGTCGCTGCGTGGCGGGCTTTTGTGCGGGCGCCTCTTTCGAGGGCGCATTTTCCGGCTTCGTCGCGTGGCGCTCGTGGCCGGCCCAGGCTGCAGCCGCCAGCACCGGGTCCGGGCCTTGGCACGTTCTGTACGGGCCCCGCGCGTACCGCCCCTGGGCTGGCCCCACCCCTGCCGCCCCGCTCCGGTCTGGACTTGCTGCCGCCCGCAGTCGCCTTCCTGTGCGCATCGCCCCGCCTCCCCGGCCTCCTGCGCCGGCCCCGTGCCCTCCTCCTGCGACCGTCGCTCGGCGCCGCCATGCCCGGCCCGGCTGCCGGCAGCCGGGCGCGGGTATACGCCGAGGTGAACAGCCTGAGGAGCCGCGAGTACTGGGACTATGAGGCGCACGTCCCAAGCTGGGGGTAAAGCGCCCCGCGGGGACACCCCCCACCCCCCAATCCTTTTCCCCGGCGGCCCTCCACCCTCCGGGCCTGAGCCCACCGGGAGGGTTCCGTGACCGATTCACCACTCCCCGTTTTGGGTTTTTTCCGGGGGGCTGCGGGGGGAGCTGTGAGAGCTCCCTCCCCCCCCGCTTTGACTTGCTGCCTTGTAGGTTATTGTGTGTGCACCTCTCTCTCTTCTTGGTACCCACAGCAATCAGGACGACTACCAGCTGGTTCGAAAGCTCGGGCGAGGCAAGTACAGTGAGGTATTTGAGGCCATCAATATCACCAACAATGAGAGGGTGGTCGTGAAAATCCTCAAGGTGAGTGTCCCATTGGTTGTGTTTGGACTAAAGGTGACTGGAAGTGAGGGGGAGAGGAGCACGGTTGGCAGGGCTCCAGGACTGCTGTGTCTCTTCCTTCATGCCAAGTCTCTTGTTTTTGCATTAAAGATGTTGGGATGGTGGGCTTGGAAATAGGTTTGGTGTCCCGCATGCTGTAGTGATGTTTTGATGTCTCCACCTCTCCTGTCCAGCATAGCTGCGGGCTGAGAGCTCCTCTGGAGGAGGAGAGCTGCGAGTCCTGACATTTGAACAGCATTGCAAATGCTGCCTGTGTTTGGTAAACTGTGTCAATTTTAGACAAATTTTAGACAATGCTTGTCTAAAACAGCCCAGGGACTGCTGTGTCAACAGGAATGTGAAGTGTAGAACATGGATTCCTTCTGTTAACCTCTAGACAGCTGGCATGGAGACTTTTCAGAGCCAGTGTGTGGGATGCTCAGCAGCCGAAAAAGCAGGCAATGTTGAGTTCTTCAGAGGATCCGAGATGGAAAATAACTTCACTAGACAGGCCAGAATCACCACGGACACTTGAGGAGACTGAAAGAGGCCATGTTAAGTTTGGCAGTGTTGGTGACCTGTGTTCTGGTGTGTTAAGCTGTGGGGACCTTCATGCAGCAGTAACAGGTTGTAGTTTAGGATGGCTGAATGCATGGCTCAGGCACCGCAGGGCATGCCTTACCTGAAGCAGCAAGCTCACAGTGAGCTGTGGTAATTGTCCTAGCAGCAGTCTGTGTTGGTGATCTGGGGATGGACAGGGGTGTTAAAGACACAGAAATGAAAGGTTAGAGTGGAGATGCTTTTGGTCTTGGCTTGGCTGGCACTTGTGGCTGTCACTTGTTGGACCAGCAGCACTTGTCACTTTTTTCCCAAGAGCATGTGGGAGCTGGTGCCTGACCATAGGTGTCCTATGAATTTGGGCACATGTTGATCCACAGTGTGCAGGGAGGGCTGAGCTTAACCTGCCTTTGCAGCCACCAAGACTAGTTAGCTACCTGGGACACACATCTCTGCAGGTCTGTAGCCTTAAGGCACTTGTTAGATCCACCACATAGTGTGGCTGTCTGTCTCTGCTGATATCCCACTCACTCACAGTGCCTGCTGCTTCCTTGGGATCTTGGCTTCCCAGAGAACTTGTCATGGGCTGTCCTAGGCAAGGAGTGACCTCCTGTCTGCCTCTGGGAGGAGGTGCACACATTCCTGCTTTGGCTGTGGTCAGGGTGATGGCCAGGTGAGCTTTTTGTGAGAGCCCCTGTGGCTGAGGGCAGTGGTGAGGCTCATGTCTTCTTGCTGAGCTGAGTTCCTCTGGCATGCTGTTGGGTCCTCCCCCTCCTTTGGATGCTTTATATGGTTTGAAGGTTTGTTTGTTTGTTTAAAGTAGGGGCAGGTAGGAGTTTCTTCTATGAGAGAGTAGTTAAAGGTAGAGCTGGGTTTTATGCCAAGATGGCTTGTGGCTAGGCTGAAGAAACTGCTCTTCTGCACGCTGCTCTGGAGCCCCTGGTGGTCTCTTTAGGATTGCTGTGGTTTGTTGAGATCCTGGGTCTTGTCCCACATAGAAAGGCACTACAGGACTGGGAAGGGACTGTGGAGGAAGTTGTCAGGAATCTTCCTCCTTGCCTCTTCCCAACTTAAAGAGCCTCTCCTAGAGCAATGCTCCTCTCCCTGCAGCAGCCAAACTCTGTCATGTCTAGGGAGCTCTTCAGCATTGGACTGTGAGTCAGCTGGCAAGAGTCATCTGAGGGTGGCTGGGTGCTCCTTCTCCTTGGGGCCTGAATGTGTTGTCTTAATACCCTGCAAGCAGGGGATTGGATTGTCCCAGATCTGAAGTGGATGGTGTTGCCAACAGTTTCCCTGGCTCCCCCCACTTGCATTAACATGCAGACAGCATTCCTGAGAGTGAATAAGTAGAAAGTCCAGATAAATAGGATGAACTTCCTTGTCAGTGGAAAGTGAGTTTCGGAGCACTGTGGTGCGTATGTTACAAAAGACTGAAGTGCGGCAGTAACATTGCTCTGATCTGTGGAAAGTGCCTCTGGTTTCCTGTAGCTAGACTCAAACTTAATTGTGAATGTAATTGCATGTATCTATAGTGAAGCCTTAGCGAAGAGGCTGGGTCTCTCTTCCTCCTAATTCAGGCTGGATCCTCTGAGGTAGGAAATGCAACCAGAAGCCTTTGAGGTTTTGTGTGGCTCTAGGGCAGGGACAAAGGGGAAGACTTGTTTGGTGATGGATGTGACTGTTTAGTACAGTTGCTTCTTTCTCTTTAAGGTTTTTTGAGAGGACAATTTATGAGTGTTTTTTTTTTTTTTTTTTTTTTTTTAGCAAGAGTCACCGTTTTAATATCTGTGCCTCATGGGAGGTGACTGGTCTCTTGCCAGCCTTGCTCTTTGAAGCAGCTTATCCTTGCCAAGCTCAAGTTAGCATGTAACAAGTACTTCCCCTGCTTTTTCCCCCTTCTTTGATGTTGTGCTGCCTGAACATCTTGTACCATCCTCCAGAGAGGTCAGGAAATCTTATCTTTTTCTGATGCAGAACTGAGCCACAGAGATTTCCTGTGTGACTTTGGACAAGTCCCTTAGCCTCAGCAAAACAGACTACAGCATAGGTCCTAGTTCTAGTGCTGCATGAAGGAGATAAATCTTCCTCTTCTGGCAGCCACTTGCCTTGTTTAAGTGCCCTATGAAAACTTTAGTACTGAATAAGGACAGGGAGCTAATGGCTCTGGTATCACAGTGCCTCAGGCCTTTTGGGCTTACACAAAGCAAGGTGCCCCATTTCCCTGCCAGTACCCAGCACTGCCTTTAAGTTCTGCTACCCCAAGTGCAGGACCAGGCCTAATTCTGCGGGAAAATGGTATGTGCTCATGCAGCTAGTTGTGGTCATAATGTGTCAGCAAAGGAGCAGAATGGAGATCATGTAGATGACCCTAACATTACCAGTTCCTGGCCCAAGTGCCTTTCCTTGCCCATAGGGTGCTCCTGGTGTCACTTTTTTTCCAGAAAATTCTGCAGCCCTTTTAAAAGAAGGCAAACCAAGCATGCAGGTTGCTTCTCGCTCCACTGCAGCAGCACATCAGGACACACCATGTAGGACAGTGAGCGCAAAGCAGCAAGGTAGGAGCCCTGGTTTGCCACACAGACACCCCTGCTAAGCATCCTCAAAAAAGCTTTGGTCTTGAGAAGTAAGGCAGAGAGCAGCTTTGCAACCTGTTTGGGGAGCAAAGACTCAGCAAAAAAAGCTGTGGGGCTGAAGTCATCTTAGAAGATAGTGGAGGAATCTGCACTGTACAGACCTTCCTACCCCTCACAGGTAGTATTAGCCAGCAGCAGTGCTCCCCCAGTCCCTGACTAGTATAGGAGGCCCTTGTGGGTTTTTTGATCTGTCTGGCCTGGGTTCAGCTGTAGGCATGCTTCCTGCATGCTTAGGGGTGGGCCAAGCCGGGAAGAGGGAATGTGTGAACATGTCCTGTACGTACTTTTGTGTCTTGCTTAAATTTGACACTAAGGTTTGATTCCCAGGATGAGGTCTGACGTTCCTTGACATGTATGAAGGAGGTTCAAGCTGTATTTGTTTCCAGTGAGCCATGTATCATCTACATCCAGTTACAGAATGGTTATGGTTGGAAGGGACCTCTGGAGATCATTAGTACAACCCCCTGCTAAAGCAGGTTCAGTGCTTTAGCAGGTATCTAAAGCACAGCTCTGTTCATTCATATCTAACCACTTAGGAGTCCACCAAAATTCTAAATCTGAGGTCAGTCTGTAACCTTTGGGCTGTCTCTGAACTTCCCATTTTGTTTTTCTGCTAATGCAGCTCCAAAGTGTCTGCCAGGCTCCTCATATGCCTTAAAGGTGAATCGCCTGTTCTGGAGTAACAGTGTTCTTGGGAGATGTGAACAGCATTGCAAGCTGCCACTCTAAAAGCCAAAGATAAACTTTCCACACTGCTTGCGACTTTTATGGGTGATTAGCTGTGGTAAGAACACTGCTGTTCAAGTTACCTACAGCTGTGACTGTTGGTGAGCTTCAGCCATACCTCAGCATCCTTCACAACCTTCTTGTACTGATTACCACCATCTCTAGAAAACATGTAGATGTGGCACTTAGTGACATGAGGTAGTAGTGGACTTGGCAGTGCTGGGTTAACAGTTGCACTTGATGATCTTAAAGGTGTTTTCCAACCTAAACAATTCTCTGATTCTGGGATCCAAGTGTCCATTTAAGGCGGAGATGACAGCATCCATATTGTCCCCTCTGTGCAGGAGTCATCCTGCTTTCCTGGTGTACACATGTGTCTATGTACACTGCTTGCAAAGCATTAAACCCATAGAGACTGTTTTGCCTACTTGTATGGTTATTGTCTGCATAGGTACAACACCCAGGTGGAGCTAAGGGCAAGAATGCAGTTACAAGGAGAGGGACCAGTGAAATGGAAGCTCTGCAGCATGATGAAATAGCCCCTTTCTCCTTTGGTGGCTTTTGTCCCTCTGTGCTGAGTCCATGTGCAGGAACTTTCAGCCATGTACGTGGTTTCACAAGTGCATTCTTGTTTGTTTGGCTTTGTTTTTCCCCTGTTCCCTCTTTTGGGCTGTGTGAACCCTCCAGAGCTGCTGCTCATACCAGGCACTGCTGCAAGGTCCTTCCAGCACTGAACTCAAATTGTTGCTCTAATAGCTAAGGAACTATTTGGGGGAGGTAGGCTCTGGTAAATGATGTTCTGTCTCTAAAAGCTTTAGAGTGCACATACATCAGCATGTTCTAGATGGGGGTTGAAATGGCTCCTGTACTGGTGTGCAGAAGGGATTGCACAGGGAAATAGGATTGGATGGTGTTGGTCCCTCAGGCTGGAGCTTTTGACTGCATTGGTGACCTTCCTTCTACCAGCTTTAGCTGCCCAGCTGTGAAGCTGCCCCATGCTGACACAGGCAGAATGAGGTGAGCCGACCATCGCCTCCTCCTGGCCTCTCATGAGCACTGCTCTGGATTTACACCAGCATCCTCCAAGTGAGGCCTTCCCTGGGCAGGCCATGGTGGCATCTAACCCCTGAGCATCTCTGCAAAGCAATTCCACCCTCAGCCCCAAAGCCCTCCAAGTCCTGGCTGGAAAGACTGTCCCCACCCTGGGCCTTCAGCTGAGTTAACAGGGCAGGATGGAACAGGGAAAGGAAAATACTACAAATCAGGCCTTGGGAACAGCATCTGCTTTGTGGCAGAGACCAATTTAATCTCCTTAGCAGGAGCCTCAATTGTAGAATCAGCAGGCTGCTAATTAATTGAGAGGCACTCAACAACAGACATTGAGATCCCTCTTGGCTTTATAGTGGGACCTTTTGGGTTTGGCAGTTGTAGCTGTCTGCTCTCCTAACAAGTGGGTCTTCCTTGGGGCTAAAGCCCTGTGTGTGGTGTCTCAGCACCAGCTACCCTGTGGCTGTCCATCCCTCTGCTGTTTTGATGGTCTGGGATGTCCACATGCTAGGGAGATGATGCCACATCTGTGTGCTGCCAGGGAAGCACCCACAGGAGCCTTCTGCCCCTGGCTCTTGGCCGAGGAAGCCAGCGGACAGGGTGGCTGTGATCCACAGCCCTCACCCTGCCTCTCCCCAACCCCACTGCTCTGGAGCCGACCCCTCACCTCCACCCTGGAAGCCCACAAGCAGATTAAGCCCAGCATGTTAATTGGCTGTGACAGCTCATTTTGTTATCTTGTGTTTAGTTATTGACAGGGTGCATGTGATTGGATTCACAGTGAAGGTCAGTGCCAGGCTGGCCAAGAGGCCCCTGTTTGGTGTACCCCAGGTTGTGGGATGGGGCTCCAGAAGCTCTGCCAGAACCAGCTGTAAACTAGTGGTACTGTCACACAGCCAGCAGCACGTCAAGGATGACTTTACCCCAGGGATGTGTGACACCCTGCTGCAGAGGATGTGGAGTCTAGAAGAGAAGTGGGTTTGAATGGGTGTCTGGCACCCACTGGTGAAAGCCACTCCTTCCAGGGCTGCTTTAGACAAGGACTGGATTTAACAGCACCCCCTTCCCCCCAAGCTGGGAGGATGCCTGGACAGCACTGGTATCCAGCCCTCCCCAATCAGTTTGGTGACTTCATCTTAGTTTTGTTTTGTGTTTCTCCTAAAAGGGACAGGGATAAAAAAGGAAGGAGAAGATGAGTGGGAAGGGAGGTGTGTGCTGCATGGCTGGGTTGGTGCTCCCACACGCAGCTCCAGAAGTGCTCCTGAGGGAAGCTCCTTAACTGGGAAGCTGCTGCAATTCAGTGCTCCAGCTCAGGCAGGAATGGCAGGGGCAAAAGGACAGCAGGTTGGCTACCTCAAGGGGCTGGACCTGCAGGATGGATGGGAGGCTGTGTGCAGGGCAAGGGGGCACCTTCAGCTCCCCACTGTTAAACAAGTGCCTGCTTTTTCATCCTGGCTAAAAGTTGGGTTACTCAAGAGAAGGACTCCAAATGTTGGCTCCTGCTTCCCATCACTGGTGGGTTAGGGTGTCCTCAAGTCCCCCCATCTCCAGACAGGCACAAGGAGTTTTATGGGGGCTCTCCGGAGAGGAGCAGTTGCTGTGTGATAAGGCAGTGAAGGATTGTGAAGACACATTGTCGTGTTTTGGCTAAGAGCACCAAAATCCTGGCTGAGGCACTCAGACATGCTGAATGTACCTTTCCAAGGAGCTGGAGAGCTGAGGGTTTATGGTCTTCCAGTGAGCCATGAATTGTGGGAGGAAGGGCTGAAGACCTGCCTCTGTGGTGGAGAGGGTTATGTGGCAAAAGGGGGGATGCTAAGAGTTAACCTGCTGTCCTGGGACAGCATGTGATGGTGCCTTTGGCCAGCCATCTGCCTCTCTCCCAGCATCTGCCAGGTCCATGGCTCAAATGCAGCACAACAAGGGAGTGTATTAGTAAGAAGTGAGATGAAATCCTTAGTGTTGATGGATCCCCCCAGAGCTAGAGGTATTGATCAGCTGTGGGCCAAGGAGGTCAGGGGCAGAGCTGGAGGGGTGCAGGCAAGGGGAGCTGGGTATTTGGCTGGTATTTGCTTCCTCACTGAAGGCTTTCAGGGTGAGGAAGAAGGAAGAACTGTGGGTGGCTGTTTGGGCCCCTTCAGATGCCTTCTCCTGCCCAGGCAAGGACTGGCTGTGCTGGAGCCCTTTCTCCATGTGTTGCTCTGCCCCACTGCATCCTCCTCCTGACCCAGGCACCCCACAGAGAAGCTGGTACCTGGAAACCCCTGATGTGTTCCCTGTGCTCCAGGCTCCTCTCTTTTCATGACTTTTCAGTTCCCTTGGGGTAATTTACTCCCTGGCTGGTTTTGCCCAAGGCTTTGCTGTCCCTCCTGTGTGACAGCCCCTCTTTAGCTCCACCACCAAGGCCCCAGCCTGGCTCTGTCTCAGATGTGCTGAGGAGGTCCTGGGAGTTTGGGCAGCATAGACTGAATAGTCTCAGCTTGCCTGGAATATTTCTGCAGCTTATTTCTATGGGCAGCCTGCTGACCTGTCCACTGAATGCAATGGGCATCTGCCACCCTTCAGGGAGAGGTGGTGGGTGCCCATCCCACCAAGGCTCCCTGCAGTTTGAGCACAGAGGGGAAAACCCATATCTGGCCTTGTGCCAGGATCATCATGCTGTCTCATCAGGAGTATTGCTGGGATCACCTGGGTGTGCTTCTTGCCAATGTTAGAAGCAAAATATAATCTGCTTTAAAAAAATCTGCCCTGCCAGCCCACAGGCCTCCATGCCCATGGGTAAGTGGGACCCAAGTGCTGTCAGCTGCTGGCATGTCCTGGTCATGATAATCACAGAATCCCAGACTGGTTTGGGTTGGAAGGGACCTTGAAGCTTATCCAGTTACAGCCCCCTGCCACAGGCAGGGACACCTTCCATTAGAGCAGGTTGCTCCAAGCCCCATCCAACCTGGCCTTGAACACTGCCAAGGATGGGTCAGCCACAGCTTCTCTGGGCAACCTGTGCCAGCGCCTCAACACCCTCACAGGGAGGAGCTTCTTCCTAAGATCTCATCTCAGTCTTCCACTAAATTTCATCAGGAGGCAACCTTGATATGTGCTGGTGAGACTCCCTGGTACCCCAGCAGGAGTGGGGCCCACTTCCCAGCCAAGCTGTACATAACCAGCCAGTGGAGAGGTACATCCTGCTCCTGTGACCCCAAACACAGCTGCTGGTGATGGGTGAATTGTGGAATCTTTGAGAAAAATCAAGTCTTTCCACAATGTCACCTTCTCCTTAAACCATCACAGCAGCTCACAGCCAGAAAAGCCAGCTCTTGGAAATGGCATTATCCTGCTCTCCCAGGGAGGGTAAGAGTGATCAACTTTGCTCCATTGGGATGGGTACCTTTGAGAATGTGCCTGACTCTGGCCTCTGAGGAGAGACCCTGCTGTCTCTGCTCTGCCTCATGCCTGTCAGCTTGCTGAACACAGCCAGTCACTCAATCATTTGACTGTTCTGCTGATGGGTCTTTAAAGCCTGGTTTGGCTCTGGGAAGGGGCTGTCATAGGAGCAGCTCAGCAGGGCTGGGAGCTGCAGCTGCTGGCTCCTGCAACAGGGAGGAGGCAGGCAGCCATGGAGGGGGCTGCTCAGGACAGATGGGCCTGTGGCAGCCCAGAATGTCACAGAGGGGCTGCAGGTGAGCTCTGCAGGTGAGGACCTGGGAAATGGCACCTCCGGAAGTGCCTCGTAGTGGTGGGAGAACTCTTCCTGCACCAGACCTGTTCCCACAGCTGTCTGTCTCTCCTGATGCCTCCCAAGTTTGAGTTCCCATAATGGAAGTTGTAAGATGCAAACAACTGACAGTATTAACACAAGTAGGCTCCTTGTTTTGTAGCTCTTCTGACTACAATTATTTGGTTTCCCAGCTGATGGCTGGCAAAAGTACTGCAGCTCTGAAGCCAGTTTTCCTATTGAGCAATTGGCATCAGGCTTTATAGGCTGATTATTGTGATTCTTTCAGTAATACTTGCTAGAGACAAACAAGCTTCTAGTGCCAGCTTTTAAATGTTTAAATCCTGTCATAAGGATACTGCTCCAGTCTTTTGCTATTCTTGGACATTGTGTGTTGTGATTTCCCTGCTCGTTCACTGGAAGCATCATGATGTTTCCGGGCAATTCATTTTTGATGAGTAAAGAGTAGATCTTTATGGGATGGTGGAATAAATTACTTTAGCTTGTCATGGATTTGTATCTTTAGGCTGCTAAGCCTTCTTCCCTGCTGTGGTAACCCCAGTTCTGTTTCAGATCACTTGCTGGGCAGAACCCAGTGCCTTCAGTGACTTCTTCAGAACAGTGTGCTCCTCAGCTGTGCCTTTGGCTAATGTAAAATGATTTTTATGCTTTGGATTTAACTCATATTTCACATGCCTTCCTGGTCACTACTTTTCTCTCTCAGTTCGAAATGCTGGAGAAGGCTGGTAAAAATTAAAAAAGATTATTAACTGGGCAGGTATTTATTACTTGGAGACAGGAAGTGATGGTTGCAGCCTTGTATTTGAAGGTTTATTTTAGCAAACGGTGTTAATTCTCCCATCTGGTGTTTGCTGCAGCTGGACTCCTTCCCTTCTTACAAGTTTACATGATCTCATAGAAAATGACCAGGGATCTGATCTCTCAGTCAGAGGGGTGTTTTGCATCTACCTGACTGCAAAGCAACGACTTAATCCATTTCTCATTTACTGCAGAGGGATGGCATCATGTGGTGCTTCCCAGGCTTTGGGCAAAGGCAGCTGGGATAGCACTGGCCACTGTCACTGCCTCCTCTGCCTGACTTTCAAGTAGGTTGAGGCCCCTTCATGGGATCCTTTGGGCTGGTACAGTAGGAAACCTGCAGCAAAGGGTGGCTGGCAGGGGACGGTTGAATGAGAGCTGCTGGGTCCAGTAGAAACCATCCTCCTGTTGTTACTATAAAAGTCAGTCAGAGAACCTCTCTAAGACTCAATTTTGAGTTTCAGAAAGCAGCATTCTTTATTGCAGTGCTGGGTGCACATGCAAATAGCTTTGCAAAGGTGATACTTGCCGACAGCAGCTCTATATTTAGCATACTCATGCATATTCATAGCTTTTCCAGAAGCTAATACTATTTACATCCTAATTAAGCATGTGCTTTCTTGCTGAGTGGGGGTCTCTGGTGGGCACCGATAGTTTTCCTCACTGTGTTTACTGAATTACCTCAGTGCTTGCACACGCTCGCAAGGTGCCTAGTGCTGCGTTAGCAGCTGGCATGTCCTTGCTTCTGTTCTGTTCCACTCTTGCTCCACATTGGGTGCCACTCTGCTATCTCGAAGGCTAGCATTCTTGGTCTTATTTACTGTCTTCCTAGTTCTTATCAGTCCCATGATTTTCCTTCCCCCATCAGCTGAACATTCCGTTCTCTTTACGTGTTAGTAAGTTAGAACAGTTTAGTCTATTCTATGTTAAAGGTGCACACACTATTGTTAGTTTAAAATTTAAGCCTACACTGTGGCTGGAGGCCACCTTGTCCCTCTGCACAGTGGACAGCCATGAGCTGCATGTTTGTCTTCACCATTGTCGTGGTTTAAACCAATCTACACAGGTGGTCCACTCACCCCCCCCGACCCTCCCCACTCCCAGAGGGATGGGGAGGAGAATCAGGAGAATGTAACTCCCACGGGTTGAGATAAGAACAACCCAGTAACTAAGGTATAACACAAATCACTGCTGCTACCGCCAATGATAATAGTGATAAGAGAAAATAACAAGAGAATATGATACCACTGCCGAATGATAGCAACAATTAAAAACAATCGGTGTTATCAGTTCTCTGCCCAGGCTGGAAGTCAAAACACAGTGTTTGCACCAGTTACTAAGAAGGAGCAAAACGGCTACTGGTAAACCCAGGACAGTACCCACCCCTTATTTCATACCGTTCACATCATGCTCAGATCCCACATTTTCAGTATACCATCACTCTTATCTCAGTACACTCTTAGTGCATGGACCAGTCCCTATAAAGCTGCTGAGTCCATTCGGTCCATGATGTCAGGTTGCATCCCTTGTAACAGTCTTTCAGGGCAGGAAAGGCTGTGTGCAGTGTTGAATCGTTGCCTGCTGATGCTGATTGTTCCTTCACTGCAGAACTTGTCTGGTTCTATCAGAATCCATTCTCTGTTGGGATAATGGTTGGAGGGAAGTCAGAGCCAGTCGCTGGTGACCTGAAGACATCTAATTGATGGGCTATAAAAGTATTACACAGCAGGCAACAGCACACAATTAAGTTCATTGGCTGTTTTCCCCTAAAATCAAATCCCCTTGAGGTATACATCTGACTTCCCCATTTTCCCGCATTACCCACCAAGTATATCTGGGTCCCTGAGCAAAAGCAATCCCACGAGTGGGTTTGCCTTTACCTGAAGCAGGAATAACCCAGACTGTCTTCCCTAGCAAATTCTTCATGTGCACCACAGGAACTTTGTCCCCCTCTACAATATGTAAAAGTTCTGACTGGGCTGGGCCAGCTCTACTGACCAATCCTCTAGTGTTGACTAACCAGGTGGCCTTTGGTAAGTGTGTATCCCAATGCTTGAAAGTTCCCCCACCCATTGCTCTCAGTGTGGTTTTTAACAGCCCATTGTACCGTTCGATTTTCCCAGAGGCTGGTGCATGGTATGGGATGTGATATACCCACTCACTGCCATGCTCTTTGGACCAAGTGTCTATAAGGTTATTCTGGAAATGAGTCCCATTGTCTGACTCAATTCTCTCTGGGGTGCCGTGTCGCCACAAAATCTGTTTCTCAAGGCCCAGGATAGTGTTCCGGGCAGTGGCGTGGGGCACAGCGTATGTTTCAAGCCATCCAGTGGTTGCTTCCACCATGGTAAGCACATGGCGCTTTCCTTGGCAGGTTGGTGGGAGTGTGATATAGTCAATCTGCCAGGCCTCCCCATATTTGTACTTCAGCCATCGTCCTCCATACCAGAGAGGCTTTAACCGTTTGGCTTGTTTAATTGCAGCACATGTTTCACAGTCATGAATAACCTGGGCAATAGTGTCCATTGTTAAGTCCACCCCTCAGTCACGGGCCCATCTGTATGTTGCATCTCTGCCCTGATGGCCTGAAGTGTCATGGGCCCACCGGGCCAAAAATAATTCTCCTTTATGTTGCCAGTCTAAGTCCATCTGAGCCACTTCAATCTTAGCAGCTTGATCCACTTGTTGGTTGTTCTGGTGTTCCTCAGTGGCCCGACTCTTGGGTACATGTGCATCTACATGGCGTACCTTCACCACCAGGTTCTGCACCCGGGCAGCGATATCTTGCCACAGTGCAGCAGCCCAGATGGGTTTACCTCTGCGTTGCCAGTTGCTTCGCTTCCATTGCTGCAACCACCCCCACAGGGCATTTGCCACCATCCATGAGTCACTGTAGAGATAAAGTACTGTCCACTTCTCTCGTTCAGCAATGTCCAGGGCCAGCTGGATGGCTTTCACCTCGGCAAACTGACTTGATTCGCCCTCTCCTTCAGCAGTTTCTGCAACTTGTTGCCGAGGACTCCATACGGCTGCCTTCCATCTCTGATGCTTTCCCACAATATGGCAGGACCCATCAGTAAACAAGGCATACTGTTTTTCACTTTCTGACAGTTCGTTATATAGTGGAGCCTCTTCAGCACGCATCACCTCCTCCTCTGGTGACATTCCAAAATCTTCGCCCTCTGGCCTGTCCCTGAAGACTTCTAGAATGCCTGGACGACTGGGATTTCCTATTCGAGCTCGTTGTGTAATTAGTGCAGCCCATTTACTCCATGTAGCATCAGTTGCATAGTGTGTAGAGGAGACCCTTCGTGCCCCACGTTGGGCACCAAAAAGAACTGTTGTGGTTTAAACCAATCCACACAGGTCGTCCACTCGCCCCCCCCCCCCCCCCCCCGACCTTCCCCACTCCCAGAGGGATGGGGAGGAGAATCAGGAGAATGTAACTCACACGGGTTGAGATAAGAACAACCCAGTAACTAAGGTATAACACAAATCACTGCTGCTACCGCCAATGATAATAGTGATAAGAGAAAATAACAAGAGAATATGATACCACTGCCGAATGAGTTCGACCCCCCCCCCCCCCCCCCCCGAAGAGAGAGTGTGCCCTTCCGGGTAACTCCCAGTTACCTCCCTGGGCATGATGTGCTGTGGTATGGAATACCTCTTTGGCTAGTTTGGGTCACGTGTCCTGTCTCTGCTTCGTCCCGGCCTCCCCTCGTCCCTGGCAGAGCATGAGACTCGCAGAGTCCTTGGTCAGAATAAACATTACTTAGCAACAATTAAAAGCAATCGGTGTTATCAGCTCTCTGCCCAGGCTGGAAGTCAAAACACAGAGCTTGCACCAGCTACTAAGAAGGAGCAAAATGGCTCCTGATAAACCCAGGACAACCATCCACAGCCACCTCACTTCAAGTTTGCCTGAGGAAGGAAGCAGTTTCCTGGGGAACTGGCTTGTGCTAGGACAGTGTTGTTGTTCTAAGGGTACCACTGTGGTTGAAGTAATTAAACTGCTCCCAGTGTAGACATTGTTAAACTGAGGTATGTCTTTTAGCCTCGTTTCCTATGGAAACAAGCCTTATGCAATCCTGCTGTCTGTCATCTTTTCTCCCCCTCTTCCCCCCTAGTAGTTTTTGCACTGGTTGGCCAATTTCAACCAGATGCGACAGAAGTCTCCAGGCTGTCAAGTTTCTACAGATTTCATGGAAATAGGTGTTTGCATGGAGCAGAGGGACTCTGCTGGAGCCTGTCTCACAGGGAAGGGCTACAGTGAGGGTTTGACTCATACTGGTCATTAGAGAATCCCAGCATGGAGGAAAGCTTTGAAATGCCTCTGCCATGGGAACAGATGGAGTTGGAGTCTGTACCAGTATAAAACGCTGCTTTGCAAACACAGGCAGATCAAACTCAGGAGTAGTTTATTTTGTCTATGTGCCTGCTCCATTCCTCTGCTGGAAGTCCTCCCAGGGCAGGGGGACTGAGCTGTGGTAGGAGAAACAACCTGAAACACTGCTTTTCGTAGCCTGGTTTAATAAAACAGTCTTAAATGAGTACTGTTAAAAATACTCTGGTTGCAAGGGCTGGTGTTTCAGAAGCTACCCCTGCTGGGAGAGGCAGATGGTTGGAGGCCATAATAGCTTCAGTTCACATTTAATCCATGCATGTTTGGAGTCAACATCCTTGGAGAGACAGATCAGGTGACTGGGAGATAGTTGTAGCAACACAGGCTTAATCCTGGTGCTTGGAGGATATGCTGCTGATTGCCTGTGGCTTCAGCAGTGCTGGGGTCTGGGGACAGGAAGGGAGTCAGCAGAGTTTCTCTGGTTGTGAACAGTTAGCTCCAGTGCAGTACTGGCTGTGTGCTGGAGTGGCGTTTGACTTGCCAGATGCAAGAGCTTGGCCTTGGAATCAGTTGCCAGGCAAAAACTGAGCCCCAGTGATGTGGTTTTGGGTAGTAGACAGCATTTGCAGTTATGGCTGGAGCAATGGTGTGGGACAGCACGTGGGTAGGAGGTGGCCTGTGGCTGGGTAGGCTGGTGGGTGAAAGCTGGGGCAGGGGAAGGTCAGCAGTCACCACTGTTTCCTCCTGCAGGTCTAAAATGGGAAAATCCTCCATTCCCCTGCATTGCTCCTGAGGAAACTTCCAGGCAATAGCTTTTCCTCTAAGCTGACATTCAGCCTGTGACATTTATCCATCCCCACCTCTTCCCTATTTACCTAGTGGCAGAACACCTCATCCTGAGCACTGGCTGCAGGCGGGGAGAGCACTGTGAGGATGTACTTCTTCCCCCTGCCATGAGTAAGGCTTCCCGTGCTCCCACCCTGTCCAGGGCTCATACCAGCATGGAGGCACTATAGCCTCGTGCAGACAACCCAGCCTGAGCTCTGTGCTACTGCAGCTAAGCAGGAAAACATGCAAACAGCGAGAAGCTTTGAACTTGCCCTCTTGCTGAGACAGTGTTTGCTGGAGTGTTTTCCCTCAGTGATGTTGGGGATGATCTGCAGGCATTTCATTGGAAAAAAAAACAAACAACCCCAACAAAACTTTTCTCCTTTTTTTCCAAAAAGTGATGATTCTGTCTGCTTGTGTCTTTTAATAAGCGAATTGTGGGTAGGGATAGATTCTTGGAGATCATGCAAGGTATCATTTTCCTGTCCTGAAAAAGGTGGAAACATGGGGAAGTGACTCGAAGACAGCATCTTCTGCCCCAGTGGGAGTGTTGGTTGCTATGAAAGGAGAAAGGGAAATCTCAGAAGGATATCCTCCCCTACCCACCTCATGCAAAAGGCCCATGAGATAACTTGAAGTACAATGGAGAAGGTATTTCAGAGTGAGCTTTGGGTCCTCCTGGCTGTCCTAGGCATGGTTTGAGCTCCCAGTACAGTGCAGGTGCTGCAGCAGAGAGGCTGGGTAAGCAGAGTAACCAAATTACATCTTCTAATTCCATCTTGGCCTTCTGATAAGATGAGTGCATGTGGGTGATGCAAGGGTGGTGTCTGTCCCTGTGCTGATGTAAATGAAATTAGTCACTAATGAAGCATCATTCAGAAATCATAGAATCCTCGACTGGTTTGTGTTGGAAGGGACCTTAAAGCTCATCCAGTTCCAACCCCCTGCCACAGGCAGGGACACCTTCCACTAGAGCAGGGTGCTCCAAGCCCTGTCCAGTCTGGCCTTGAGCACTGCCAGGGATGGGGCAGCCACAGCTTCTCTGGGCACCCTGTGCCAGTGCCTCAGCACCCTCACAGGGAAGAGCTTCTGCCTAAGAGTTCGTCTCAGTCTCCTCTCTGGCAGGTTAAAGCCATTCCCCTTGGCCTGTCACTTCTAGTTTCTATCCCCCTGCTGCTTCTCCCTGTCTGTGCAACCTCCTACCAGCTCCAGCTGTGTCTGGGTCCTGCCCCAGGCTGTTGGTCACCCCTTCCCCAGCTCTAACTGACAGCTGGTGGTCTTGCTACCATTTTCCACGGTGGTGTTACGAGGTGCTGATGCTCCCTGTGTCGGCATTGGTGTTATTTTTGGCACTCTGCTTCAGGCTGAGATTCTCATATTTTGGCTTGAAAGTCTAGCTCCTGCCTTTTAACTTGGAAGAGGAGAAGGGCAGGATTCAAATCTGAAGGTTTCAGCCACCTGAAAGAGCCTAGAAAGCATATTTTATCATTTAAACACCATATTTCCCACTATATAAAAAGCTTCTCTTCCTTTTCCCATCTGCTTGTACATTCCTGTGAGGGGTCTGAAAACAGGGATTGCCTTGGATTTGCCTGTGACGGGACTGTGAGTTGCCCCATTGGCACTCTGCAGCCTTCATTGAAGTGGGAGGCTGCAGCAGAGGCAAGGTGGTGAGCACAACCTGTTGAGTTCTTGTGGCTCCTTGTCCTTCACATCTGATAACATATGTCACTTTGGTAAGGTGCCTTGTACCTCTTTGCTCTTCCCTGTTGCTCCCCTCCTCATACAGCAGACTCCATGCTGAATAGTGAATGTTGTAGAAAGCAAAATGTCTGGAGAGGAAGGTTTTCATCAGCAAACCTCAGAGGTAGAGCAATGGCTTTACCAGTCCCTGTAGGATGGCTCTGCAGTGGTACCAGTGGTGCAGGAGGGGACGTTCCAGCTCTGCAGTGAAGGGCTGCTAGACCCCGTCACTTGCAACCAGTGATGCCCACACCGGTCACTAACCAAGGCTCACCTTCTAGCTGCTCTAAGCTGCCTTTTCTTCCAAGCAGGCACAGAGCTAGTGCTGTCCTGGGAGTGGATGCCCTGCCTTGGGAGCAGCTGGTCTTTGTCACTCTGTGTAGGGTGATGGCCAGAAAAAAGCTTACTTTGCAGAGGGAGTTCCTGGGTCTGTGCAGATTGGGTGTGTGCTCTTGGGGTGGTTGCATGCAGTTAGGTGTAGCAGTGTCTGAGCTTATGAGAAATCTTAGTGTTGGAGACTTTCAGGTTGTTGTTCCATTAGATTAAAGTACTTGTTGGGAAATGGTTTGGGATTAAGGAGTAAAGAACTGGTTTGTGCTGGTAAACAAAAGTTGAGATATGAGGTATACCATGCTTGTCCTGTGGCTCTAGATGCATAACACAGAATGAGTGTGCTGAGATTTCCACAGAGGAGTCTAGGATGCTTTTAACCACAGTTACTGGAGTCACAATTATGTTTGTCTGGAGTGGTTTGATTTTCCCCTGATGAGTGGAAAACTTTCACTGATTAGAGGGAAGTCCTAGTTCATGCTAAAGATGTCCCATGGTGAGGGTGGGAGCAGAGAGAGGAGGGAGGTGATATGATCCAGTCAAAAATGGTGGCAGAAATCGATGTTAATTTCTGAAAGAACTCTCACTTCTAATTTCTTTTGTCTATTTAAGCCAGTGAAAAAAAAGAAGATAAAACGCGAGGTTAAGATTCTGGAGAATCTACGTGGTGGCACCAACATCATTAATCTGGTTGACACTGTCAAGGATCCAGTGGTAGGTGCCCATGTGTTTCCTTCCCACCAGCTGCAGGCATGAGAAGCTGCCCCTTGGCTTCTGCTCTCAGCTTGGGTTATGTGCTGCTTGTGCCTTTGTGCAGCTGGGGGTGAGCGGTGTCCAGCTCATCAGGGTATCCTGAGGTGGGTTGCTTTGCATGGGCTCATGTTCCTCTCCATGTTCCCCAGACTCTTTTACACCCCTTCTGTGAGTTTTCCATGAGGGAAGAAGTTTTGTAGCCCTACAAATGTTGTGTAAGAAAGCAGAGCCTGTGGCCTTCTGACTTCTGTCTGGCATCTGGAAGTATCTCCTTGGGCAATTGGATATTAAGCACTTTTCATCCTTCTGGTTGCTGTCCTGCCTAGTGACTAGTGGATCATAGAATCATAGAACAGTTAGGGTTGGAAAGGACCTTAAGATCATCTAGTGCCAACCCCTCTGCCATGGGCAGGGACACCTCACACTAAACCATGTCACCCAAGGCTCTGTCCAACCTGACCTTGAACACTGCCAGGGATGGAGCATTCACAACTTCCTTGGGCAATCCAATCCAGTGCCTCACCACCGTCACAGTAAAGAACTTCCTCCTTACATCCAACCTGAACTTCCCCTATTTAAGTTTGAACCCATTGCCCCTTGTCCTACCACTACAGTCCCTGATGAAGAGTCCCTCCCCAGCATCCCTATAGCCCCCCTTCAGATACTGGAAGGCTGCTATGAGGCCCCAACTTCCTCAGCCTGTCTTCATACGGGAGGTGTTCCAGTCCCCTGATCATCCTCGTGGCCCTCCTCTGGACTTGTTCCAACAGTTCCATGTCCTTTTTATGTTGAGGACACCAGAATTGCACACAATACTCCAGGTGAGGTCTCACGAGAGCAGAATAAAGGGGCAGGATCACCTCCTTCAACCTGCTGGTCACACTCCTTTTGATGCAGCCCAGGATACGGTTGGCCTTTGTCTGCATTGTCACAATTACCCCATTCCTGGGAAGTTTATCTGAGTAGCAGCTGGCTGAGGTCTGTGACTCCAGCCTGCTGGCAGCCACAGAGAGGAAATGACACTGCTGTAACATGGCAGTCCTGGTGACCTTCCTTTTGTGATGGCTTGCAACACACTTTGCCTTGTCCGGTGCTGTCTCTGCTCTGGGGCATGAGGAAGAGTAGCACTGACCAAAATGCCATGTTCATGCTTGGTGTGGGGGGTCTCTGGAGCTTGCCTCTGTTTGCTGCAGGAGCAGGGCTGTGTTTCTCTCACTGTCCTGCTCCTGTCTCACTCTCTGAAGCGAGGGTTGGGCAGGAAGCAAAAGCTTTCTTGGGTCTCTTGGAGCAAACGAAGGTCAAGAGGGTGTTTTAAACCATGACTCTCTTTCTCTTTTGCAGTCAAAGACCCCTGCTCTGGTGTTTGAGTACATCAATAACACAGATTTTAAGGTGAGTCTGCCTGAGTGTGGAGAGCGGAGGCTTCCCGTTTCTGTTGAGTGCTGTGATCTTGGGCTGCCAGTTACTCCTTGAGGACTGTGGGGGGAGTTTGGAGTTTTCACCTATGTCAGCTTCACCTTCCTCCCTGTAAATTAGAAATCTGTAAACAGGCTCTAGATGAGAAGGAATAAAAAGCTGAATCTCCTCTCAACTTGGAGTAAGTTCAACAAGTTAGATATTTTTACTCCCCTCTCAATTTAGTAATTACTGTTGTGCTATATATTCAGCCCAAATTAATCCCTGTGCTGTGGTTCTCTATTTACAGCAGTGCAGTTGATGGAGTAGGTGACACCAGTTTGTGCTGGAATCCTTCAGACCTGGGGACTGTGGGGTGCAGAGGCTGGAGAGAACATCTCCCACTGCCCATGGGCCTGGTAGCAGGGGACTGAGCAGCCTTGAATACATCTGAAGAGCTTTTCTGCTTGCCTGAGCCTGCAGCATATTCCATGGCTCTTCAGATTTCTGGGGAGCTCTAAGGGGTATTATTCCTTCCCAAAATGAAGTGGGTCCTTCTCTGAGTGTAGCTACCACTGCCTGTGTGACTGAAATGCTTCTGGCTGACAGCAGTGAGCTGAACAACACAAGAAATATCTAATTAGCAGCTACACCTATTTCAATGGTATCTTTGCTTCCCCCATGTAAGTGCAGTGTTAAGTAGTAACTTGAGGCTGATGGCCAACAGGGACTCTGAACTGCAAAATGCAGGGCTGGGTGTCCATGGTAAGTCAGCTGTCCCAGACATGCTGTTGCATTAGAAACAGCTCTATGAGTTTGCAGCAGATCATTTCTAGGCTTTTAGGAGAGAGCCTGGCTCCTCAAGGAATCCCAGATTCACAGCTGTGCAAGTCCAAGACAGAAAGTATTGATGCTTCTGATGCTGATTGGTACAAAGCAGGAATAACTTGTCTTGGGAATGCAGACATGTCCCCCAGGGCAGACAGTATGGCTGTTCATGCTCAGAGCTTATTTGTAACCTTAGTTTCACTAGCTACATATGGGATGTGTGGGTTATTTGAGCTACATTCCCATGGGCTCTGCTGCCTCTTTTGGGTAGGTTATTGGGGCTATAGCTAACTGGCAGATTATTGAGTGTAATTGCAAATTACAGAGGGTACCTGTGGGTATCTTCCATAGAGGCTCCCAAGCTGTCTCTTCCTGTGCTCTGAAGTGCCCTTACCAAGCAGAAAACAGAGTAGGTGAGATGACTTGTGTTGGAGGTCTTGGCTTGCCCTATACCTCTATACGTGAAGCAGCCGGAGAGCACCCAGCTCCAGTCATTGTCCCCTCTACTCCACAGTCCTTATCTCCCTGAGCAGCCAAATTCTGCTGGAGTTAAGTGCCTGTGCCTCTCACTGGCAGATCGCCTTCAGGGTGCATGAGGGTTTACCAGGACAGCTTGTATACAGCAGGTTGCTGACTGCTTTACAGGATTGTGGTTTCCTCTGTCCTGTTGGCAGTAGTTGCTCACAAGCTTAGTTGTCTCCTGTCCAGCAGTTTCTTTCCTTCAATGTTACTATTTTTTGCTTACTGTTAATACCTTCACCCCTTTGCCCATTCAGATGGCAGGACATTGTTCATGTCTGGACACCTGGGAAAACAACTGCTGGGTTTCCTCAGTTCTCCGGAAGCTGTGGCTCTGTGGGGCCTAAGCAATGGCTGTGGATGATTCTGGATCAGAAGCACCAGCTTGTATTACACATGGTTTGGCTATTTTTAAATGGCAGTATAAATAGCAGATTTATGAGATATCTCCCCAGAGCTGATTACATTTTCTTAAGTTGCCTGGCTGGGTCCTTGTCATGATTTAAGCTTTAAGCCCAGCCAGTAACTCAGAACCCCGCAGCCGCTTGCTCTTCCCCTTCACTCGCTCGCCCCCTTCTTCCCCCCTGCTCCTGGAGGGATGGGGAGGAGAATGGAAAGAATGTAACTCCCATGGGTTGAGATAAGATCAGTCCAGTAACTAAGGTATAACACAAAACCACTACTGCTACCACCAGTAATAATAATGATAAAGGAAATAACAAGGGGAGAGAACATAAAACTAAAAAGGGAAGGGAAAACCCCCAGTAAACCCGAGTGATGCTCAATACAATTGCTCACCATGCACTGACTGATACCTAGCCCAACCCAAGCAGCAACCTGGGCCTTCTGGGTGACTCCCCCTAGTTTATATGCTGGGCATGAAGTGCTGTGGTATGGAATACCCCTTTGGCTAGTTTGGGTCAGGTGTCCTGTCTCTGCTTCCTCCTGGCTTCCCATGCCCCTCCTCCCTGGCAGAGCATGAGACTGAAAAGCCCTTGATCAGAGTAAGCATTACTTAACACACTGATGTTTTTAGTTGTTGCTATCAGCATTGTTCTCAGGCTAAAGTCAAAACCACAGCACTGCACCAGCTACTAGGATGGAGAAAAATAACTGTTACAGCTGAACCCAGGACAGTCCTGTCTGAAAGTGATGGCTCTGTACTTGCAGGGATGATGCTGATCATCCTTAGAACTAAACTAGTTCTAGGGATGATCAGTTCCATCCTTGGAACTAGACTACATATGTATCCTGCTGCATGAGGACCGCAGCTTGTGTACAGGGCTAGTGCGTCTCTTCAGACCTGCTGTATTAATTGTCATCTGGTAGCACTCAAGCTATCCCACAGTCATCTGCTTTAAATGAGAGCTGCACTGCAGGGCTTTGCAGTCAATTGAGTGAAATTAAATCAGTGAAATTAAATGGGTTTTGCTAATTGGTTTCAAACTAGCAATGAGATGACTGTCCTTCAACCACTACCAACTCTCTTGTTTTGTGTAGTCTGTGAGTGTACCTGGTACTGCACCTTCCGTTGCTCCAAAAGGGAAATTCCCTTGGGAAAGAAAGGGACAGAACCAGGTCTTCAGCAATTTCGGGTTGGGTTTGCTGTTTTGATCTTAAAACACACTAGCAAGTTTGCAGCTGAAGAAGAGATGGGCAAAAAAGGTGAGTAATGAAAGGTTGTTTCAGGATGTTCAGCCTGTTGGGAGTTGTGAGGACAGCAGGTTTTTGACTCAAGTCTTCCACGCTCCCTGCACCTCAGGCCAGGTTCCTGTGAGGGAAGTATGTGCTTTATTCTTGTACATCCAAGGTTAGTCCAAAAACAGTTGTTGCCCTGCACAGGCGATGCAGAAGTATGAGAGTTTCTCCTCCCTTGTGTGGCTGGCGTTGCTGCTGTGGCTGGGATGCTTTACCCCAAAGTAGTATCTCTGACAGCTTCTTGCAGCCACCCTGTTGCTTTGCAGATGCTGCTCCCTGCATATAGCCAGCTGTGTTGCTCACTCATAGAAAATAAGGGTTTAACTCCTGTCAGCCCCACAGAGAGGGGAAGCGTGTCTCTGCCTCCTCAGGCACTAATGGATCAGTCTACAATTAGAATCATAGAATCATAGAATAGTTAGGGTTGGAAAGGACCTTAAGATCATCTAGTTCCAACCCCCCTGCCATGGGCACGGACACCTCACACTAAATCATGTCACCCAAGGCTCTGTCCAACCTGGCCTTGAACACCGCCAGGGATGGAGCACTCACAACCTCCCTGGGCAACCCATTCCAGTGCCTCACCACCCTTACAGTAAAGAACTTGCTCCTTATATCCAATCTAAACTTCCCTTGTTTAAGTTTTAACTCATTACCCCTTGTCCTGTCACTACAATCCCTAATGAATAGTCCCTCCCCAGTATCCCTATAGCCCCCCTTCAGGTACTGGAAGGCTGCTATTAGGTCCCCACGCAGCCTTCTCTTCTCCAGGCTGAACAGCCCCAACTTCCTCAGCCTGTCTTCATACGGGAGGTGCTCCAGTCCCCTGATCATCCTCGTGGCCCTCCTCTGGACTTGTTCCAACAGTTCCATGTCCTTTTTATGTTGAGGACACCAGAACTGCACACAGTACTCCAGGTGAGGTCTCATGAGAGCAGAGTAGAGGGGCAGGATCACCTCCTTCGACCTGCTGGTCACGCTCCTTTTGATGCAGCCCAGGATATGTTTGGCTTTCTGGGCTGCGAGCACACACTGCTGGCTCATGTTCATTTTCTCATCGATCAGCACCCCCAAGTCCTTCTCTGCAGGGCCGCACTGAATCTCTTCTTTGCCCAGTCTGTAGCTGTGCCTGGGATTGCTCCGACCCAGGTGTGTGTTACCTTGTTCGTCCCCTGCAGAACTGTGAAGCTGTTCTGGGTGGGGACATCAAATTTAGGAGGAAGTCCCTTGGTTTTAATTGTCCTCTTCCTTCTTTTTTTGTTACTAGTTCCCAGCTTCCTGGGTTAATGACCTCTTTTCCTGCATGAACTTGAGGCCCCTGCACAGTTTGGGCCTGGAGCAAGCAGTCCTGCTTCCTTTCAGCTTCCCTGGCATCTTTTAGTCTATTGACAGTGTCCTGCAGCTTCTCACTTCAGCATTTGACTGGCAATGGTCTATGATAACCTGTTTAAATCTACCGTTGTCCCTCCTGGTGCTGCCCCCTGTGAGTCCCTGCTTGCTGCTGGCTCCTGGGCAAGTCCTGTTTAGGATTTGAGGCTCCCTCAGTGGCTCTTGCCACTCTGAGTTAAGGCTCCTGGACGCTGAGCTTCCCCCTGTTCAGGTGTTGAAGGCATCCTCTTTCGAGCTACTCACCTCAGCAATTGACCCAGTTGCCAAGTTACATGGTGTGTGCCAAAATATCACCTAAAGCTGGAGAGTAGAGGCTGCCTGTGGGTGAGTTTGGCCTTTCCTCTTGCTCTGTATAGCAAAAGGAGACCAGCCCATACCTCCCGATACCTTGTGTTTGTGTGCTGGCAAACTACCTGGGCAGATGTTTGAGCTGGGTCTGAGTGATGTCCACAGTGATGTTTCTGATAGTTTTCTGATAGAGCAGAGCATGGGACACGTCTGTAAAGGAGGTATCTGCTCTGCCCTGCTAGGCTGGGCAAAGGGGATTTGGAGCCCACTGTCAGCCTTGGGGCAGCTGCTGTGTGGGACCTACTTGCAGCGGAAACCTTGGTTCTGTTCTTCAGAGCCTTGTGTATTCAGGACTGTATCCTGCAACACATGGAGCCTAGGTGTTGCTAATCACACTGTCTGCACAGTGTGCAGGTCAGAGGTGCTGGGTTTCACAGACAGCTCTTCCATGGAGGTCTGTTTAAAGCTGGTTCCTCAACGGCTGCCTCTGCTAAAGGCTGTGAGTCAGAGAAGCAACTGCATTGTGGGCCTGGGAAGAAAGGCATTGGTGAGCTCCCTTCCATCCCTCCCTGCTTGCAAGTAGCGAGAGGCAGAGGAGACAGGGAATGGGGAAAATGAGGTCTGGCCTTGTTCTGCCACTGCCTCTCCAGCCCTCCTCCTTCCTCAGGTGCATTGATGTTGCCAGGTGAAGTTGAACAGGGTGTTGATTCCCAAAAAGACATGTTTTAAGCATGTGTCCCTCCCGTAGTGTTTGTTACCCAAGCAAGCCATTTAAACAAAGTCCTGGAAGGGCTTAGTTGTCATCTGCTGGCTGTGGGTCGTGCACCACAGCCATGCACAACCAGGTCAAGAAATCTATCCCTGCTGTAGCTTGTGGCTATGTCTTTTATGCTCCCTGCTCACTTGCTTCAGTGGGTTGCTCAGAAGCATTAGGATCATCCCAGCTCATGAGGATACAGTGCAGCTTGTGGCCTGGAGGCTGGTAAAGCTCTGTGTGTGTGATGCTTGTGTGTTGTCAAATGATTTCCCAGAGCAATACTGGGTGGGGGTGGGGGGCTGTTTGGAGCTGGCCCTAAGTAAGGCAGGATCCTGAGGATCTCAGCATGGGCTGGGGGGGGGATCCAGGTCTAGAGCTGCTTTCTTGGAACGTGAATTTCAGTTCCCTGCTCTGGGATTTTTCCTGAAGCTTCCAAGTGGTGCCATGATGGCAGCTGGCTCCAGTTCTGATGCAGTTGGTGATTTGACTGAGCTGTGGGATGATCTTTGTCTGTTGGGAAGGGCAGAGAGGTCTGGTCCTGCTGCAGCCCTGTGACTCTCTCACCTTGCCCTACCTGTGTGAGAGCACAGTCCAGGGGTCAGGCTGGCACTGCTGCCAGTGACAGAGTGGATGGCAAACCTGGAGCCAGTTATGACTTGGCGTGGGAGCAGCAGGGTGATGAGGTCTCCAGTGACAGTGCTGGTGGCATAGTGCAGGTTAAATTGCAGGAGTAGCTGCAGGAGGACACAGAGCAGAGGAGGGTAGCAAATGTGTGCTGGCAACAAACATGTCCCTGAGACTGAGCTGAGCTCTCCTTGGCCCCACAAGCATTCCTGTACTGTTGAGTTGCATTAGCCTTTATTCTGGGATAGAGGGGAGCCTCTGAGGCTGTCTCTACCTTTTGTGTTTCCCCACCCTATGCTCCTTTAGGTTAAAGTTTTCCTCTTCCCTGCCCCACCTTGAGCACTTGGAAACCTTGCCCGTGTGTTCCCAACCTGCCTCCTCTGAATGGAGTTACAGATGTTGTCAAGTCACTGTGGTGACTTTGCATGTGAACTGAGAGTTGAGATCATCTGTGCCAACCCAGTGTGCTCTGAAAGGCATGCTCTTTCCTCCTTGAACAGGCAGCCTGCCTGTCTCCTGCTGGAAAGAAGTCATGGCAGGGCTGAATGATTCCAGTAGTATTTCACGGGGTCTCTCGCACCCTGTCTGGATTCCCTAGTGTGTAGCCCTGGCAGGTCTGAGACCAGGACAAGCCCTTGGGAGCAGCAGCATTCACAAGGGATCTGTAATGGGGTCAGTGATAAGAGGCAAGTGGGGTACAGGACATAAAATTAATCTAAATCTCTTGTATTTATTAATGTCAAGTATTTATTTTTGTTTCTCCTTTTTTTCTTCCTCCCTCCCCAAATTTGTTTTAGCAACTGTACCAGATCCTGACAGACTATGATATTCGGTTTTATATGTATGAGCTGCTGAAGGTGAGTGGCATTGCATGTGGAAGTCTGGACGGGGACACCAGGAATGAGAGAGGTAGTAGCAGGGCACATGGGGCACTGCTACTAAACAGTTGCCTCTCATGTTCAGTGCAGAATCCATGTCTCATAACCTGGGAAGGTTTGGGAAGAGATCTGGTTATCTAGCTTGTTGCTATGAGGTATTGCAGCTGAACTGGGAACCTTTGGTCATTTCCAAAAGTGTCCGATTCTCTGGGGTCTGTTTTTTCCCTGTGGAGCATTTGTAATTATTAGATACCAGGTAGAGCTGTGCTTGGTCCCTGTGTTTCTAGCACTGTTGGGCTGCTATGAGGAAAATCAATTCCCTCCCAGCCAGACCCAGTACAAACATTGGGAGGTATTTGCAGGGCTGGGGAACTGGGGACTCTTCAGCATGCTGAGGAGAGCAGGAGGGATTGCCACCTCCAGGCTTGCTTCTGCTGCAGTATTCAAATAGGTGTCTTCTGCCCACTTGGTCTTTAGACCCCTACATCTCTGGGTAAGGGATCTAGGACACTTCAAGCCCAAGTTGTGGTCACAGAACCCCCATGAATGTGGTCTTGGGGAATGAAGCTTCTGTTTCTGCTAGCTGTTATGTGTTGATATAACACTGGTGTTTTTCCTTTGAGGCCTCCCAGCCAAGGCTTTCCCTGCCCCTCTGATGAAGGGGGCAGGAATTTAGGGTGCCCTAAATACTTCCTCTTGACTAGCCTGGTTTGCACCTCCCCATGGAAATGCTCATGGAGTCACACGGCAGATCTGAGATCTGATGCACTGCCCCTCTGGGGTCTGCAGCCACAGGCCATGGGAGACAGCAGGATATAGGGAGAGCTTACAGGTTTTGGCTAATCCCAGGGCTCTTCTGTGCTGACCTGCTGGAGCAGCAGCTGGGTTGTGTCAGGTCCCAGTAGGGCCTCAGGACTTTGGGCTGGCACTTTGCAGGCACCCTGCCTCTGGAAATGTGTAGGACAGGCTAGGGAAAGCCCTTTGTGCTTCAGGGCTTCATGACTGCAGATTTCCTGCAGTACATCTAGTGGCCTTGAGGAAGGCTTTCTTCTCTGCAGTCTTAAGCTTGCTGCACCTGCCTGCAAGGGGAAGACCTTCCTACTGAGGGCAGCCCTGGATTAGAGTGGGAAGGGTGGTGAGGTTTAGATGATCCAGCCTTGAGACAAGCAAGACACTAGAACAGCTTCATCCCTGAAAACAGTCTGTCTGACCTGTTACAGATTTCCTGTACTGGAGATCCCAGGACTGCCATTTGCTGTGACTCCTGTTGGCTGTGAGGCCACGTGTCAGTGCAGGGATATCCCTGAGGCCTTGCTGTGATGGAAGCTGCTGCCTCCTCTGCTTCCTGCTGCAGCTGGGGCCCAAGGACAACATTACATCCCTGGCACTGATGTCTTGGATATTGAATGACTGCAGGCTGTACCCTCCTTCTGTGCTGCTGGAGGTCTCAGAGCATCTGATAGATGTTGATGGATGAGTGTCCCTCCCCCTTGGAGATGGGAAAACAACATTCTCACCCCTTTGCTCAATGTAACAGCTGAAGGAGGGTGAATGGTGCAAAGTCATAGAGCTGGAGAGCTTGCATACTCCTGCCTTCAAGCTTTAGGTAGCTTTGCTCGCCCTCACATGCCATCACTTGCCTTTTGTAAGTGCAGGTTTGGCTTAAATGAGCAGGGCAGAGGTGATTTTCTAGCTTAAGTGTGTTTTGGGACATGGGTGGAAAGCAGCACTTGAAGGCCATAAAGTCTATGTATGTAAGAATCATCCTTTCCTGGGGAATAGAGCGGAACCTAGGAAGCACAGTGCTCACCAGGCTGGAGCACTGTGATGCCTCTCTGCATCGTGTTCTTCAAAGACTATGCAGGGAGCACAGTTCCAGGATCTGGGACTGCAGTAGGACACATCTTGTTGCCAGCTTGTCAATTACTCATGTACAGCATAAGAGGTGAAGATGCCAGTTTCTCATGCCAAGGTTGCAGCACTTGCTGTGCACAGGGCAGTCGTGCCCCTGGCTGAGAACTGAACGTTCTACTGCTGTGCCCATGGTTACAGACTTGTCTAATGTATATGCTTGTGTGTGCCAGGCCCTGGATTACTGTCACAGCATGGGGATCATGCACAGGGACGTCAAACCCCACAACGTCATGATAGACCACCAGCAGAAAAAGGTACTGTGGCACCAGGGCTTACAAGCAGGGGGTTTCCAGGGAAACTGGAAACTCTGCCACCTCTGTACCTATAGCCTGGGCAGCTGGACTTACCCTTGTAACCTTTCTTTACCACCTCCCCTCCACTGTTCCGCTGCAGGAGATGGCCAAAGGCCCACTGGGGGGCACCACAGTGGGAGTCCATAGTTTAGAAGTTGTTCTTCACCCCAGCCAAGCACGCTGGGTTTCTTTGCTGAGAGGAGTAGGTCTGGGCCATCAGTCTCCAGCTGGGGAGGCTGCAGAGACCCTGGGCAGAAGGAGGGTGGCCTTGTCTGAAATACATGTGAATGTTTTTCCTTAGGGAACATAAGCTCATCCTATAGTACTGTGGTGGCTGTACAGGCAAGGTGAGGTTTATGAGGGGGAAATCTCTTCCTAGACCTGCTGTCCTTCAGTAATGCAGCAGGTTGTTCATCCCTGGACTGTGAAGGAGATGGTCTGGCTTGCAGGATGTAGTGAGCCCCCTCCTACCTTGTTTCTTGCTTTCAGTCCCCAGTTAAGATCAACTCTGCCTTTGGGCCAGTGCCTCTCAACAGCAGGATAAGACTGTGAATAGGCTTTTGCCTGTTCCCTGGTGCACAAGGACCTGTCTGCTGTGGCTGCTGGTGCTGGTGAGGATCCAGTTGCCTGGCAGTACCAGTGTGCTTGGACTCAGGCAGAGGAGCTCTCAAAGCTGGGCTTTGCCCCAGCAGCTGGTGATGGGGGAAGAGACTGACCAGAGCTCTAAGAGCATCTCCTGTCCTCAGAGCACCTCCCTGCATCCCAGGCTCCACACGAGCATCACAGCATTGAGAGGGTTGGCCAGTGCGGCTTCACCTAACAGGCTCGTCCTGGGGCTCCTGACTCTGTGTCTCTTTATTGCATGTTCAGCTGCGGCTCATAGACTGGGGTTTGGCCGAATTCTACCACCCAGCTCAGGAATACAATGTCCGTGTGGCCTCTAGGTACTTCAAAGGACCAGAGCTGCTTGTGGACTACCAAGTAAGAGTCTGCCTCCTCCTTCCTAGCCAGTGATACCACTTGCAGCTGCACTTTGGCCACATTTGGGGTGTCTGGTTGTGTCTGCCAGGGCATTACCTGGGTTGTAAAGAGGCTGGCTGTGAAGTGAAAAGGCTGAGGTTGCCTGTGCAGCTGGGGAACCGGGCTGTGGTGAGCATGCCTCTTCTCACAGCTTCTCCTTTTTTCCCTCAGATGTATGACTACAGCTTAGACATGTGGAGTTTAGGTTGTATGCTGGCAAGCATGATCTTCCGAAAGGAGCCTTTCTTCCACGGCCAGGACAATTATGACCAAGTAAAGACTTTGCTACCTGGCTTATTCCATGAGATGTTTGTCACCACCTCATCTCTGTGTGTACAGTGGGGAGGTTCTGGGGATCAGACCACCAGGCTGGGAGGATGTTGCTATGTGCTTAGTTAAGCCATCTGGGATTATGCTTCACTGGCTTCTGTAGGAGACTTGTTTTCTGCACGTGTTGCAAAAACAAGTTTCAAGGAAGATATTCCTTCCATCTGGGATGTTTCCAGAAGGAGAGCTCCTTAGATTTGGGTAGCTCTGCCTCTGCAAAAGAGTGGTGGCCTGTCCTGCTCCCTCTCAACATGCCTTTTGTTCCAGCTGGTTCGCATCGCAAAGGTCCTGGGCACAGATGAGCTGTATGGGTATCTCAAGAAATACCACATAGAACTGGACCCACACTTCAATGATATCCTGGGCCAGTAAGTGGAGAAGCAAAATGCTGCCTTTTTTCTTTGTAACACAGAGGTAAACAGATGTCCATCCCCTTGAAGGACTCTCAGAAAAGGCCTGCTTTGATCTTCAGGGTCATAGTGCTGTTTGCAGGCCTCTGTCTGGCTGCTCATGTCATCTTAGGAGGTCACTGAAATGCAGACTTTTTGCTCTTGCCTCTCCCATGATCCACGAGCTATCCCGTTTCTTTCTTCTCTTGCTCATTGACATTCTAGAAGTGGAGATGTAGACACTGGAGTTGAGTGCGGGCTGAGGGGCTAAACATCTCCCAGATGAGGTTTCTGGAAAGGACAAGAGGTGGGTGGCATAGCAAGGACAGCTCCCGGCAAGCTGGCTGGGAAGCCAGAGCACTTCTGCTCCCAAGGGTATCATCCTGCCTGCTGCATCCTGTTGTCTAGGCCCTGTAGGCAGAAGGGAATATGCAATATTGGGCCTTTCCCAGGTGTAGGACATCCACACAACAGTATACATAAAGAAGAGGGCTCCCCCCCTTTGGCAAGTGCTTGCTGAGCAGTAGCTTGTGCAGGGAAGAGCTGTAGCAGAGTCTGTTGTAGCCCTGTCTTCTCAGAGGTGGATAGTGGCAGGGCTGTGCTGGTGGGATCTGGGCAGTGACTGCTGGTCCCTTTGTAGGCATTCCCGGAAGCGCTGGGAGAACTTCATTCACAGTGAGAACAGACACCTGATCAGTCCTGAAGTTCTAGACCTCCTGGACAAGCTCCTGAGATATGACCATCAACAGAGGCTGACCGCCAAGGAGGCGATGGACCACCCCTATTTCTGTGAGTGTGGAGAAGCCAGGATGGAGAGGGGTCTCTGTGGGGCAAATTCCAGCTCCCTGCTCTGTGAAAGCCTTGGCAGCTCTGTGGGTTTTGAGGGCAGTTCTCTGGAAGGGTTTGCCAGGGTGGAGCTTCCGCTTTATTAAATGCTGTTTCCCCTTCCTGCCCGGTCCTGGTCTCCTGCAGATCCAGTGGTGAAGGAGCAGTCCCAGCCCAGCTCAGAAAATGCTGTGCTCTCCAGTGGCCTGACAACAACACGATGAAGTCTAGAAAACAACATTTAATTCAAGGTGTTTACAAATAAAAGCAAAACCTTCGGTCACACAGTGAAGGGAAAAGAACCAAGGACACCCCCCCCCCTTCCCCTCCCCTTTATACTTGGCAGAAATCTAACCTGGGGGGGGGGTGTCATAAACCTCAGTTCCTCTCTGGTGGTTGTGGCTAATGTAACTCTAAACATGTGGTACCAAAGCCCTGGGCAGATGGTCTTGCAAGAGCTAAACATGTAGTGATATCCCCAGGGCTCAACACAACTGATTCTGGTTCACATCTCTACGGATCCTTCTCCTCCTTCTCAGTCCAGCCTTCCCTAGCACACTGGTGGGGACAAATTGGTCCTTCCACCATCAGCCCTTAACATGCCTCTTTCTTAACATGCCTTTCTGACTTGTAGACTGGAACCAAATTCAGGCTGGGGGTCAGCAGGTGCAACTCTTGTTTGGTGGTCCAAGTCCTACTGCTCACTCTGGGCTTGAATTTGGCCCTTGAATTCCAGTTTCAGTTGTTGAATACTGGGGTGGTTGGGGAGAGGTTCAACAAAAACCAGCCTCACAAACCCAGCAGCATCTCAGGATTGGTTTGGAGCATTAAAACAAAGGTGCTGATCCATGTTTCTGGGAAGAGATGAGATTCCCCTCTCCAGGTATGTTTGACAAGGGCTCTCTCTGAGAGGAAACTCAATAGACCTGCTTTGGAAACTTGTGAATGTGAGGGCTACTCTTGAGGCCAGAGAGAGGAGGGACTGTCCAGACATTCCCACTGAGCTCAGGAAAATCAGTGTTGCAAGATTTCTTGTGCTAGGTGTGCAACCATGTACCTCATGACGTGGCTGCCATGAAAATTCATGCCAGAGCACAGTTCTGGAGCAGTTCAGCGCTGTAGGATGGAGGAGTGGAGAGAGGAGGCCAGGGAGGGGGAAGGATCAGCAAGCAGCAGCATGGTCTGTTGGGGAGGGGGTTGTGCAGCTACTGATCCAGGACTTGGGATCCCACCTCCTGTTTTAACCAAGCCAACCATTTGTTGAATTCTGGGGTGCCAATCCTGTTGCGGGGGGTGGGGGGTTCATCTTGTGGGTTCTTTAATCAGATCCCTCGATGGCTTTACAGCTCCACAGTTCACAGTTGCCTCCTCTACTTGTTCTGTGACTTCATCAAGTGGTTCTGGTGACACTCAAACCTAGAAGCTGGAGAGTGTTTTCCTACCAGCACCTAAACACAGAATTTCCTTCTGCAGCATTGGTGAAAGAGTTGATTTTTCTATAAGGTTGCAATGTTTCTATTTCACACAACTGTTTACATTCCATATTTCAATAAAGTTCTATTGGCATCGATAGCAGGTCAATCCATTTGTATAATTCACCAAAACAAATAAATATCTATATGTCTGAACATCTGCAGTCTCCAGTCTATGGGATAGCCAGAAGGAGTGAGAGCTGAAGGCATGGCCTCCTCGAGAAGGTCAGGTTGGCTCTTCCAGGCCCTCTTGTCTGACTATTTTGGGATCGCTTAGTCTTTGGTTGCAGTTTTTCATGCTGTCAGCTCTGAGGCTTTCACTTTGTCAGGTTGTCTCTCCTTGTATGGGGCCACAGAGGAGGTGCAAGGGTTTGGGGTCAGCTCTTGTGGTACGTTGGACTGCAGCAGCCAGTGCCTGAGGTCCCATTCTCGGTCTCTGTTCCATGGCTGCTCAGATGAGAAGTCACTGGCACATGGCTGGAAGCTGGGGGCCTCTCCATGTGCAGAGCCTCATGCTTGTCTCCTCTCAGCCCGGGTGGATGGCTCTTTCTGAAGAAGTGGTGAGCAGGGAGTAGCTCTTTCCTTCCATCTCAGGTTGTGACTGGTGCAGGAGCTCAGTCAGTTGTCAGTGTCTGGACTGAGGAACAGCTCTGGTGCTGCCATCCTACAGGACCCTCACTGATGTGAATTCTGCAGATGCTGCTGGAGGCTTTGGTGCTTCCAGCCCTGTCCTTCCATCTCCCACTCCTTACAGGGTACTAGGCCTGAGGGCATGGAGTGCCCTTAAGCTGTACTAATGCTAGCAGGGTTGGTTTGGGGTTTTAACATTAATTTCTGAACTGATTTTAAATGTGTATTGAATTGCTCCATTGAAGAGAGGCAAGATCAGGTGTTTCTCATGGCCTGTCCAAGTTGCTGCGGGGAAAACTTGTTTTCCAGTTCTTGTGTGTTGGCATTCCCAGCTTCTGGAGAATCAAGGCAAAAGAGGCATGGGATTCAGTGTGGGAATTATGAATAGGTGAAAAACATTTATTATTGTATACAGGTGCTTGACAGTGTCCAAACCTGATGGTGGAGTTTTGTGGTGGTGCTTCAAGAAGTCTCAGTTCTGTAAACTTGAGTAAGCAAATCTTTCATGGTGCCCTCAAGCAGAGGAAGAGATGCTCTTTCCAGCCAGTGGAATGGGTAAATGGCTTTCCCTGGTTGCAGTAACCAAAGAGGCTGGAACAACCTGCCCCATATCTCCCCACATCCTACCTCAGCTCTAGGGTAGGATGAGCTTCAACAGATCCATCCTGGAGGGAGACACAGGAGCTGAGCAGGTGTAGCCTGGGACTGAGGACCCCAAGGGCAGTATGGACACTTGATTGCAGTTCAGGCTGGTTCCTCTTCACACCCAGCACTTGGAGCAGGAAACCCTGCTGTCCTCTGGACCTCAGCAAAGTGTTGTCCTGCCTGAAGGGACAGCTGGGAGCTGGAGAAGACCATGCCTTCCCCAGCTTGTCTGTGCCTGTTGCAAGTGTTCTATGGCACAATGGAAGCTTTTAGTGGGACTAGAGGAGATGGTTGTGGCAGCAGCAGGAGACAACACAGAAGGTTGGGAAGAAAAATGTGTCTGCCTGTGAAAGTGCTGCTTTGCTGGACTGTGTCTCCCCCTTGCCCTGCCTTCCCTTCTACCCCATCACCCCTTCCAAAGCAACTAAGGATCCCTCATGGTCACCACATCCACAGGGACATGCAAAGGGTGGCCAGGTGGCAGGATGTGGGGCAGCGTGCCCAGCCATCTCCTCATCCCCTAGTGCTGGAGGAGCTTTGTCAAGCTGGTGGTGCCCCAGATGCTCACACTTCCCTCCTCCCGTCTCTCCTCAGGTCTGCTGCTGTTTTTCCCAGTTTTCCATAGCAGAATGAGAAACAAACCAAAGGTCCTGTCAGTGTGCGTAGAGTGATGGTGGGTGGACTGCACAGTGTGGGCAGGGCTGAGAGCGGGCACCCACCTCTGACCACAGCCCCTCCCTGTGATGCTAGAGGTTCTGCCTGTGGTTCCTTGTTGAGCTCTTCTGACCTAGAAAGCGTGGAAATGCGAATGAAGGGTGTGCAAAGCAGTTTTCAGTTAGTTGTTCCTTTCTCCATTCTGTCTGTTCCCCCCAACCTCTGGTGGACCACAGTCAGCTAGGTTGCTCCTGTCCCTGCCAGGGCACAGAGGTGGCAGAGGCTGTAGTGTCACAATGGACACACCCCTAGATTATAATTAAAAGAATTTTATATTGTGCAATAAAAGTTTTAAAAGAAGCACATGAGGAGGAGCATTCAGTGGGGTGGGAGCTGTGGGGCAGGACCAGCCACACTGGGGAATGCCGGGCCCTGCTAGGACAGTCTGGGTGAGGAGAGCAGGAGGAACTAGTTGTACACAAGATCACCATGGGCAAAGGAGCCACTTGCCACTTTTGGGGTGTCCCTCCTTAGGCCCCCACACTCTTCTGGAGGTGCCTGAGTGCTAATGCTGGTGCCTGCTTTACCCAGCCTGTTTGCACCCCAGTAGCTCCCATCTCTTCCTCTTTCTGGGCTGAGACTAACCTCCTCCTCCTTCATAGCACCATCACTGCAAAGCACTGAGCCTGGAGCTCCTGCTCATGGGCCTCTGCATCACAGGAGCTCCCCCACAGACATGGTGCTTCACCAGCAGCTCTGGGAGAGCCTGGCTGCAATCCTGGTGGCTGTCCAAGCTGTGCTCTGCTCTTAGATGTTAATGAAACTCTGATCTAAAACCTCCAGCTGGACTCTGTATGACTATACATGGTCATTTCTCTTCCCCTGTCCCACTCCTTCACTGCTTGTGTGTTTTCCCCTACACTGAAGCTGCCCAGGCTAAAGGTACCCCTGAGACAAGCCTCTTGACTGGCAAAGAGATCCCTGCTGTTGATCCCAGGGAGGGGAGCTTGGGTGAGAGGAGCCATGTGCTCCTGCTGGCACAGAACCACTCGGTGCTGGTCACACACAGCCCTGGCAGTGTGAGTCCTCCCACGAAGCCCGTAAGTGGTGCAGGTGGGAATTTGCCAACACTGTCCTTGTACATTACACCCAGAGAAAGGATCACAGAATCCCAGACTGGTTTGGGTTGGAAGGTACCTCAAAGCTCATTCAGTTCCAGCCCCCTGCCACAGGCAGGGACACCTTCCACTAGAGCAGGTTGCTCCAAGCCCCTGTGCCCAACCTGGCCTTGAACACTGCTAGGGATGGGGCAGCCACAGCTTCTCTGGGCACCCTGTGCCAGCGCCTCAGCACCCTCACAGGGAAGAAATTGTAAGATCTAATCTCAGTCTCCCCTCTGGCAGGTTGTCTAAAGGCCCTCAGGCCCTTGTCCCAAGCCCCTCTCCAGGTTCCCTGCAGCCCCTTTAGGCACTGGAGCTGCTCTCAGGTCTCCCCTTCAGGAGCCTTCTCTTCTCCAGGCTGACCCAGCCCAGCTCTCTCAGCCTGGCTCCAGAGCAGAGCTGCTCCAGCCCTCGCAGCATCTCCGTGGCCTCCTCTGGACTCACTCCAACAGCTCCATGTCCCTCTTGTGTTGCTGCCCCAGAGCTGGATCAGGACTGCAGGGGGGATCTTCCCAGAGCACAGCAGAGGGGGAGAATCCCCTCCCTCGACCTGCTGTTCACACTCTGGGGTGCAGCCCAGGAGCAGTTCTGAAATGCTGAGGAAACACCATTGTGCCAGTGTGAAATACGAACTCACTCCTCTAAACAAGATAACAAGGTTTTATTGAGGGACAAAGTCAATAAAGCAAAAGCAACAGCGCTGGGCACATGACTGTAGCCAGAGGTGCAAGTGATTAGTATTTGTTACAGGTTTATATACTTTCACTATTACATTAGTTACGTACATATTCATAATTCCTGCATATAGGTGGGGAATATTATAACTAGCTCCAGTAACTTATTATCATAAGTCTCCTCCTCTTGGTGTCTGCGCACTGATCTCTGGTGATTGTGGGCAGGGGTCTTGAGGATGAAGTAAGCAGTCTTCCTCTTGTGAGTAGGGGTCTTCAAGATGAAGTAAGCAGTCTTCCTCACAGTGTACTTTTCACCTTTGGCACAGTTGGATGCCCCAGTAATCACACAACTAGCTGAAACCAGCCATATCTGTAATTCTTTTGATACCTAGCAAAGATTTAAAACAGTGTGACCTTCCTGCAAAATTTATTGCAGGATGGGCAGACAAGGAGTATTCAAAGCTAGCAGATGCTGGGGAGGCACTGTCTCTGAACTAACTGATAAGTAGAAGGGTGGTGTGAAATAACTCATTCATGTTTAGTGGGGCCACTAAATCCTGTTATCTCACCACAGACTTACAACACAAATCACAGAATCACAGAATCACAGAATCCCAAGGGTTGGAAGGGACCTCAAAAGATCATCTAGTCCAACCCCCCTGCAAGAGCAGGGTAACCTACAGTACATCACACAGGAACTTGTCCAGGCGGGCCTTGAATATCTCCAGTGTAGGAGACTCCACAACCCCCCTGGGCAACCTGTTCCAGTGCTCTGTCACTCTTACAGTAAAGAAGTTCTTCCTGATGTTAACGTGGAACTTCCTATGCTCCAGTTTACACCCATTGCCCCTTGTCCTATCACTGGATATCACTGAAAAAAGCCTAGCTCCATCATCCTGACACCTACCCTTTACATATTTGTAAACATTGATGAGGTCACCCCTCAGTCTCCTCTTCTCCAAGCTAAAGAGACCCAGCTCCCTCAGCCTCTCCTCATAAGGGAGATGTTCCACTCCCTTAATCATCTTTGTGGCTCTGCGCTGGACTCCTTCTAGCAATTCCCTGTCCTTCTTGAACAGAGGGGCCCAGAACTGGACGCAATATTCCAGATACGGCCTCACTAAGGCTGAGTAGAGGGGGAGGAGAACCTCTCTTGACCTACTAACCACTCCCTTTCTAATGCACCCTAAGATGCCATTTGCCTTCTTGGCCACAAGAGCACATTGCTGGCTCATGGTCATCCTCCTATCCACTAGGACCCCCAGGTCCCTTTCCCCTTCGCTACTTTCCAGCAGGTCAACCCCCAACCTGTACTGGTACATGGGGTTGTTCTTCCCCAGATGCAAGACTCTACACTTGCCCTTGTTAAATTTCATCAAGTTTCTCCCCGCCCAACTCTCCAGCCTGTCCAGGTCTCGCTGAATGGCAGCACAGTCCTCTGGTGTGTCAGCCACTCCTCCCAGTTTTGTGTCATCAGCAAACTTGCTGAGGGTACACTCAGTTCCCTCATCCAGGTCATTGATGAAAATATTAAACAGCACCGGTCCCAGCACCGACCCCTGAGGAACTCCACTAGTCACAGACCTCCAGCTAGATTCTGCGCCATTGACCACAACTCTCTGCCTTCTTCCTTTCAACCAGTTCTCGATCCACCTCACTACTTGATCGTCAAGCCCACACTTCTTTAGCTTATCTATGAGGATGCTGTGGGAGACAGTATCAAATGCCTTACTGAAATCAAGAAAAACTACATCTACCGCTCTACCATCATCCCTCCACCTAGTCACTTCCTCATAGAAGGCTAAAACAAACATTGTTCTTTAAAGCTAAAGGTACTTTAGAAGACTAGTGTGAAACAATTAACTCATGTTTAGTGGGGCCACTACATTCCACAGACTTACAACATAAACATTGTTCTCTTTCTACAACCTAAGTTAAGCTAAAAAGTACTTTAACTCTGTTTTCCAGGCACTAGCTTTTTTCTTATATCAAGCCCCCCCTCCCCCCCCCCCTTCTTTCTTTTACCGTTACAGATTCTTTTGCTATGTGACTCCATTTTGCTCAAGAGTTCTGGCCCTTTTTAACTTGTTGTCTAATCTTGTGTCTTTAGTGAGCTTTGTTTCTGTTATTGTAAACTCGTAGTTATATCCACATAACCACACCTATGACTTGTGAAAGCCAATACATTTATGTGTTTATCACACCAGCAAACATGAGGCAGTGCTGGGACAACCTCTTGCACCTGCTTGGGAGCCCCAGCAGCTGCTTTCTGCTACTCACACTCTGTGGTAGTGCTATCCAGAAATGCAGTTCCACAGGCACAGGGCTAAGCCGTGAGCATGTGTCACTTGTGTCTTAATGGAACTGCTGTCAGTTAATAGTCACACAGGACTTCCAATGGGCGGACGGTATGGCTGGCTGGCAAGACTGGGGCTAAAGGAAGCAGCAAAGCAGAGCAAATGCCATCCAGATAGTCCACTCCAATCCTGTAAAACCAGCACAGAGAGAAACAGAGGTCCCTAGGACAAACGAGGAGAGGTGGAACTGGGAAACACTCCATGAACAAAGTGCAGCGCTGGGAACAAAAAAACAGAGCAGTATCTTCTGTCTGATGGTTGTGAACTGCAGGGGGAGAACTGGGATGTTTTAAAAACCAGTCACAGACTACTCTGGACTGGGAGGGACCTTAAAGCTCATCCAATGCCACCCCCCTGCCACGGGCAGGAACAAACCGCAGCCACCGCAGTCCCAAGTGCTTAGTGCATGCAGCACCAGCCATTTCGTTAGCTACGGCTATGTGGCGTCCAACGGGGCTGCCCTTTACTGAGGGCATGAGAGACGAAGCGGTGCCTGCGCGAACCCTGCCCGCGCGAACCCCGGCCCGCCGGGGCCCCAGCCCTCAGCAGGGCTGTGCCCGCCGTTAATCAACGACAGGAGCCAGGCGCTGGGCCCGGCGAGTCGCTACCGAACAGCCGGTGCTGCCTGGGGCAGCCCACGGCCTCCTCACGGGGCTGCGCTGCCGTGACCAGCGGAGGGCCCCACCCGGGCTTACGGACACCAACCACCGCCTTTGCCACGGCACTGCGCGCTCCCACACTCCCAGGTCCCTCAGTGGAAGTAGATCCGGCAGCAGCAGTGCGGTACGATAAGTAGTTCCGTGCTGACGGTGGCGCTACGAGTGGGGAGTGTGGTTTCGCAATGCGGAGGGATCTGTGGAAAGAGTGGCGTGCTTGTGTGTTGTCCTGACTGCGGAAGCGGTGCATGGTGTGTCTCCGCTATATTCAAGAACACGTTCCAGAGCAGTTTTCTCTCCGTGCTGTACAGCATCGGCAGCAAGCCGCTAGAGATCTGGGACAAGAAGGTGAGGCGGTGCTGGGGACCATGGGAGCAGACTTCTGGGGAGGGTCTGGCGTTGCATCTAGTGGGGCCGCGTACGAGTGCCCGCACTTGGGTGGCCGCCGGTGCCTGAGGCGTCAGTGCGAGGTGGTTAGGACTCTCTGGCGCTGTTTGTTGCGGAGGGGAATGTGTCTGTGTCACTGAATCTTTTGTTCTGGCTTTGCTGAGCAGAGCCCTACCAGGGTAGCAGTTAGCCCGGGGTCAGGAGCTGCAGCACTGCCAGAGTTTGCAAACAGTGGCAAACGCTGGGAATATGCAGCAGAAAGCAAACCGGAGAGGACTGGAACAGCTCTGCTCTGGAGCCAGGCTGAGAGAGCTGGGCTTCTTCAGCCTAGAGAAAATAAGCTCCTTAAGGGGAGACCTTACAGGCGCCTTATCAGTTCTTAAAAGGGACCTATAAGAAAAATGGGGAGAGACTTCTTAGCAAGGCCTGTTGCGATAGGATGAGGGGTGATGGTTTTAAACTAAAAGAGGGAAGACTGAGGCTGGATGTGGGTGTGAAATACGAGCTCCCTCCTCTAATCGAGATAACAGGATTTTATTGAGGGACAAAGTCAGTAAAGCAAAAGCAACAGTGCTGGGTACATGACCGTAGCCAGAGACGCACTGATTAGCATTTGGTACAGGTTTATATACTTTCACTATTGCATTAGCCATATACATATTCATAATTCCCACGTATAGGTGGTGTGAAATACGAACTCACCCCTCTAAACAAGATAACAAGGTTTTATTGAGGGACAAAGTCAATAAAGCAAAAGCAACAGCGCTGGGCACATGACTGTAGCCAGAGGTGCAAGTGATTAGTATTTGTTACAGGTTTATATACTTTCACTATTACATTAGTCACATACATATTCATAATTACAGTGTATAGGTGGGGAATAATATAACTAGCTCCAGTAACTTATTATCATAAGTCTCCTCCTCTTGGTGTCTGCGCACTGATCTCTGGTGATTGTGGGCAGGGGTCTTGAGGATGAAGTAAGCAGTCTTCCTCTTGTGAGTAGGGGTCTTCAAGATGAAGTAAGCAGTCTTCCTCACAGTGTACTTTTCACCTTTGGCACAGTTGGATGCCCCAGTAATCACACAACTAGCTGAAACCAGCCATATCTGTAATTCTTTTGATACCTAGCAAAGATTTAAAACAGTGTGACCTTCCTGCAAAATTTATTGCAGGATGGGCAGACAAGGAGTATTCAAAGCTAGCAGATGCTGGGGAGGCACTGTCTCTGAACTAACTGATAAGTAGAAGGGTGGTGTGAAATAACTCATTCATGTTTAGTGGGGCCACTAAATCCTGTTATCTCACCACAGACTTACAACACAAATCACAGAATCACAGAATCACAGAATCCCAAGGGTTGGAAGGGACCTCAAAAGATCATCTAGTCCAACCCCCCTGCAAGAGCAGGGTAACCTACAGTACATCACACAGGAACTTGTCCAGGCGGGCCTTGAATATCTCCAGTGTAGGAGACTCCACAACCCCCCTGGGCAACCTGTTCCAGTGCTCTGTCACTCTTACAGTAAAGAAGTTCTTCCTGATGTTAACGTGGAACTTCCTATGCTCCAGTTTACACCCATTGCCCCTTGTCCTATCACTGGATATCACTGAAAAAAGCCTAGCTCCATCATCCTGACACCTACCCTTTACATATTTGTAAACATTGATGAGGTCACCCCTCAGTCTCCTCTTCTCCAAGCTAAAGAGACCCAGCTCCCTCAGCCTCTCCTCATAAGGGAGATGTTCCACTCCCTTAATCATCTTTGTGGCTCTGCGCTGGACTCCTTCTAGCAATTCCCTGTCCTTCTTGAACAGAGGGGCCCAGAACTGGACGCAATATTCCAGATACGGCCTCACTAAGGCTGAGTAGAGGGGGAGGAGAACCTCTCTTGACCTACTAACCACTCCCTTTCTAATGCACCCTAAGATGCCATTTGCCTTCTTGGCCACAAGAGCACATTGCTGGCTCATGGTCATCCTCCTATCCACTAGGACCCCCAGGTCCCTTTCCCCTTCGCTACTTTCCAGCAGGTCAACCCCCAACCTGTACTGGTACATGGGGTTGTTCTTCCCCAGATGCAAGACTCTACACTTGCCCTTGTTAAATTTCATCAAGTTTCTCCCCGCCCAACTCTCCAGCCTGTCCAGGTCTCGCTGAATGGCAGCACAGTCCTCTGGTGTGTCAGCCACTCCTCCCAGTTTTGTGTCATCAGCAAACTTGCTGAGGGTACACTCAGTTCCCTCATCCAGGTCATTGATGAAAATATTAAACAGCACCGGTCCCAGCACCGACCCCTGAGGAACTCCACTAGTCACAGACCTCCAGCTAGATTCTGCGCCATTGACCACAACTCTCTGCCTTCTTCCTTTCAACCAGTTCTCGATCCACCTCACTACTTGATCGTCAAGCCCACACTTCTTTAGCTTATCTATGAGGATGCTGTGGGAGACAGTATCAAATGCCTTACTGAAATCAAGAAAAACTACATCTACCGCTCTACCATCATCCCTCCACCTAGTCACTTCCTCATAGAAGGCTAAAACAAACATTGTTCTTTAAAGCTAAAGGTACTTTAGAAGACTAGTGTGAAACAATTAACTCATGTTTAGTGGGGCCACTACATTCCACAGACTTACAACATAAACATTGTTCTCTTTCTACAACCTAAGTTAAGCTAAAAAGTACTTTAACTCTGTTTTCCAGGCACTAGCTTTTTTCTTATATCAAGCCCCCCCTCCCCCCCCCCCTTCTTTCTTTTACCGTTACAGATTCTTTTGCTATGTGACTCCATTTTGCTCAAGAGTTCTGGCCCTTTTTAACTTGTTGTCTAATCTTGTGTCTTTAGTGAGCTTTGTTTCTGTTATTGTAAACTCGTAGTTATATCCACATAACCACACCTATGACTTGTGAAAGCCAATACATTTATGTGTTTATCACACCAGCAAACATGAGGCAGTGCTGGGACAACCTCTTGCACCTGCTTGGGAGCCCCAGCAGCTGCTTTCTGCTACTCACACTCTGTGGTAGTGCTATCCAGAAATGCAGTTCCACAGGCACAGGGCTAAGCCGTGAGCATGTGTCACTTGTGTCTTAATGGAACTGCTGTCAGTTAATAGTCACACAGGACTTCCAATGGGCGGACGGTATGGCTGGCTGGCAAGACTGGGGCTAAAGGAAGCAGCAAAGCAGAGCAAATGCCATCCAGATAGTCCACTCCAATCCTGTAAAACCAGCACAGAGAGAAACAGAGGTCCCTAGGACAAACGAGGAGAGGTGGAACTGGGAAACACTCCATGAACAAAGTGCAGCGCTGGGAACAAAAAAACAGAGCAGTATCTTCTGTCTGATGGTTGTGAACTGCAGGGGGAGAACTGGGATGTTTTAAAAACCAGTCACAGACTACTCTGGACTGGGAGGGACCTTAAAGCTCATCCAATGCCACCCCCCTGCCACGGGCAGGAACAAACCGCAGCCACCGCAGTCCCAAGTGCTTAGTGCATGCAGCACCAGCCATTTCGTTAGCTACGGCTATGTGGCGTCCAACGGGGCTGCCCTTTACTGAGGGCATGAGAGACGAAGCGGTGCCTGCGCGAACCCTGCCCGCGCGAACCCCGGCCCGCCGGGGCCCCAGCCCTCAGCAGGGCTGTGCCCGCCGTTAATCAACGACAGGAGCCAGGCGCTGGGCCCGGCGAGTCGCTACCGAACAGCCGGTGCTGCCTGGGGCAGCCCACGGCCTCCTCACGGGGCTGCGCTGCCGTGACCAGCGGAGGGCCCCACCCGGGCTTACGGACACCAACCACCGCCTTTGCCACGGCACTGCGCGCTCCCACACTCCCAGGTCCCTCAGTGGAAGTAGATCCGGCAGCAGCAGTGCGGTACGATAAGTAGTTCCGTGCTGACGGTGGCGCTACGAGTGGGGAGTGTGGTTTCGCAATGCGGAGGGATCTGTGGAAAGAGTGGCGTGCTTGTGTGTTGTCCTGACTGCGGAAGCGGTGCATGGTGTGTCTCCGCTATATTCAAGAACACGTTCCAGAGCAGTTTTCTCTCCGTGCTGTACAGCATCGGCAGCAAGCCGCTAGAGATCTGGGACAAGAAGGTGAGGCGGTGCTGGGGACCATGGGAGCAGACTTCTGGGGAGGGTCTGGCGTTGCATCTAGTGGGGCCGCGTACGAGTGCCCGCACTTGGGTGGCCGCCGGTGCCTGAGGCGTCAGTGCGAGGTGGTTAGGACTCTCTGGCGCTGTTTGTTGCGGAGGGGAATGTGTCTGTGTCACTGAATCTTTTGTTCTGGCTTTGCTGAGCAGAGCCCTACCAGGGTAGCAGTTAGCCCGGGGTCAGGAGCTGCAGCACTGCCAGAGTTTGCAAACAGTGGCAAACGCTGGGAATATGCAGCAGAAAGCAAACCGGAGAGGACTGGAACAGCTCTGCTCTGGAGCCAGGCTGAGAGAGCTGGGCTTCTTCAGCCTAGAGAAAATAAGCTCCTTAAGGGGAGACCTTACAGGCGCCTTATCAGTTCTTAAAAGGGACCTATAAGAAAAATGGGGAGAGACTTCTTAGCAAGGCCTGTTGCGATAGGATGAGGGGTGATGGTTTTAAACTAAAAGAGGGAAGACTGAGGCTGGATGTGGGTGTGAAATACGAGCTCCCTCCTCTAATCGAGATAACAGGATTTTATTGAGGGACAAAGTCAGTAAAGCAAAAGCAACAGTGCTGGGTACATGACCGTAGCCAGAGACGCACTGATTAGCATTTGGTACAGGTTTATATACTTTCACTATTGCATTAGCCATATACATATTCATAATTCCCACGTATAGGTGGTGTGAAATACGAACTCACCCCTCTAAACAAGATAACAAGGTTTTATTGAGGGACAAAGTCAATAAAGCAAAAGCAACAGCGCTGGGCACATGACTGTAGCCAGAGGTGCAAGTGATTAGTATTTGTTACAGGTTTATATACTTTCACTATTACATTAGTCACATACATATTCATAATTACAGTGTATAGGTGGGGAATAATATAACTAGCTCCAGTAACTTATTATCATAAGTCTCCTCCTCTTGGTGTCTGCGCACTGATCTCTGGTGATTGTGGGCAGGGGTCTTGAGGATGAAGTAAGCAGTCTTCCTCTTGTGAGTAGGGGTCTTCAAGATGAAGTAAGCAGTCTTCCTCACAGTGTACTTTTCACCTTTGGCACAGTTGGATGCCCCAGTAATCACACAACTAGCTGAAACCAGCCATATCTGTAATTCTTTTGATACCTAGCAAAGATTTAAAACAGTGTGACCTTCCTGCAAAATTTATTGCAGGATGGGCAGACAAGGAGTATTCAAAGCTAGCAGATGCTGGGGAGGCACTGTCTCTGAACTAACTGATAAGTAGAAGGGTGGTGTGAAATAACTCATTCATGTTTAGTGGGGCCACTAAATCCTGTTATCTCACCACAGACTTACAACACAAACATTGTTCTTTAAAGCTAAAGGTACTTTAGAAGACTAGTGTGAAACAATTAACTCATGTTTAGTGGGGCCACTACATTCCACAGACTTACAACATAAACATTGTTCTCTTTCTACAACCTAAGTTAAGCTAAAAAGTACTTTAACTCTGTTTTCCAGGCACTAGCTTTTTTTATATCAAGCCCCCCCCCTCTTTCCTTTACCGTTACAGATTCTTTTGCTATGTGACTCCATTTTGCTCAAGAGTTCTGGCCCTTTTTAACTTGTTGTCTAATCTTGTGTCTTTAGCGAGCTTTGTTTCTGTTACTGTAAAATCTGATTTGGAGAAAACTCCAGGAACAAACTTGCCAACAAAGTTTTCAAGCTGACAAGCAGGTATTCTTTATTGCGGCATCGGGAGACACGGAGGACAGCTCCTCCTAACATGCGTCTCTGTGTTGCTACACAAGCCATCCTTATATAGTCCCTGGGCATACATACATTACATAATTTTCCAGAAAGTTTCCCGCATGCGTACAGAATTGTGGTGGTGGTCTCTGAGACAAGGGGGACACAAAATCACAAAATGGAATATATAAACCTTTAGAATCAGTTTTAAGTAATGTTAAGTTTGATGGCTTTGTAACAGTAACAATGGAAAATTACTAAAGTGCATGATACATAGAAAAAAAAGTAGAGTGCAGCTAGAGAACACACTGAGCATTCTTGTACAAGATAAATTGTTATAGTTGACACAGTTTTAAGAAAAACAGTCTAGAAGAACAGGACACAGGGATAAGGAGTATCTGGGAATGGCAGGTGTCCAGGATGGGCTGCAGTTAAACTGATAAGCAGGAGGATAGGAGGATTATTATGTCTCCTGTGCTAACGAACCAATTAAACTGGTATGCGCATCTACTGCGCGTGCTCCAAAGGCTGCCAGAATTGATGAAGATTGTTGGAAGAAGTAAACGACCCTCAGAGACCACCACCACAATTCTGTACGCATGCGGGGAACTTTCTGGAAAATGACGTAATGTATGTATGCCCAGGGACTATATAAGGATGACTTGTGTAGCAACAGAGAGACACACGTTAGGAGGAGCTATCCCCTGTGTCTCCCGGTGCCGCAGTAAAGAATACCTGCTTGTCAGCTTGAAACCTTTGTTGGCAAGTTTGTTCCTGGAGTTTTCTCCGAATCATCTCTGAGGTCTGAGACCTTCCTGCAAAATTTATTGCAAGCAAAACAGGACGGGCAGACAAGGAGTATCTAAAGCTAGCAGATGCTGGGGAGGCACTGTCTCCAAACTAACTGGTAAGTAGAAGGATGGTGTGAAATCATTCACTCTTGTTTAGTGTGGTCACTAAATCCTGCTATCTCACCACAGACTTACAACACAAACATTGTTTTTTATCCTCAACCGAAGTTAAGCTAAAAGTACTTTAACCCTATGTTTTCCAGGCACTAGCTTTCATCATATCAAGTCCACCCCCCCCTTTTTCCTTTTACCTTTACAAATTCTTTTGCTATGTGACTCCATTTTGCTCAAGAGTTCTGGCCATTTTCAACTTGTTGTCTAATCTTGTGTCTTTAGCGAGTTTTGTTTCTGTTATTGCGAACTCATACAGTTATATCCACATAGCAACACCTATGATTTGCAAAAGCCATTTAACTGTTTATCACCATTCCCCCCTTTTTCTTAATCTTTTTGGCTTGAGCCATAATTTCCATTTCTGGCTTTTCTCATTCATTCATTTTTTTTGAAGATTAGTTTTGCCTCCTCAAACGGATCATCACAAGACCGAATTTTTTAACATTCTAGTTTTTGATTTTGTCCCCTCAGGAGTAATTATTTCAAACCGTAATTACTCTATGGTCCTACAGACCATTCTGCTCATCAGGGGATCAACACAAGGTACAAGGAGTAAAACAATTATTGACAAAATCCAGCAGGATTCTTCTTAACCTCCCAAAGTTCCACCAGTTATCGTTCCACCATTTTTCCATACTCAAGTTAAACCCTTTCCAGGTTTGAAAGGGAACATGTGCAACCTTTTTCATTTCAGTACTTATCTTTTCGATAGCTTTTCCTTCATCATGTATCTGTAGACAACAGTTGGATAGATTGAATTTCCCCCCCCACACACACACACCCCCCTCCCCCTTCCTGGGCTAAAAGGTAATCCAGGGCTAAGCGATTTTGATATACCACTGTATGAATTTTGCTATTCTGTTTGGCTAATATGGTTAATGCATCACCAGTTTTGTTAGTCACAATTTCTAGGACTGCTTGCAATCTAATTATGCGATTTAACATATATATAGGAGTCTGGTATCCCCAGGATCCATCCTCAGCCCAGGAGGCAGGATCGTAATATGCAATAATTTGCTCTGGGGGCCACTGATCATCTTTCCAGTTTCCAATCTGTAGGTCCCTTTTTGCCTGGGATATTTCAGATACATCGGAATAGACTGGCACTCCTAATCGTTCTCCCCTACGTATTGGTAATAAAAAGAAACTTGGCCAGATGGTTCCCAAAACACATGTTCCAGTCCAATTCCTGGGTAATTCAGAGTATGCATATTTACCACAGATCCAATGTAGTCCTTCTGGAGCTTCCCAGTTATCCTCAGGATGCTTATTTAAAGTCCAATTTTTCCCTCCATCTGCAATATCCGAAGGATGGCCCTAAGTTGTCCAGTTTCTCATTGTTTCATTCCAAATTCTACTGTTTTCACAAGTTAAACCTCCCACTGGCTTTTTTCCTTGTCTTCCAGGGGGCTTTTGCCAACAGTTTTGATCAATGATACTCGTCTGTAGTGCCCATTGTTTCGCTCTCTGGACTTTGCTTGAGTTCCATATATTATTGTCAGTAATATTAATTTCCTTCGACTCCCAAGGCCATTGTTCCCCCATATTGGTACCCCCACAAGCATAACAATTACTTATATTGAGTACTTTTGCTATATTTTCTGCCAAGTTCACAAACAAATTTCTGGCAATTGTGGGAATTTCATATTTGGCCCCAGTTTCCATTTCATGATGGAAAGAATGGAACAGTAGTTCCTCCTCCTTCTCTGAGTGTACAACTTCCTGGATCTTAATATAGATTAAAGTTCCTGGGTCTGAGCCAGTGCCGTCAGTCTGCAGGCCAAAAGTGTGTTTGGCCATTTTCCAATCCTCATTCCAGGTTCTGGGTTTATTTATGGTTAAGTTCAGTGGGTTACACTGGTTTCTTCTGCATTCGTTTGGGGCTTTCAGTCTTTCTAGCTTAACTATCCAATGTCCTCACTCCTGTAGTCTCTGGGTATACTTTCCTGGGGTATAATCTGTGGACCAAATAACACAGGTCCAAGAAGTACAATAATTCCAATTCTTTGTACAATTAGAACTTGCCGCTTTAGATTTGTACCTCCAAGAGGAGCACATATATTTTTGATCATGTAGGTTTGCACCCACTCCATACTTCCACATCCTCCTACCCACTTGCCACTGTCTATTGCTTCACAAGCATCAAAGACTACGCTTGCTGGGCATAGTATGTTGGTAATTTCACTTCGCCCTACTACTGTTCTGTCTTTCCCCAGGGACCACACTTCCAACCACCATTCTTTTACTTTTGCTTTAGGATCATAACAGATTATCTTGCCTTTAGCATTACATCTAGCGTACTCTGTATTGTTATGGGTACACATCTCAAGCGGGGTTCCACTGCACTGATAATGGGTGTGATAGATTAAAGTTTGCATGGTCAAGTGTCCACTCAAAGTGGTCTTTATACATTCCATGCAATTGGAGGAGGCTCGTACTCATGATAGGGACAGGAGCCATATGATGATCAGCGGTCCAGTATGACATATACCTCCATCCTGTGGGGTTGCTGCCCACAGCTGAGGTATGTTTATGCTTCTCAGTGGCAGGCATAGAGGTCAACCTGGGCTTGCCCTCGGCCATCTTATTTTCTCCTATTCAGTTTCCACGCAGACTTTTATTCACACACCCTTATAGTGGGTTCCCACTTATCTTCAGTTACCTCCCACTCCAATGGTAACAGTAACTGTGGAGAAGTGGCTAACAGAGAAAGGTCACGTTCCCATCAACGAGCTGAAATAGAACATTTGTTTAGAGAATGGTGCAGACTTACTAGCACCAGATAATGAGGAACTGAGGGACATCTGGAGGGAAGCGCCATGCTCTGGCCAATTAAAGACAAGGACACTAACTAATAAACAAGATAAGCACATAAAAATAGAGGATATAAAAGTACACAGTTTAACCGCAAAAATAATGAGCTTACACAATGCCTTATTTGTGCTAGAACCAATCAAGTGCCTAGTATTTGCATATTCACTGTTATATTAACCAAAGGTAGAAGCCCAATAAACGAATCGTGCTTATTGATCACAATGGTCGTGATGATTCCTCCCTGCTGCAACAAATTGGTGCCCAAACAGGGACCCTCTTGCTGTTGCTTGACTGAGCGAAGAAGACAGCTGGAATAGGAGGGGAGCGGACTGATTGGAACAGGAACCCAGGTACCTTTAAAGGCTGGGAAGACAGCAGGGATCGGGAAAGCTCCAAAGAAAGCAGCCTTTGGAAGGCAAAGAACGCTTCGCTGCTGGCAGCGTCGGTTCCGAGAGCCTGAGCAAGATTTTACTTGGCTCGCCACCCGCATTTCGTCTGCCTCCTGGTGAGCTGCACTGGCACCAACGTCTTTATGAGTTGAGAAAAAATTGAGTAATAATGGATAGAGAGGCAGCATATGATTTATTTAAGTGCTTCTTAGAGAAGTGGGGAGTGGATAAGGAATTGGACTTAACGAAGGGATTAAAGGCTCTGTTAGAATGCGCGAGAGAGTTAGGTTGTTTCCGAGATCCTAACGACGTATTTGATCCACCCGAATGGAGGAAGTTTGGGGATGAGCTTTGGAATAGAGTGATTGATGATAACAAGCAAGCAAAAAAAAAAAAAATGTGCTAAAGACTGGAGGACAGTTATTAATTGCCTACATAAGTATGCAGTACTTCAACTCTTCCGACATATCCTCTCTGCGAGAGGGATAGCGTATGATGAAGCTATGCTAAAAAGATTGTTGCTCTGGATTAAGAAGGACTTAATCCAGGGGGTTGGAGAAGCCTTTGAGCTTGGGACTTGGGAAAAAATCGCTAAGGAAGAAGTCTCTGTTTTATGGATGTTTTCAGTCCTTAAGGTGAAGGGAGCAACCTTTAAAGAGACAGACTTAAATTTAATGTTGAAATGGTTGAAGACGCATTATCCAGAGGCTGATGAGTCTACCGTATCTGAGGTCTCTTTATGGAATGGTGCACGAGTTAAGTTGTGGGACGCAGCCACAAAAGGCAGTGACACTGTGAAACATTTGTTAGTCATTTGGAGAACTATTTTAGAGATGTTAAAGTCAAAAAGTGAGGTCGTGGAACCCAGTGTCCCCCCCACCCCTGGCCACCCCTGAGCCTCTGCCAGTTGCCGCCGCGGCTGCAAAGACTGAGGACAGAGATTTTGACCCGGGCCCTATTGACCCCAAGAAGGAGCCTGTGCGTGCTCATCAGGCTGCTGTTGCTGCTTCTGAGGTTCTGACGCCTGTTAATTCTGATGCTGATCTGGATGGTCCTTTTGACATGGAGCCGGAAAAGAAGCCTGATTTATATCCCCCAGATCCTCATGATAAATGGGCAGCTGTAAAGGGAGAAACGAGATGGGTGGGGGATGCAGATGTATTGTGTGCTTTCCCTGTGATGTGTGTGCTGGATCAAGACCCGCGGTGGGAAGGTCTCTCGTATGCCCTTATCAGGGGTATCGGGCGGACTGTGGTGGACCGTGGACTTGGGGCCCCATATACAACTTATTTGATACAGTCTCTCTGTGATACTCATGTACTAGAAGTTGGCAAATATGTCTATGATTCTATTGACGCTTGGAAACCTTTATAGATATTGCTGGCCACTTCTTCTGACGTAGGCTGGCCACCTGTGTCAGAATGAGTGTGCATTTTGGTCAGTATAAAAGCCCAAGCCTCATGCAATGTGGGGGAGACAGACCCTCTGCGGGGATGATTGCTAAGGTTGAGCCTGCCACCTCGCACTACGATGATGCTTGTTGGAGCTGGTTTCCTGATAGTCTTCACAGAGTCCTTGTGCCACGTTCTGTACGTGGGACTTTGTAGTGGGAGTAATGATTGTCTGGATTTTGTGTTTCAAATATTGTTCCAAAAGATGTGTGGAGTGTGGAGTGCGGATTTCTATAGCCCCAGAAGGAGTCAGGACAAAGGAGGAGTTTGCTGTGGTAGATGAGGATTGGGTTAGGGATCAGCTATGCAATCTGGACATCTGTAAATCGATGGGTCCGGATGGAATGCACCCACGGGTGCTGAGGGAGCTGGTGGAGGTCATTGCTAGGCCACTCTCCATCATCTTTGGTAAGTCGTGGGAAATGGGCGAGGTGCCTGAGGATTGGCGGATGGCAAAGGTCACACCAGTCTATAAGAAGGGCAAGAAGGAGGACCCAGGTAATTATAGACCGGTCAGCCTTACCTCCATCCCTGGAAAGGTGATGGAACAACTTATTCTTGACTCCATCACTAGGCATATCAAGGATGAGGGGGTCATTAAGAACAGCCAACATGGTTTTATGAGGGGGAAGTCATGTATGACCAACCTTATAGCCTTCTATGAGGAAGTGACTAGGTGGAGGGATGATGGTAGAGCGGTAGATGTAGTTTTTCTTGATTTCAGTAAGGCTTTTGATACTGTCTCCCACAGCATCCTCATAGATAAGCTAAGGAAGTGTGGGCTTGACGATCAAGTAGTGAGGTGGATCGAGAACTGGTTGAAAGGAAGAAGGCAGAGAGTTGTGGTCAATGGCGCAGAATCTAGCTGGAGGTCTGTGACTAGTGGAGTCCCTCAGGGGTCGGTGCTGGGACCGGTGCTGTTTAATATTTTCATCAATGACCTGGATGAGGGAACTGAGTGCACCCTCAGCAAGTTCGCTGATGACACAAAACTGGGAGGAGTGGCTGACACACCAGAAGGCTGTGCTGCCATTCAGCGAGACCTGGACAGGCTGGAGAGTTGGGCGGGGAGAAAGTTGATGAAATTTAACAAGGGCAAGTGTAGAGTCTTGCATCTGGGGAAGAACAACCCCATGTACCAGTACAGGTTGGGGGTTGACCTGCTGGAAAGTAGCGAAGGGGAAAGGGACCTGGGGGTCCTGGTGGATAGGAGGATGACCATGAGCCAGCAATGTGCTCTTGTGGCCAAGAAGGCAAATGGCAACCTAAGGTGCATTAGAAAGGGTGTGGTTAGTAGGTCAAGAGAGGTTCTCCTCCCCCTCTACTCAGCCTTGGTGAGGCCGCATCTGGAATATTGCGTCCAGTTCTGGGCCCCTCTGTTCAAGGAGTCCAGCGCAGAGCCACAAAGATGATTAAGGGAGTGGAACATCTCCCTTATGAGGAGAGGCTGAGGGAGCTGGGTCTCTTTAGCTTGGAGAAGAGGAGACTGAGGGGTGACCTCATCAATGTTTACAAATATGTAAAGGGTGGGTGTCAGGATGATGGAGCTAGGCTTTTTTCAGTGATATCCAGTGATAGGACAAGGGGCAATGGGTGTAAACTGGAGCATAGGAAGTTCCACGTTAACATCAGGAAGAACTTCTTTACTGTAAGAGTGACAGAGCACTGGAACAGGTTGCCCAGGGGGGTTGTGGAGTCTCCTACACTGGAGATATTCAAGGCCCGCCTGGACAAGTTCCTGTGTGATGTACTGTAGGTTACCCTGCTCTTGCGGGGGGGTTGGACTAGATGATCTTTTGAGGTCCCTTCCAACCCTTGGGGTTCTGTGATTCTGTGATTCTGTGAGTGTGCTTGTGGGATCCCATACGCATACGTATGTGTGTGTGTGTGTGATGAGGGCAGATGGTGTTCTACGTATTTTTTTTGTTATTGTGTTCATGTAAAAGTTTTTAACAGGTAGCGGTTTAACATTTCAGGCAAGAAAGGGTTAATGCAAAAGTGTGGTTGCTGGCAGGTATTTATGGTTGCTGCTGAAGCAGGCAGGCAGCTGTAGCTGCTGCCAAGCAGGCTGCTGTTTGTAGCCATGCAAAGCAGGGTGAACAACTTTAGAGAGAAAAAAAAAAAGAAAAAAAAAAAGGTAAAGTTGCAGAGCACAGGTAGACAAATGCGAATCCAGGTGGTAGACTGGAAATCTATTCAGAGGGAGGCTCTGTCAAACAATGATTTTGATTGTTCACAGGCATTGCAGGAAAAGATTCTCGCCTTTCCTGTTAAGTACCAGATTAACGCTCAAGGTCAGGCAGTAAATGCTGAAATGTCTCCCTTAAATTGGAAATTGCTATCTCAGTTAAGGCAAACTGTTTTTTCTACAGGCATTCAGTCTGAACCCACTAGGCAAATGTTGTCATATATTTGGGGAACAGATTTGCTGTTAATCGAGGATATTAAAAGTATTGTGAAATTAATCCTCACCCCTTTGCAGTTGTTGTTATGGAACATGTATTGGCAGAAAGCCTGTCAAGAGGTGATTGCAGTTCAGCGAGGCCAGGGAGATCCCCTGATTGGGGTGCAATTACAACACCTGATGGGAACTGGACAGTTCTCCACTAAGGAAGCTCAAGTCCAGCTAGGTCCAGAATTGTTAAAAGAATCTATGACACTAGCCTTGCGAGCTCTATCGCAGATTAAAGATACTACTGCAGCTCCTGCCTACATGAAAGTGACACAGAAAAAGGACGAGCCCTTCAGTACCTTTGTGGATAGGGTAGCTGATGCTATAAGGAAGTCAGGTACTCCAGAATACATGCATGGTATTTTACTGTGTCAGTGTACAATACAGAATTGTAATGATGCTGTAAGGCAGATACTTGTTCAGTTACCTGCAAATGCCACTGTAGAAGTGATGTTAGAACGTATGACGTGGGTACCTATGGGGCATCAGGCAATGTTGGTTGAGGCAGTAAAAGCAGTGGGTGGGAGAGGCAATTCAAAAAAGTCATTCGCAAGTATTAGCGGCCTTGGCACCTTTGCAAGCCACCGGTATGGTCAAGGATCCTCGATGTTTTATATGTGGTCAAAATGGGCACATGAGAAAAGATTGCCACCACTCGGTTTGGTGCCCTAATTGTCAAATGGACAACCATTGTGCTGCTACCTGTCAACGTAAACAGAACTGGTCGGGAAACAGGCAGCGGAGCACCGAGACCTGTCACGCGATGATCCCAAGCATGGGTCCCACAGCCCCTGCGCCTCAACATGTGTACGCAGCAAGTCAAACTCGATTGCCTTGCAACCAGCCACCGCCGGCAACCTCGGAATGGACTTGGCAACCACAGTAGATACTACCTTGTAGTTTTTGTCATCAGTGTGACCCTACAGTAGAATTGTATTGTGGTGGTTGTCAGTCTATAAGATATCTTCGCCAGAGTTGGCTGAAACAAAGACTTTTTGTATAGTCTGTCGAAATAACTTTTATGTAACCCGCTTGCAGCACTTCGGAAATATTTAGCTTATTTTATAAGTACAGATTTTTAATTACTCGAGTTATTTAAAAGTCGAGGTTTGCTTCATAGAGCTGCATATACATTTGCTTTACAAGGTGCTTCGCCATTATAGGTCTCATAATTATAGGGGGCTTGTTGCTTTGTTGTGCTTTGCAATGTTGTTCTGCTTGTTTACGACTCCTGACTCAGTCCTTATTCCTTCATAAAGAAAAAGGGGGAATTGTGGAGAAGTGGCTAACAGAGAAAGGTCACGTTCCCATCAACGAGCTGAAATAGAACATTTGTTTAGAGAATGGTGCAGACTTACTAGCACCAGATAATGAGGAACTGAGGGACATCTGGAGGGAAGCGCCATGCTCTGGCCAATTAAAGACAAAGACACTAACTAATAAACAAGATAAGCACATAAAAATAGAGGATATAAAAGTACACAGTTTAACCGCAAAAATAATGAGCTTACACAATGCCTTATTTGTGCCAGAACCAATCAAGTGCCTAGTATTTGCATATTCACTGTTATATTAACCGAAGGTAGAAGCCCAATAAACGAATCGTGCTTATTGATCACAATGGTCGTGATGATTCCTCCCTGCTGCAACAAGTAACTCCCAGCCACAGTACATCAGTGTCCTGTTATTGTTGTCTATATTCAATCCAGGGTGAATTTTTACGACGCGTCATACAACGCAGGTGTCTATTATGGGAGCTGCAATATCTCTTCTGTTTACAAGTCTTACACCGACAGAACACCCAACTAGTGTGTCTTGTATGGGGGTGTCTTACACGCGATGTATATACCTTGGTTAAGGCTCTCGTTCCTCTATTACAAGATCACAAACCAGACCCAGTTCCCCATGTGTATCTGAATAATATAATCTGGATCCCCCAAATTGGGGAATATTACCTCCCCAGGAAGAGAATTGGAGTTTCTTCAAAGTAACCCACAAGGGAATTTGAAACCCGTCATATAAACTCGCCCTTAACCTTTTTTCTCCCTGTATTCACGGGTTATCACCTGTATATTACTACATAGTCCTCTTCTTGAGAGTCAGTTTGGTGTCACCTGGTGCAGATATGACAGTCCACTCTGTAGGTTCTTCCACAGGTCCTTTAATCCTGCTGGCGTGGGTCCATCCTCTTTCTCTGGTCTGGACCGCAGCTTCCATTGTCAGCAGTACCTGAAAAGGGACCTTCTCATTGTGCAGTTAAAGATTGCTCTCTCCAGGTCTTAATCAGTACCCACTCTCTGGGATTAATGTTATGAATTTTAAAGTCTAAAGGTATCGTCTGGGGAATCCATTCTTTTAATCTTAAATGTTCCAGAGTCTGAGCTATTGTGGTGATATATTTTCTGATACTCTTCTCTCCTCCTTCATAAGTAGCAGTCTCCTTTTGGGTTGTCATAAAAGGTAATCCAAACATAATTTCATAAGGAGATATCCCTAAATCCGATCTGGGTTGTGTTCAAACCCGTAACAAGGCTAAAGGCAAACACTTTACCCAGGACATTTGGGTCTCAATAATTAGTTTAGTTAATGTTTGTTTCAAGGTTTGATTCATTCTTTCCACTCTTCCCGAGCTTTGAGGATGCCATGCGGTGTGCAATTCCCATTTTATCCCCAAGGCTTGGGTTACTTGTACAATTTTTGATGTAAAATGTGTTCCCCTATCTGAGTCAATTCTGCTAACCATCCCATATCTAGGGATAATTAGTTCCAAAAGAGTTTTTGATACTGTATTTGCTGTAGCCCTGGCAGCCGGAACTGCTTCCACACAGTGAGTTAAGTGATCTACTATTACTAAGAGGGACTTCCACCTCTGCACAGGAGGGAGTTCAGTGAAATCTATTTGGATGCTTTGAAAGGGCCGCATCACTAATTCACGTCCCCCGGAGGTAGTTTTTCTTATAACCTTTTTATTCACTCTTTGGCAAGTCATGCATTTATCAGTTATTTGTTTTGCTAACCCAAAAATTCCGATACATCCATACTCCCTTAAAAAGTGGTCACATAGGGCTTGTGTGTCCCAGTGAGTCTTTTGATGTATGTTTTCTAATATCTGTCTGGTCGGTGGTTTATTAAGGAGTTGCCTCCCATCAGGGAGTTTTCATTTCCCATGTCGATCATGTTTTCCTCCTATTTTACTCAACTCTTTCTCTTCCGACTCACTGAATTTTGGAATCTCCAATTCTTCTTCCTCAGGTAACAGAACCAACATGACTCTCTCAATTCCGTTTTCAGCTGCATCTCTAGCTTCTTGATCTGCTAGATTATTTCCCCTTATTTCGGGTGCCATTCCTCTCTGATGTCCCCTAACATGCACTACAGCTATTTCTTCAGGTAATTTTAATGTTTCCAAGACTTCCAAGATAAGCCCTTCGTGAATCAACCCCCTTCCCTTTTGAATTTAAAAGTCCCCGTTCTTCCCAAATTTTCCCAAAGGTGTGCACTACACCAAATGTGTATTTTGAGTCAGTATAAATAGTTCCCTTCCTATGCGCTAGGTATTCGAAGGCTCTTTTTAGAGCATATAGCTCACACATTTGAGCAGACCAATTTGAGGGTAGTTTCCCTTTTTCAGTGGTTTGCATCTTTTCTCGTTAACTGGCGCTTACCCTGACATCCTTTTTCTCTGTAGACATCTAGAAGATCCATCCACATATATTCTTTCAGCTTAAGGGAGGGCCTGTTCCATTAAATCCTCCCGAATCTTGGTCTGGTATTGTATAACTTCTAAACAGTTATGGGTTAAACCTTCTTTTGGCTCCCCGTATAAGAACTGAGCAGGGTTTAGGCTTTTGTCCACCATTAATGTTAAATCATAATTATTAATTAATATTGCTTCATACAAATAAAAGGGTTTGTCCAGTGAAGGTCCAGCAAGCCCTCAGTCCCATCTGTCAACATGTCTGTTCCCACTTGTCTGCCTGCCCCAGCACTCATCCCATGCTCAAACACAGGAGCTGTGTGAGCTCCTTTCCCCCTTGGTTTTCCCTTTTTTTTTCTTCCTCACAGTTGCTCACCCTGCTCTGCAGGGGCTGCAGATACCTGCTTCTGCAACAGCACTTCTGTTTTAACCCCTTTTTAACTCTGAATGTGGATCTGCTGCTTGTTGCCAGTGACAGCAATCTCTTCCTCCTTATCAGTATCAGATAGGACAGATGTAGAGGGTGCTTCCCTCGGAGGTACTTGTGATACATAATTTTCCAACCTATCTTCCTGATTACTCTGGGTTTGGTGGTTTTGTTTTGTTTTGTTTTTGTTGTTGTTTTTTTTTAACTTTAAACATCTTTCCCCAGTATTACAGGCTGAACAACATCTCTCCAGCTTAGCTTTCTGTTTTTCCCTGTCCTTTTCCAAAGCCAAAATTAAGGGAGCCATATTAATTTTGTATTCTGTCTGTCATGCCGGGTGGTCTCTTAAAGTGAAAAATATATCTGCATACATCACTTCATCCCATTTTCCTTGTCGCTTTAAGAACAACATCAATTGTAACAATGTATTATAGTTCAGAAGTTCCATTGAAGGGCCACTTTTCCCTATCTTCCAATTTATGTAAAGGCCACCCTTGATTACAATATTTGATCAGATTTTTCTTATTCACACTTCCTCCTGGTGGCACCCTAATATCTTTCCAATGAGCTAAAATGCAACCTAACAGGCTCTTTCTGAGAATTTCCCCAGTCTGTTGCCCTCCCATTGTAATCCTTTAAAGATATATGATACGGTTAGCCCTACAATATCATACCCAGAGTAAAAGGTATAATGGAGTGCTGCACCCACAACGGATACACCTAAATTCCAAACAGTTCCGTAAATAAACCTCTTGTCTCCCACCAAAAGAGATAATATATTTCAAACAAGCGGGACACTTAGCTCGGATATACAAACTACAGTGATGACAGATAGGGCAAGGGCTAGTTCGAGCCCCATGCAAAGGAGCTTGAACACTACTTTGACAGTTAACCCCTATATTATATAGGAGCCTCAACTCAGAGAGGCCAGAGATACCGAGGGAGCTTCAAGTTCTCGACAGGACCTGCCCAGGAGCCGGCAGCTCCGCGGACGAGAGCCGCTGACTCACAGGGGGCGGAGCCAGGATCAGCAGCACCAACCCTGAGTGGTTAAAAACCTGCCCCAGGGAGCGCGAGCGACCAGGAGCGCGGCGAGGCAGTTTGCGCAGGCAGGCGAGCGGGATGGTGAGCACCCGTCGTATGGGCAGGGCCCGCTCTGGGAGCTCTGCTCTGGCTGCCCCGGCGGTGGCCAGCATAGGCACCCAGACAGAGCCGATGAGAGGGGAGGCTGCAGTGCAGAGCTCGGAGTGTAGAGAGTGCCTGCACTGGTCTTGTGAGGGAAAGGAGCACGACGGGCAGGGCTGTGCTCGGTGCTCCCTGATGGAGGCCCTCCTGCAGCAGGTGGCTGAGCTGCGGAATGCTATTAGCGGGCTTCAAGATGTCAGGGTAGCTGAGAGGAAGCGGGGCTGCTTGCTCCAGCCCCATACTGTGCAGGGGCCTCAAGCTTCCCCTCCAACTCATGAAGAAAAGAAGGAGGCCACCAACCCGGGAAATTGGTGACAAAGAAAAATAACAAAAGAAGGAGGAAAAGGACAATTAAAAGCAAGGAGCTTCCTCCTAAATCTGTTGTCCCCACGCAGAACCGCTTTGCTGTCCTGCAGGAGACTAATGTGGAAACAAACTTGCACCACAAACAGCCGGATTATGCACGGGTTAAGATCTCTACTGGCGCTACAAAGAAAAAGCGGCGGGTCGTAGTAATAGGGGACTCTACTTTGAAAGGGACAGAAGCACTCGTCTGTCGGCCTGACCCCGTCTCGAGGGAGGTGTGCTGCCTACCAGGGGGACGGATCAGGGATGTTACAGAGAGGCTGCCTGCTCTAGTAAGTTCCACGGACTATTACCCGCTCCTGGTGATCCATGTGTGTGCTAGGGATATAGGTAGTAGTAGACTGGGGACCATAAAGAAAGACTACAGAGCCCTGGGAGAGGTGGTTAGGGGCTCCGGTGCTCAGATAGTCTTTTTGTCAATTATCCAGGACACAGGGGAGGACCAAGAAAAAGCTAGGAGGACTGGCCAGGTCAACAGATGGTTAAAAGGGTGGTGTCATAGTCAGGGGTTTGGGTGTCTTGAACATAAGACTGAAGGTAGTAGGCCAGGTCTACTAGGGGCTGGTGGAGCTGCTCTGGTAAAGAAAGGGAAGAACAGTTTTGGTAGGAGGCTTGCCAGACTGGTCAAGGAGGCTTTAAACTAGATGTGTTGGGGGAGGGGGGCATCATTCCATCCCAACACACCCAGTCAGTTGCCAGCACCTATAATAAATGTTCGGAACAATGTAGATATATTCCAGCTGCTCCAGCCAACGAGCCGGCTTCAATTGGAGCTCGTCTCAGATGCCTCTATTCAAACGCCCATAGCATGGGGAACAAACGAGGAATTAGAGATGTGTGCACATCTACGGGGGTATGATACAATAGGCATCACAGAAACATGGTGGGATGGCTTCTATGACTGGAGTGTTGGAATGGAAGGTTACAGGCTCTTTAGAAAGGACAGGCCTGGCGGGGGGAGGAGGAGTAGCCCTTTATGTTAGGGATAGGCTGGAGAGTATGGAACTCTGTCTGGGGACAGGTGAGCAGTTTACAGAGAGTTTGTGGGTCAGGGTTAAAGGGAAAACAGCCGTGGGAGACATTACTGTGGGAATCTATTACAGGCCGCCAGATCAAGGAGAACCTGTGGATGAAGCACTCTACAGACAGATAGGAAAAGCCTCACGCTCGCAGGCCCTTGTTCTCATGGGGGATTTCAACCACCCTGACATCTGTTGGAATGATGGCACTGCACGGCACAAGCAATCCAGGAGGTTCCTCGATTGTGTGGAAGACAACTTCCTTCTGCAAGTAATAGAGGAGCCGACAAGGAGAGGTGCCATGCTTGACCTTGTGCTCACCAACAGGGAAGGGCTTGTTGAGAATGTGGTACTCCAGGGCAGCCCTGGATGCAGTGATCACGAGATGGTCGAATTTGAGATCCCCAGGAGAGTGAGAAGAGCGTGTAGCAAGCTCACTGCCCTGGACTTCAAAAGAGCAGACTTTGGCCTCTTCAGGAGCCTGCTTAGTAAGGTTCCATGGGATATAGCCCTGGAGGGCAGGGGGGCCCAAGACTCTTGGTTGATATTCAAGGATCACCTGTTACAAGCTCAGAAGTGCTGCATCCCAACTAGAAGGAAGTGCAGCAGGTGGGCCAGGAGACCTCCTTGGCTGGATAAGGAGCTGCTGAGGAAAATTCAAAGGAAAAAAGAAGCTTATAAAAAATGGAAGCAAGGACAGGAGGCCTGGGTAGAGTACAGGGATGTTGTCCGGGAAGCTAGGGACCAGGTTAGGAAGGCTAAGGCCCAGTTAGAATTAAACCTAGCCAGGGATGTTAAGGATAATAGGAAGGGTTTCTACAGGTACGTAGCAAACAAAAAACAGACTAGGGACAAAATAGGCCCCCTGAGGAAGCTTTCGGGAGAACTGGCTACACAGGATTTGGAGAAGGCTGAGGTTCTGAATGACTTCTTTGCCTCGGTCTTCACTGGCAAAGGCTCTGACTGCACCACCCAGTTCTTAGAAGGTAGATGCAGGGGCTGTGAGAATGAAGACCTTGGGCCCACTGTAGGAGAGGATCTGGTTCGAGACCATCTTCAAAATCTGAACGCACACAAGTCCATGGGACCTGATGGAATCCATCCGCGGGTCCTGAAGGAGCTGGCGAATGAAGTTGCTAAGCCACTGGCCATCGTATTTGAAAAATCATGGCAGTCAGGTGAAGTTCCCGACGACTGGAAAAAGGGAAATATAACCCCCGTTTTCAAGAAGGGGAAAATGGAAGACCCAGGGAATTACAGACCAGTCAGTCTCACCTCTGTGCCTGGTAAAATCTTGGAGCACATTCTCCTGGACAACATGCTAAGGCACATGAAAAACAACAAGGTGCTTGGTGACAGCCAGCATGGCTTCCCTAAGGGGAAATCCTGCCTGACCAATTTGGTGGCCTTCTATGATGGGGCTACAGAATTGATGGATAAGGGTAAAGCAGTTGACGTCATCTACCTGGACTTGTGCAAAGCGTTTGACACTGTCCCACACGACATCCTTCTCTCTAAATTGGAGGGATATCAATTTGATGGATGGACCACTCGGTGGATAAAGAACTGGCTGGATGGCCGCACACAAAGAGTTGTAGTCAATGGCTCGATGTCCGGCTGGAGACCGGTAACGAGTGGTGTCCCTCAGGGATCGGTGTTGGGACCGGTCTTGTTTAACATCTTCGTCGCTGACATGGACAGTGGGATTGAGTGCGCCCTCAGCAAGTTTGCCGATGACACCAAGCTGTGTGGTCCGGTTGATATGCTGGAGGGAAGGGATGCCATCCAGAGGGACCTCAACACGCTTGTGAGGTGGGCTGATGCCAACCTTATGAAGTTCAACCACGACAAGTGCAGGGTCCTACACCTGGGTCGGAGCAATCCCAGGCACGGCTACAGACTGGGCAAAGAAGAGATTCAGTGCGGCCCTGCAGAGAAGGACTTGGGGGTGCTGGTCGATGAGAAATTGAACATGAGCCGGCAGTGTGCGCTCGCAGCCCAGAAAGCCAACCGTATCCTGGGCTGCATCAAAAGGAGCGTGACCAGCAGGTCGAAGGAGGTGATCCTGCCCCTCTACTCTGCTCTTGTGAGACCTCACCTGGAGTATTGTGTGCAGTTCTGGTGTCCTCAACATAAAAAGGACATGGAACTGCTGGAACAAGTCCAGAGGAGGGCCACGAGGACGATCAGGGGACTGGAGCACCTCCCGTATGAAGACAGGCTGAGGAAGTTGGGGCTTTTCAGCCTGGAGAAGAGAAGGCTGCGTGGAGACCTAATAGCAGCCTTCCAGTACCTGAAGGAGGCCTATAGGGATGCTGGGGAGGGACTCTTTGTCAGGGACTGTAGTGACAGGACAAGGGGTAATGGGTTAAAACTTAAACAGGGGAAGTTTAGATTGGATATAAGGAGGAAATTTTTTCCTGTTAGGGTGGTGAGACACTGGAATGGGTTGCCCAGGGAGGTTGTGAGTGCTCCATCCCTGACGGTGTTCAAGGCCAGGTTGGATGAAGCCTTGTGTTGGATGGTTTAGTGAGAGGTGTCCCTGTCCATGGCAGGGGGGTTGGAACTAGATGATCTTGAGGTCCTTTCCAACCCTAACCATTCTATGATTCTATGATTCTATATTGCTCTACTGGTTCTTTAGTTCTCCCAAATTTCAACAAATTACTCATACTAATTCGCCCAAATGTTCAATCTGGTCCCAATCGGACCTATTTCCCAGGCAATTAACACACCAAAAATACCAACCAAATTCCATCCACACTTTATCTGCACAAACAAAACATTCAAAGACAAAAATTGGTTTACACACAACACTACAGTGGATAGGACACCAAAACTCAACAAGAGGTTCAATTTCAAAGGACATATATGCTTTATCTGTCTCCGGCCACTCTCCTCAAGGAGAACACGGAACCGTGGATCAATACTCCCCACTCGCTTTGTAGCTGTGCCATGTCTCACAGAAAACACTCATTCACGCAGGGGGCCATCTCTCTATCACCCACTTAGCACAGAATGTTATCTAAGCCAATAATTGGTAACACATAAATCTCAAGCCATTGTTTACCTACCAAAGGTTTGTAATGCCATTAGTGCAGTTACCCCTGTATCAATACCCTAATAAACCAACCCTTGGGGCGAGCACCCGCGCTCTTTACCTCACGTAGGACGTCTCCTCATGACTTATAGGTATCCCCTTGTCATGGTTTAAACCAATCCACACAGCTCGTTCACTCACTCCCCCCCTTCTTTCACTCCCTCTACTCCTGGAGGGATGGAGAGGAGAATCGAAAAGAACGCAACTCCCATGGGTTGAGATAAGAACAGTTTAGTAACTAAAGGTATAACATGAATCAGTACTGCTACCACCAATAATAACAATGATAAGGGAAATAACAAAGGAAGAGAATACAACACCTCACCACCCGCCAACCGATAACTCGCCCCACCCTGACTGAGCACCGATGGATACCTAGTCCAACCCTGCAGTGCACTAGCTCTTCCGGGGTAACTCTCCACTACATCCTGGGCATGACATGCTGTGGTATGGAATCCCTCTTTGACTAGCTTGGGTCAGGTGTCCTGTCTCTGCTTCCTCCCAGCCTCCCCTCCTCCCTGGCAGAGCATGAGGCTCAGAAAGTCCTTGGCCAGACCAAACATTTGTGTTATCAGCTCTGTTCCCAGGCTGAAAATCAAAACACAGTGCTGCACCATATAGTAAGAAGGAGAAAAACAAATGCTACTGCTGAACCCAGGACAGTATCCACCCCTTATTCCATACCATTCACGTCATGCTCAGATCTCACATTTTCAATATACCATCACTCTTATCTCAGTGCACTCTTTTCTTAGTGCATGGACCAGTCCCTATAAAGCTGCTGATTCCATCTGATCCATGATGTCAGGCTCCATCTCTTGTAACAGTCTCTCAGAGCAGGAGAGGCTGTGTGCAGTGTTCACACTCGTGAATAACCTGGGCAATAGTGTCCATTGTTAAGTCCACCCCTCGATCATGAGTCCATCTCTGTGTTGCCTCTCTGCCCTGATGGCCTCAAGTGTCATGGGCCCACCAGGCTCAAAATAATTCACTGTCCCCTTCAGCAGTTTCTGCAACTTGTCACTGAGAACTCCATATAGCTGCCTTCCATCTCCGACGCTTCCAAAGCACTGGAGGGGCCCAGTCGAATAGATACTTACACATACTTTCCCACACACCCTGCCACTCATGACTGTCCAGCCCTGGGGAAAATCTCCTGCTCCTCCTATATCATTGTCTAACTCTAGACAAGACCCAAACCCGACTCTGCTTAACTTTTGAGATCAGATAAAATGGTCATGGGTAGAACACACTGTGTATGTGCCAACATGCTGATCCCCATCACAATCAGCAGGCAGGTCCCAAGGGTACCCAAAGGCCATTCAAACCCTTCAGAACTCTCAAATGATGCTGCTGTACTTGTCCCTGGGGTTGGTGTAGCTGCTGTGCTTGCCGGCTCTCCCACCACCAGCTTCTCTTTTCCTGAGTGCAGATCTTCCTCCTCTGCCTTGCTGGGAAATGCTGCATGCACTCCTGCATCTGCCTGGGGCTCGGCGGGCGGCTTCCGGGGGATGCTTTCGGCCGTCACAGGGCTGGGCTCGGCCATGGGGCTCAGCTCCTCTGCTGCCTCCTCCCGCTGCTCGGCAGCTGCCTCCTTCCCGGTCTCCGGCCCTGCTCCCGCCCCCGCCTGGTCCCCGGGGCCGCTCTCCCGGGACGCTTCAGCCGCCGCCGGCTCCCGGGGCCGCTCCCCCTAGGCTCCCCGCAGCCTCACGAAGATGGAGGCGAGGACAAGGGCCAGGACGGTGAAGAGCAGTGGGGCGGCCAGGTACAAGTCCACAGCCACGTCCATCCCGCGCTGCTGCCGGAGCCTGCCTGTATTACAAGTCATTGCCATAAAGTACAGTGAAACAAGAACCTTAGCCCAAGTCCCACACTTGATAAACACTAACCCAGCAAATACCGGCTCTAAGTAATGTACGGCATTCTGAAACTGTGAGATCAAGAGAAACAACTTCGAGAGCCAATAAATCAGCATTGTGACAAGTGACTATTAATCCAGTCAGATCTGTCATAATCTCAACTCTTTGTGCCCCATGTTGGGTGCCAGAAAGAACTGTCATGGTTTAAACCGATCCACACAGCTCGTTCACTCATTCCCCCCCTTCTTTCCCTCCCTCTACTCCTGAAGGGACGGAGAGGAGAATCGAAAAGAACGCAACTCCCACGGGTTGAGATAAGAGCAGTCCAGTATCTAAAGTATAAAACAAAACCACTACTGCTACCACCAATAGTAACTATGATAAGGGAAATAAAAAGGGAAGAGAATACAACACCTCACCACCCACCGACCGATAACTCGCCCCAACCCCCCCCACCCGACCGAGCATCGACTGATACCTCGTCCAACCCTGCAGTGCACTAGCTCTTCCGGGGTAACTCTTCATTACATCCTGGGCATGACGTGCTGTGGTATGGAATACCTCTTTGGCTAGCTTGGGTCAGGTGTCCTGTCTCTTCTTCCTCCCAGCCTCCCCTCCTCCCTGGCAGAGCATGAGGCTCAGGAAGTCCTTGGTCAGACCAAACATTTGTGTTATTAGCTCTGTTCCCAGGCTGAAAGTCAAAACACAGTGCTGCCCCAGCTACTAAGAAGGACAAAAATGACTGCTACTGCTGAACCCAGGACACCCCTTTACCTGATACATACTAAAAACACCTATGTCTCCCCCTTGGGTCCTACTTTTAAATTTATCAAGGGCTCTAGATGGTATTTATTCCCCAGGAGGTAGAGCCCCTGACACCCTGTCGTGGTTTAAACAAAGTCAGCCATAAATCACGCAGTTGCTGTCTTACTCCCCCCCCTTCTTGCCTTCCCCCTACGCCCAGAGGGACGGAGAGGAGAATCGAAAAGAATGCAACTCCCACGGGTTGAGGTAAGAACAGTTTAGTAACTAAGGTATAACACAAACCACTGCTGCTACCACCAATAATGATAAGGGAAATAACAAGGGAAGAGAATACAACACCTCACCACCAGCCAACCGATAACTCGCCCCACCCTGACTGAGCACTGACAGATACCTAGTCCAACCCTGCAGTGGACTAGCCCTTCCGGGTAACTCTCTGTTACATCCTGGGCATGACGTGCTGTGGTATGGAATACCTCTTTGGCTAGCTTGGGTCAGGTGTCCTGTCTGCTTTCTCCCGGCTTTCCCTCCTCCCTGGCAGAGCATGAGGCTCAGAAAGTCTGTGGTCAGACTAAAACATTTGTGTTATCAGCTCTGTTCCCAGGCCAAACGTCAAAACACAGTGCTGCACCAGCTACTAAGAAGGAGAAAAATGACTGCTACTGCTGAACCCAGGACACACCCCTAGTCTTGTATGTCCTCCTGTTGAATTTATCTTGTCCTTTCCTTTTGTACCTGAACCATACTCCGTTAGCTTACATAAGCCCCAGTGGACTGTCTGGGGGTATTTTGGCCGGTAGTTCCTTGCTCCCTTTCTTCTCAGGACTCGGCTTACCTGCCCCTTGTCCCATACTTATACCCTGGGGTGTCTTTCAGTCTTTATTCAGTTACTCGTTCACTTCATCTCTTCACCGGCCAATTCCCTCGCGAGAGATTGGAACCGCGGTTAGAAAGACTCCGCACTCGCTTCACAGATCCTGGATACCCAGTCCGTGTCTTCACAGATCCAGGCTACCCGGTCCTTGTCTCATTCACACACCGATCACCCCCATATTCCTGCCTAACTGAACAATACTTACAGTCTGTTTTCTTGTCCGGGTCTTCGTGCACGTGAATTACAGGCGACCGCGGTTTCCCTGAGAGCCCTTCCCCCCTTTTGCTTTAGGAGTCCCCTTCCTTGCCCAGGATATAACCTGCTGTCCTGGGTTTACCAGTAGCTGTTTTTCTCCTTCTTAGTAGCTGGTGCAAGCTCTGTTTTGACTTCCAGCCTGGGCAGAGAGCTGATAACACCGATTGTTTTTAATTGTTTCTAAGTAATGTTTATTCTGACCAAGGACTCTGTGAGTCTCATGCTCTGCTGGGGATGAGGGGAGGCTGGGAGGAAGCAGAGACAGGACACCTGACCCAAGCTAGCCAAAGAGGTATTCCATACCACAGTACGTCATGCCTGGGGAGGTTACTGGCAGTTACCTGGAAGGGCATGGTCTCTCTTCGGGGGGGTTGAACTCGTTCGGCGGTGGTATCGTATTCTCTCCTCTTGTTATTTTCTCTTATCGTTATTATCATTTGTGGTAGCAGTAGTGATTTGTATTATACCTTAGTTACTGGGCTGTTCTTATCTCAATCTGTGGGAGTTACATTCTCTCAATTCTCCTCCCCATCCCTCCGGGGGAGTGAGTGAACGAGCTTTGTGGTTGGGTTTAAACCACGACACCTGCAAGTGCCGATGAGACCAGAAGAAACCGAGCAAACTGCCAAAACTGGCAGGGCATGCCTTTTGCTCAAATTCCCCTAGGCCCACGGAAGCAAGGACAAGCCCCCATTTGTGAAATACGAGCTCACTCCTCTAAACAAGATAACAGGGTTTTATTGAGGGACAAAGTCAATAAAGCAAAAGCAACAGTGCTGGGCGTGTGACCGTAGCCAGAGGTGCACTGATTAGCATTTGTTACAGGTTTATATACTTTCACTATTGCATTAGCCATATACATATTCATAATTGCTGTGTATAGGCGGGGAATATTATAACTAGCTCCAGGAACTTATTATCATAAGTCTCCTCCTCTTGGTGCCTGCACACTTCTTTCCGGTGATTGTGGGCAGGGGTCTTCAAGATGAAGTAAGCAGTCTTCCTCATGGTGTACTTTTCACCTTTGGCACAGTTGGATGCCCCAGTAATCACACAACTAGCTGAAACCAGCCATATCTGTAATTCTTCTGATAGCTGGCAAAGATTTAGAACAGTGTGACCTTCCTGCAAAATTTATTGCAGGATGGGCAGACAAGGAGTATCCAAAGCTAGCAGATGCTGGGGAGGCACTGTCTCCAAACTAACTGATAAGTAGAAGGATGGTGTGAAATCATTCACTCATGTTTAGTGGGGCCACTAAATCCTGCTATCTCACCACAGACTTACAACACAAACGTTTTTTTTTTATCCTCAACCTAAGTTAAGCTAAAAGTACTTTAACCCTATGTTTTCCAGGCATTAGCTTTTCTCATATCAAGCCCCCCCCCCCCCCCCCTTTACCTTTGCAAATTCTTTTGCTATGTGACTCCATTTTGCTCAAGAGTTCTGGCCATTTTCAACTTGTTGTCTAATCTTGTGTCTTTAGCGAGCTTTGTTTCTGTTATTGCGAACTCATACAGTTATATCCACATAGCAACACCTATGATTTGTGAAAGCCATTACATTTAAGTGTTTATCACATGGGGAAGAAATTTTGCAAAAGTGCTTTAAATGGAGATAAATTTGAGGGGAAGTGAGCTGCTTCATTAAAACAATAAATCCTCAGCCCCTGGGATTCAGCCACATTGCTTGTGGAGAAAAATGAGTTTGTGTTGGCCCTGCCCTCCCTGATCTTTGTGGGGAGCTGGCTGCATCCAAGTAGCCAAATGCCTGTGCCCCTCAGCAGAGCAGATGATGCCTCTGTGCTTGTGTGTGCTGGAACTATGAAGAATTCCAACCAGGCTCTCATCTGGTCTTGCTCTTCCACAGAGGCAGCCAGCCATGCCATCAGTAGGGACCAAGACCCCTTTGTGACCCATGTCTGGTTGGTGGCTCCCTTTGCTTGCCCCCTTATTGCTCTTACTTGTTTTTACCTCTTGTCCCACTCTAGTTTGATCTTCATCTGACGCTTTAATGTTTGTTTGGGCCTTGAGTCAATGGTATTCACTGTAGCATGTCTGGATAGACCAAAGTCTTGCACTTGGTGTCCGTGTAGCATGCTGGTCTGTAAACTCTTGCTTGGAGTCCTGGCACTTTGAGGCAGTGAGCAAATCCTTGGAAACAGTGATGGCCAGAACAATAGAAGCCAAGGAAACATAGATGTGTCCTCCTGGGATGTTTCCCCCCTCTCAGTGGAGCTGTGGCACCTCTTGCTTCCCTCTCAAGTAAAGGAAGACTGTGCTGTCTGCCCTGCTTTTCTTCCAGGTGCGTAATGGCCACATCAAGCGAATCACTGACAATGACATTCAGTCCCTGGTGCTGGAGATCGAAGGAACTAATGTCAGGTAGGAGAAGGAGAAGGGGCTTGACCCTGGAGCAGAGTGAAAGATGGTGGTGTCCAGCAGATGTCTCCTTCAGACTCTACTGCAATCTTTTTGTCAATAAATTGAAGAGTAATGGTCTCGGGTCAGATGCCTGCTACCCTTCTGTGGCACTACACCACAGTGCCTTTCCCTGGATGTGCTTGGAGAGCTCTCTCATCCTCAGTGGGTCTCAGGGATAAAAAAGAAAAAATAAATCCCATTATTTTTCCATCACGGGGGGGGGGGGGGGGGGGGGGGGGAAGGAAGGCTGTATTTGAATCCCAGTCCCTTGACAGTGCTGCCAATTACTGAGAAAGCAGCACTCTGTCTGCTGCATCTTCTGTTGTCTTAGGCCTGCTCTGCTGCTCTCTCCATATAGCAGGAAGATCAAAGGCAGATATATGAGGGGAGTTGCTTGTGGTGCTTCCCTCCTCCTCTCCATCAGCTGGGAAGAGTGATGCCAGCTCTGTGAGTGGGTTCAGCCCTCCAGGGCTTCTCCAGGGGCCATTGGAGCAGGCAGCTCCTTATAAGGGCAGTGGAGGTTCCTCTCCTGCTGAGTCAATGCTTCCCTTCCTCCTGAGATGTGTTGATATGGAACTTGCCAGGCATGACATGCATGGTTAGGGCTCACCACCTCTGTGTTCCCAGCCATATAGAGCACACAGGGCCTCTGTGGTGTTCTGGAGGGCTCTACCTGTTCAATCAAGGGGAGGAGGAGTTTGCGTTAAGAAACAGCACTGACATGGTTGTGAAATTGGGGAGGTGAAACTGTCCAGGAAGGTGGTTCATGCCCTGGGTGTGAAAAGTGGGATTTGAAATGCATTCTTTGAGCATCTTTTTTCTCCCTGCAGCTACCTCTGAAACTCTGCCTTCTGTTAAAGGAAGCACTGGTTGTCGCTGAGTTCTTATGGTCACAGCTATCTTATTCTGCCTGCCCTCCAATACTATATTAGGTCAAGGGAGAGACTTGGGACTCAGGCTGTGCTCATTATGCTATGTGAGATCCTAAAACGTTTTTCTGTCCTCTCCGTACCACGTACATCACGTGCCCTGTGGACCCAAAGAAGACCCTGGGCATCAAACTACCTTTCCTAGTGATGATCATCAAGAACCTGAAGAAATACTTCATGTTTGAAGTGCAGGTGAGGAGTGTGCAGTGGGGAGGCCCCTCTAGGGACAGGCAAGGAAGGTGCTAGGAGGCTGCAGTCTTACACTGGAACTCATCCGAGGCAGTGAGTGGTCCCCAAAACAGTTTTGCTTTCTTAGCCATGTGATCATAGAATCACCAACTGGTTTGGGTTGGAAAGGACCTTCTGCCTAAGGTCTTATCTCAGTCTCCCCTTTGGCAGGTTAAAGCCATTTCCCAGTGTCCTGTCCCTACAGGCCCCTCTCCAGGTTTCTTGTAGCCCCTTTAGGCACTGGAGCTGCTCTAAGGTCTCCCTGGAGCCTTTTCTTCTCCAGGCTGAACCAGCCCAGCTCTCTCAGCCTGGCTTCAGAGCAGAGCTGCTCCAGCCCTTACAGCATCTCCATGGCCTCCTCTGGACTCACTCGAGCATGTCTATGTCCCTCTGATGTGTCAGGTCTTCTGCTATGGGGGCATCAGTCAGCCCCCAAGCACATTGTTGCTATTCCCAAAAAAGGGTCTATTTCCTGAGTTAAAAATACTTCTGTGATATGGAGGGGTGGGAGAGCCTGCTCTGAGACGGGCAGAGCCTGAGTTTGGAAGAGCTGTTGCCTTGGGGAGCTGGGGACTCTGCTGCCAGGCTCAGCAGCCTTCCTTCCTTGCCCCAGGTGCTGGATTATAAAAACATTCGCTGGCGTTTCCGAGCAAGTAACTACCAGAGCACGACCCAGGTGAAGCCCTTCATCTGCACCATGCCTATGCGACTGGACGATGGCTGGAACCAAATCCAGTTCAACCTGTTGGACTTCACGCGCCGGGCCTATGGGACAAACTACATTGAGACCCTGAGAGTTCAGGTGAGGAGAGACATGCCCACACACACCCATGGTTGGTAATCTTCCTGCTGGCTGGGAGCAGGTTGGTAATCTGGGCTTAACCCTGACTGGTTCCTTTGCCAGTCCTACTCTGAAGAGCACTGTGGGAGGGAAGCAAAGGCCTTACTGAGGCAGCAGAGGTCTTGATGCTGCCTTGCTTCACTGGACTAGACTGGGATGAAGGAGCCCATTTCCATCTTGTTTCTTTTGCTGGCTGTCAGTTGGGGTAGGAGTTGCAGTCCACCTAAAGTTCCTGGCATCCTGCTGGAGGAAGGTCTGCTGGGAATTAGCTGTGTTCTGCCTTACTATCCAGACAACCACTGGCCAAGTGGGAGTCTGGCTGGTACAGACCTAGGGTGTCATGGGCTGTAGATACCCCTGGTCAAGCTTGTTTCCTAGTGTGCGGAGCGACCCTGCCTTCACTGAGCCCCTTGGACCAGAGCTGACACAACGTTTGTTCTTGCTGAGGGCATGGAGTTCCATATGCTAGGGATTCGTGTTCCCTGTGTCCGGTGGTATGCGTTACTTTGAGGAATGCCCATGTGCAGAGTGTGTCTGTTCCTTAGCGGATGGGACTGCTGCGGTTCTGAGATGAACAGGCAGTCAACTGGGAAATGTCTGTCCTCTCACATAGCCATGAGGGGGACTGGAGTAAACTTCTTTGCTGCCAGCTGATTGTGGAGGTAGTACAGCCCTGGACAGTCTCATTCCTGACCTCAGGGAGGTCCTGAAGAGGGAGTGTTAAAAATGCAGCAAGCTGAGGCTGAGAGCGTTCTGGCAAATGCTGATACCAGGGGAGAAGCAGAGGTAGATTCACAGCAAAGGACCCTCTAAGCAACTAAGGCAGATCTCAATTTGCAAAGATGCCAGAGCTTGGCCAAATCTCTTGAGCCAGCTTCCATCACTGGAGAGAGCATCTAACGCAAAGCAGGGAGCATGGGCCACTATTTCTTCTCTGATACACTGTCAGATTCTGAGAGAGAGGCAGTGAGGTCTCTTCTCCAGCTGCTGAGCCAAGGAACCCAGGCTGCTGCATGACAGCACAGATGGATGTGGAAAGATCGCATGGAAAATGGACTGACTCTTTGTTTTGATTCTCAGATCCATGCCAACTGTCGCATCCGACGGGTGTATTTCTCTGACCAACTCTACTCAGAGGATGAGCTCCCAGCTAAGTTCAAGCTGTATCTTCCGGTCCAGAACAAGGCCAAGGTGAGCTAGCCATGGGCAGGGAGGGTGGGAGCAGCAGCTGCACCAGGCTGGCATTCCTTTTCCTCCTCCCACTGTCTTCACAATCCAGAGTTCCTTCTAGCACTGAGCTCTTACAGCTTTGGCTGTCAGCCCAGGAACACCCTCACTGCTGTCTGGGTGAGCAGTGTGTCAGGGTACCTTGCTGAGTGACTTTCCTGCCAAAGCACGTAGACGTTGTCATTCCCATCTAGGAGCAGGGTGAGCTGTGCAGCTGCTCCCCACATCCTTCCTGTTCATGCTGAAGGACTCTGGGCAGGGTGGCAGGCTCCTAGCATTTCTCCGGAGCTTTCACCCATGACTCAGCATGGCAGCTTTGCTCTTCAGAGCTAGCTGCAGCTCCACACTTGTATTCCAGGAGAGAAGCTGTTTGTGTCCTTCTAACCCAAACCCTCTAACCTTACTCCCATCTCATTTCTTCCCTGCTGGGAGCAGACGGTGGTGCTAAGAGGGAAGGGTAAGGTTGTGGCTGCCCAGCAGGAGGCCAAGCTCTACTGGTGATGGGAGAGGAGTCCCTGGCATACTGGCAGCAGTCTTGAGGCTTGTGAGGAAGCACCTTCTTTGCCAGGACCGGCTTGTCTCAGTGCAGAGAAGATTTCTGGGCAGAATTTCAAGGAGCTGATGGAAGATATTGGGTGCTGGTCTCAGTGGGAGGTAGAAGGGAGTATTAACAGCAGGTAACACCTCTGAGGAATCTGTCACTGCCCTCTGGGCTGTGGCAGCCTCTCAGGAGTGTCTGGGGAGTGCTTGGAGCCCTCCCAGTACCATTGTATTGGTGCTGCTGAGTCTACTGTTTCCTTTCTTTTCCCTGCTCTATCCAGCAATAACACCACATTGGGAAGAGATGCAAGAAACATTTGGGGTCAGTCAGAAAACACAAGCAGGTGGAAGAGAAGGCCCTGCTGAGACCAAGTTTTAGATTAGCTCACTTTGCCTACGGTAACTTTGATTCAGCTGGTATCTCTCTTCTGAACAGGACACAATTAACCATGTATCAGCTCTGGGACTACCTTTTGGTGTGTGAGTTGTACAGAACCAGAGTTTTCCTAGCTGTTCCTAAAGTGCTGAGCCCAAACACTGCAAGTGGCCTGGTACTGATCTTGTGTTGCACAGAGGGGTTGTTCCGAGTGGCCGCTGTGCCTCCAAAGAGGAGATACAGCAGGAATTACAGGGTTAAGTGTACCCTCTTGAAAATACCGATGTTGTTTTTTCTTTCCTTGTTTTCCATCTCTTGTTTTATATATGCTCTAAATATGGTTGTAATACTAACTCTTGGAAAATTATTAAACATTTGACAATAAGTCAGCTTCTGGCTTCTTCCTCCTTTGACGGATCCTTTAAGTTGCACATATTAGTGCTTCACAAACTGCTGAAGAATTTCTTTAGGAACCCAGATGTTAGAATTTGCCTCTGAATGTGACTTTGATTGTCACTCTCACTGTTCAAGGGATGGCACAGATGTGAACAGCAATCTGGAGAGAGGAAAAATAATAAGGTTTCCCTAGAGAAAGCAGAATCTGTCTCCAGTGCTTGAAATTTGTGGTATTCTACCTGTGACAAAACCTCATGCGGTTCACTTTTAGTCCATGGAATTGTTTTTTTCATTCCCTTCTTACTTGAAGCTGTTTTCCCAGCAGTGACAAACTGGTCTTAATCTGCCTGTTAGGGCACAGCTCTGTTTGCTGTGTAGTTAACCAACTCAGCTCAGCTCTCATCCAAGCCTTTCACAGATACTTATAGCAAGAGGCACACAATAGGCTTCCAGCTGCTAAATTGTCCTTTTCCCCAGGGATCAAAGGGGAGATTTAGCAAAGCAGCATAACAGGAGCAGGTCTTTTCCTCTGCTGAAGCTGCCCTTCCCTGCCTCAAACCAATCTGCCTTTGCTGGGGAAAGGCTTGCAGAGGGGTGACTGAAGACCTCTGCCAGTACTGGAGAGTCTGGGAGCAGCTGATGCTTTTCCTCCCTGGATCAGGCTCCCACAGCTACGCTGGTGGGTAGGTACCTAAGCCAGGTCCTGATCCTTCCCTGGTGCTGGCCTGTGCAGTGAATTAGGAAGACTTCACTATCATTATTGTCCCATAAAACAAAGATGGTCTCTCCCAGGAGGAAGAGAGCCTGTTGTGGGACATCCGGCCACTGACTCTCCACCTGGTTTAAAGGTTTGGTATGTCTGTACCCTCATGGTCAGCAGGTCCTCTGTATGGACCCTGATTTATCTATGGCACCTTTAAAGCTAGTGGGCTTTGAACTGGAGCTGTTGCCACGTGGTGCTGGATTGCGTTTGCAGAAGGCTTTCTGGAGAAGACCTTTCCAATATAGCAGCTGAATAGAATCATAGAATCATAGAATAGTTAGGGTAAGGACCTTAAGATCATCTAGTTCCAACCCCCCTGCCATGGGCAGGGACACCTCACACTAAACCATCTCACCCAAGGCTTCATCCAACCTGGCCTTGAACACTGCCAGGGATGGAGCATTCACAACCTCCCTGGGCAACCGATTCCAGTGCCTCACCACCCTAACAGGAAAGAATTTCCTCCTTATATCCAATCTAAACTTCCCCTGTTTAAGTTTTAACTCGTTACCCCTTGTCTTGTCGCTACAGTCCCTAATCAAGAGTCCCTTCTCAGCATCCCTATAGCCCCCCTTCAGATACTGGAAGGCTGCTATGAGGTCTCCACGCAGCCTTCTCTTTTCCAGGCTGAACAGCCCCAACTTTCTCAGCCCGTCTTCATACGGGAGGTGCTCCAGTCCCCTGATCATCCTTGTGGCCCTTCTCTGAACTTGTTCCAACAGTTCCATGCCCTTTTTATGTTGAGGACACCAGAACTGTACACAATGCTCCAGGTGAGGTCTCACGAGAGCAGAGTAGAGGGGCAGGATCACCTCCTTCGACCTGCTGGTCACACTCCTTTTGATGCAGCCCAGGATACGGCTGGCTTTCTGGGCTGCGAGCGCACACTGCCGGCTCATGTTCATTTTCTCATCGACCAGCACCCCCAAGTCCTTCTCTGCAGGGCTGCTCTGAATCTCTTCTTTGCCCAACCTGTAGCTGTGCTTGGGGTTGCCCTTACCCAGGTGTAGGACCTTGCACTTGTCATGGTTAAACTTCATGAGGTTGGTATCAGCCCACTTGACAAACGTGTTGAGGTCCCTCTGGATGGCATCCCTTCCCTCCAGCGTATTAACTGAACCACACAGCTTGGTGTCATCAGCAAACTTGCTGAGGGTGGACTCAATCCCACTGTCCATGTCAGCGACGAAGATGTTAAACAAGACCAGTCCCAACACCGATCCCTGAGGGACACCAGTCGTTACTGGTCTCCAGCCAGACATTGAGCCATTGACCACAACTCTTTGTGTGCGGCCATCCAGCCAGTTCTTTATCCACCGAGTGGTCCATCCATCAAATTTATGTCTCTCCAATTTAGAGACAAGGATGTCGTGTGGTAGCTCTAAAGAGCCGAGCCGGGGAAGCCCATATGGGAAGGCACCATCCATCTTGCTTTGACATCTGTGAAGGCTTGGCTGTACTTTTGCGATTAAGTTAAGTGGAATTGCATGGTGTTGCTTGCCAAGGATTGGCCTTAATGAAGCCCATGGCAAGGTTTTCCTGCCAGATTTGCAAAGCTTGCCAGGGCTGGAGGAGCTGCTGAGGGAATCCATCAGATGCCAGCAGCCTTTCCCACAAGTTCTTGCTCAGGAGCGTGTGTTCCTTGCAGTCAGTTGTGGCCAAGCACTTGCCAGGAGCTGCTGCTGCCTTTACCTGCCCTGCTGTGGTTGTGCTGGAGTCACCTCTTTCCTTTAGGGCCAGGTGGTAGTGGATTTATATAAAGAAATCTTTTCCTAATCCCTTTCTCCCATCAAAACTGTAACCATCTTGCTGAAGGTGAATGAAGTTTGGATGTTCTTCCTGCAGGAAAAGAGGATGTTGCTCATGGAGAGGCTGGAATGTCACAGACATCCTGCCCACAGCCATTTCTCAGAATAAATGAGCACGAGCAGAACTCTTGTGATGAAGCACACAGATTCTTGCTGCTTTGCTTATGGCTCTTGCCCTGGCTGGGACACAACATCCTCCTCCATGGGAAGAGTGGGGGTGGGGGTGACAGGGCAGAAATAGTTAATGAAATGGATCCAGGCATTATCACCCTGCTCTGGCTTAAGCCTTGGGAACAGTAAAGAAAACACCAGGTGTTATTGCCCTGGTGGGGCTTAAGCCTTGGGAAGGGTAAAGAGAACAATGAAGGGTAAAGATCAGTTAGCAAAACAAAGCAGGCGTTTTGCAAGATAAAGCAGGATGTGGAACTCAAACCCAGACCAAATGATGGAAATATTTGTAACCCTTAGTGGTTTTGCTGAATCAGGATGACAAGGAAGTAAGAGAGTGGAAAATTACTGCTTAGCACTTAGTGGACTATAAAAGGGATGCCAGACGGGCAATAAAATTCTTCAGATTTCACCAGAACTGGAGTCTGTCTTTGATACGCCACAAATGGCACCCGAACAGGAGGAACTCCATGAAATTGATGTCTCTCCAATTTAGAGACAAGGATATTGTGTGGGACAGCGTTGAACGCTTTGCACAAGTCCAGGTAGATGATGTCGACTGCTCTACCCCTGTCCATCAGTTCCATAGCCCCATCATAGAAGGCCACCAAATTGGTCAGGCAGGATTTCCCCTTAGTGAAGCCATGCTAGCTGTCACCAAGCACCTTGTTGTTTTTCATGTGCCTTAGCATGCCTTCCAGGAGAATCTGCTCCAAGATTTTGCCAGGCACAGAGGTGAGACTGACTGGTCTGTAATTCCCTGGGTCATCCATTTTCCCCTTCTTGAAAAAGGGGTTATGTTTCCCTTTTCCCAGTTGTCAGGAACTTCACCTGACTGCCATGATTTTTCAAATATGATGGACGGTGGCTTAGCAACTTCATTTGCCAGCTCCTTCAGGACCCTCAGATAGATTTGATCAGGTCCCGTGGACTTGTGTACGTTCAGGATTTTAAGATGGTCTCAAATCAGATCCTCTCCTACAGTGGGCATAGGTCATCATTCTTGCAGTCCCTGCATCTGCCTTCGAAGACTTGGGTGGTGTGGTCAGAGCATTTGCCGGTGAAGACTGAGGAAAAGAAGTCATTCAGAACCTCAGCCTTCTCCAAATCCTGTGTAGCCAGTTCTCCTGATAGCTTCTGGAGAGGGCCCACGTTATCCCTAGTCTGTCTTTTATTTGCTACATACCTATAGAATCCCTTCCTGTTATCCTTAACATCCTTAGCTAAGTTTAATTCTAACTGGGCCTTAGCCTTCCTAACCTGGTCCCTAGCTTCCCGGACAACATTCCTGTATTCTTCCCAGGCCTCCTGTCCTTGCTTCCACCTTTTATAAGCCTCTTTTTTCCTTCGAATTTTCCTCAGCAGCTCCTTATCCATCCAAGGAGGTCTCCTGGCCTTCCTGCTTGTTATAAATTGAGACCACAACGGATCATAATCCAATTAAAATTTTATTAATTATAGCAAGTAGAATATGAGCAAAGACAGCGCTGGACGACAGGGGAGTCTGCGCTCCACCAACTGCCGTCCTGAGCAGTTCAAACAGTCCCTTTTTATACATCTTTACTTCCGTGTTCATGAAGTAGTGGAGGTACTTTGCGCATGCTTCAGCTGTTGTTAGGGGGTCGTTTTCTGCCGAAGTGAGAAGTCTTCGTCTTTTGTCCCATTGTTGACCCCTCTACTCCTATGTCCTTTGTTCGTCTTATCTCTGCCATTTCCTGGAACATCTTACAGCTATCTTTAGGCAACATCTGCTATGTTTGCATAAGCGATAAGCGATTGCGGTTGGCGACTGTTAGTCTATGTAAGCGATTGCGGTTATTGCCTAACCTTTACATTGGGCTTAACATAAATCTTAATAAACAATATCCTAATTCATAGTTTCTTACACTGCTGCACTTCCTTCTAGTTGGGATGCAACACTCCTGAGCTTGCAGTAGGTGATCCTTGAATATCAGCCAGCAGTATTGGGCCCCCCTGCCCTCTAGGGCTATTTCCCACGGAACCTTAATAAGCAGGCTAAGAAGGATGGTAAGAAATAATTCACTCTTGTTAGTAAGACTACTAAATTCTGTTATCACACCACAGACTTACAACAAAAACATTATTCTCTCTCTTCGACCTAAGTTAAGTTAAAAGTATCTTAACCCTATGTTTTCCAGGCACTTGCTTTCCTTATGTGAAATATGAGCTCACTCCTCTAAACAAGATAACAGGGTTTTATTGAGGGACAAAGACAATAAAGCAAAAGCAGCAGTGCTGGGCGTGTGACCGTAGCCAGAGGTGCGCTGATTAGCATTTGTTACAGGTTTATATACTTTCACTATTGCATTAGCCATATACATATTCATAATTGCTGCATATAGGTAGAGAATATTATAACTAGCTCCAGGAACTTATTATCATAAGTCTCCTCCTCTTGGCGTCTGTGCACTTCTCTCCGGTGATTGTGGGCAGGGGTCTTGAGGATGAAGTAAGCAGTCTTCCTCTTGTGAGTAGGGGTCTTCAAGACGAAGTAAGTAGTCTTCCTCACAGTGTCCTTTTCACCTTTGGCACAGTTGGATGCCCCAGTAATCACACAACTAGCTGAAACCAGACATATCTGTAATTATTCTGATAGCTGGCAAAGATTTAAAACAGTGTGACCTTTGTGCAAAATTTATTGCAGGATGGGCAGACAAGGAGTATCCAAAGCTAGCAGATGTTTGGGAGCCACTGTCTCCAAACTAACTGATAAGTAGAAGGGTGGTGTGAAATAACTCATTCATGTTTAGCGGGGCCACTAAATTCCATAGACTTCCAACACAAACATTGTTTTTTATCCTCAACCTAAGTTAAGCTAAAAGTACTTTAACCCTATGTTTTCCCGGCATTAGCTTTTCTCATATCAAGCCCCCCCCCCTTTTACCTTTGCAAATTCTTTTGCTATGTGACTTGTTATAAATTGAGACCACAACGGATCATAATCCAATTAAAATTTTATTAATTATAGCAAGTAGAATATGAGCAAAGACAGCGCTGGACGACAGGGGAGTCTGCGCTCCGCCAACTGCCGTCCTGAGCAGTTCAAACAGTCCCTTTTTATACATCTTTACTTCCGTGTTCATGAAGTAGTGGAGGTACTCTGCGCATGCTTCAGCTGTTGTTAGGGGGTCGTTTTCTGCCGAAGTGAGAAGTCTTCCTCTTTTGTCCCATTGTTGACCCCTCTACTCCTATGTCCTTTGTTCGTCTTATCTCTGCCATTTCCTGGAACATCTTACAGCTATCTTTAGGCAACATCTGCTATGTTTGCATAAGCGATCAGCGATTGCGGTTGGCGACTGTTAGTCTATGTAAGCGATTTCATACTTTTTATTGCCTAACCTTTACATTGGGCTTAACATAAATCTTAATAAACAATATCCTAATTCATAGTTTCTTACAATCCCCCCTTTTTCTTTTTATGCTATTATTGTTTATCAAACGCTACTTTCATTTTCAGAACTGCAAGCCAACCTTTTTCCACAATCCCAACATTTACCATAACACTCACAAGGTAATTCCTTACAATCACAGGTATATTTTTTTACGTGGCATGACACATTCACAACAATCTTCATCCTCATCAATAGATACACTCTTATATTTTACCCCAGATCTCGTAGTTAAAATAAGCAGTTTAGCTATGTCAAACTGTTCTCTAATAAAGTGTAAAATATAGCGTAATATACAAGGCCCAAATATAAGTCCCAAAACCAATATAATAAGCGGTCCTGCTTGTAAGAAACTATGAATTAGGGTATTGTTTATTAAGATTTATGTTAAGCTCAATGTAAAGGTTAGGAAATAAAAAGTATGAAATTGTTTACTCAAACAGTCATCGGACGCAGCTTGTAAAATAACCGCAATCACTTACATAGACTAACAGGCGCCAACTGCAATCACTTTTCACTTATGCAAATATAGCGGATGTTGCCTAAAGATAGCTGTAAGATGTTCCAGGAAATGGCAGAGATAAGACGAACAAAGGACATAGGAGTAGAGGGGTCAACAATGGGACAAAAGAGGAAGATTTCTCACTTCGGCCTCAACGACCATCAGGGGGCAGAAAACGACCCCCTAACAACAGCTGAAGCATGCGCAGAGTACCTCCACTACTTCATGAACACGGAAGTAAAGATGTATAAAAAGGGACTGTTTAAACTACTTAAGACGGCAGTTGGCGGAGCGCAGACTCCCCTGTTGTCCAGCGCTGTCTTTGCTCATATTCTACTTGCTATAATTAATAAAATTTTAATTGGATTATGATCCGTTGTGGTCTCAATTTATAACAATTTCTGGTGCCGTGACTCGGATAAGGAACGGTGGGCTTTGGTCCTCCGGGGAGGCGCCCCGCGACATTTCGCGGCCCCGCGACCAACAGCTTACTTCATCCTTACCGACGAACCTAAATGCTAGAATATGAGCAAAGGAGAAACCGGTAAAATCCCATAAAAATTCTGTGCACGAGAGTCCGGACGAAGACGCAGGACGCGTAAGTATAGTGCGAAATTTTCCGCGGGGCGAAATTGTTCACGGCAGGTCTGCAGAGTGAGATTGTTCACGGCAGATCTGCAGAGTGATTGTTCACGGCAGATCTGCAGAGTGATTGTTCACGGCAGGTCTGCAGAGTGATTATTCACGGCAGATCTGCAGAGTGAGATTGTTCACGGCAGGTCTGCAGAGTGAAATTGTTCACGGCAGATCTGCAGAGTGATTGTTCACGGCAGAGTTGTTCGCGGGTTTACCGTTCGGGCGGGATTGGGTTTCCTGGAATATAACGAATGAGAGGTTCGATATACTGAACCAAGCGAGAGTGGACCCTTAAGTACTGTGGTTCCCATCTCCCGCGAGGGACTGGGCCAGGAACAAGGGGGAGCGAGTGAGTGCGTGTTCAGAGATATTCCAGAAGATGGGGGCGAAGGGCAGCAAGCCTTCGACTCCCATGGGAAGGGTACCCGTTGTACCTAGGAATACCCCTCTGGCATATATCTTAGACAATTGGAGATATCTCACTGGAGTCCTAGGGAAAGATAAGCAAAAAATGATAGAATATTGTACTAAGATATGGGGAGGGAAGAAGATTTCTAAAAATGTTTTTTGGCCAGTCTATGGGTCAGAAGAAGATTGGGTAAGACAGCAATTAAACCTCTGGGTTAATAATAAAAAACCCCTTAACCCGGAGGAGAGTCAATATGCGGAAGTGTGGTTAAAAAAACTGGGGGTTAGACTTTATCCGCTGAATGAAATAAAAGCTAAACAAAAAAAAAGAAGGAAGAGTTAAATGAAACCCTTCTAACCCCCCCTCCTTACATTCCTCCTCCTGCTCCCACAGCCCCCCCAGAGGTCCCCAGAGCATCCACTCCCCCACCGGAGTCGGAACAAGAATCTCCCCCTCCTCCTAGACGCATAACTAGGAGTCAAAAAGGGGCAGCTCAGATGTACCCCCTAAGGGAAATACCCATGGGGGGACCTCAACCTGTGATCGGATATATTTCCATACCCTTAAATTCGGCTGACCTATGAGATTTTAAAAGAACCGAGATGGGAAACTTAATTGAGGACCCACTTGGAGTGGCAGAAAGATTAGATCAATTTTTGGGACCAAACCTTTATACTTGGGATGAGATGCAATCTATCCTTGGTCAATTATTTACTACTGAGGAAAGAGATATGATTAGACGAGCAGGAATGAGACTGTGGGATGCTCAACATGTCCAGGGACCCCAAGCAGATGTTAAATGGCCACTACAAAGACCTAATTGGGATAATCAGGATCCGGTGCATAGAACTCATATGCAGGACCTGAGAACTATAGTAATTCAGGGAATTAGAGAAGCAGTACCCCGTGGCCAAAATATTAATAAAGCATTTAACGAAATGCAAAAGAAAGATGAAACCCCTACTGAGTGGCTGGAACGACTGAGGAAAGCCCTTCAGCTGTACTCTGGGATAAATCCAGATGACCCTTTAGGGCAAGTGCTCCTAAAAACTCAGTTTGTAGCAAAATCATGGGAAGATATCAGAAAGAAGATTGAAAAGTTAGAAGACTGGCAGAATAGAGGGTTGGATGAATTATTAAGGGAAGCTCAGAAAGTCTACGTAAGGCGGGAAGAAGAAAGCAGAAAGCAACAAGTAAAAATGATGGTAGCAGCGGTCAGAGAGGATTGCAAAGGGCGAACTGATGAATATAGATTTGCGGGAACGAAACAAGGGAATGTAATAATAGAGAAGGAGCAGAGACGCTGTTTTTACTGTGGAAAGAAGGGACATATAAAGAAGAATTGTAAAGAAAGGATCAGGGACGAAGGAATATTGAAAATGGAATAGGAAAGTCAGGGGCTCTATATTTTAGGGGACCGGAGTCATCAAGAGCCCTTGATAAAATTAAAAATAGGTCCCCATAAACAAGAGTTCACCTTTTTAGTAGACACTGGAGCTGAGAAATCAACTATTAAGCAAATACCTGAGGGATGTAAAGTTTCCTCTGAAAAAGTACAAGTAATTGGGGCAAAAGGAGAACCCTTTAAAGTAAGCAAAATCAAAAATGTGGTATTCGAAACTGAAAATAAATTTGGAATGGGTGAACTCTTGCTCGTCCCCGAAGCAGAAGTTAATCTGTTAGGACGAGATTTAATTGTTGAATTACAATTAGAGATAAAAGTACAAAATCAAGAGCTAACAGTGTCTGCTTATCCTTTGACTGTGGATGATCAAAAACAAATTAACCCCGATGCCTGGTACTCTCCGGACACAATTAGTAGACTGGAAATTCCACCGATTAAAATCAAAATTTCCGAACCCCACATACCTGTGAGGGTAAGGCAATATCCTATATCCCTAGAGGGACGGAGAGGATTAAAGCCAGAAATTGATCGATTGTTAGCACAAGGAATCTTAGAGCCTTGTATGTCACCCTTTAACACCCCCATTTTGCCTGTAAAGAAATCAAATGGGAAATATCGGCTCGTACATGATTTAAGGGAAATAAACAAAAGAACTATCACCCGGTTCCCTGTAGTAGCAAATCCATACACACTGCTAAGCAAACTAGGACCCCATAACTCCTGGTATAGTGTGGTTGATTTAAAGGATGCCTTTTGGGCCTGTCCACTGGCAGAAGAATGTCGTGATTATTTTGCCTTTGAATGGGAAGACATAGAGACAGGTCGTAGACAGCAATTGAGATGGACCGTGCTTCCCCAGGGGTTCACTGAGTCCCCTAATCTGTTTGGACAGGCCCTGGAAGAGCTCTTAAAAGAATACCAGGTACAAACGGGAAATGTGCTGTTACAGTATGTAGATGATCTGCTAATAGCAGGGAATAATCAGGAGGATGTAAGAAAGGAAAGCATTCGACTTCTAAACTTTCTTGCACAAAAGGGATTGCGGGTATCACAAGAAAAATTACAATTTGTGGAGAAAAAAGTGAAATATTTGGGACATTATTTGTTTAATGGCCAAAAGATATTGGATCCAGAGCGTGTTAAAGGAATTCTGGAACTATCTATGCCTGTTACTAAGAGGCAAATTCGGCAGGCATTAGGGTTATTTGGGTATTGTAGGCAGTGGATAGAGAACTATAGTTTTAAAGTTAAATTCTTATATGAACAATTGTCCAAGGACAAAATACCCAAGTGGACCCCTCAGGATCAAGAGCAGTTTGCTAGTCTCAAAAGAGAATTAAGTCAAGCACCAGTTTTAAGCCTACCTGATTTAAAGCGGCCATTCCATTTATATGTTAACATACATGAAGGAACGGCATTTGGGGTATTAACACAAGAATGGGCCGGACAAAAGAAACCGGTGGCATACTTATCAAAGCTGCTGGACCCTGTGAGCAGGGGTTGGCCGAGTTGTTTACAAATCATTGTTGCTGCTGCCTTATTACTTGAGGAAACGAATCGCATTACCTTTAATGGAGAAGTTGTCTTATATGCGCCTCATAACATCAGGGGAGTGTTACAACAAAAAGCAGAAAAATGGCTTACAGATAGCCGATTATTAAAGTATGAGGGAATACTTATAGAATCCCCTAAACTATCTTTGAAAACTATTGGAGCAGTTAACCCTGCTGAATTTTTGTACTCAGGAGAAGGTAATGAACTAGTGCACAATTGCTTTCAAACAATTGAACAGCAGACACGCATTAGGCCAGACTTAGAAGAAGAACTACAATGTGGAGAAGTATTATTTATAGATGGGTCATCACGAATAATGGAAGGTAAACGATTGTCTGGATATGCCATTGTTAAGTTGGAAAAAGGAGAATTTAAGACAATAGAATCAGGCCCCCTGAGTGCCAGTTGGTTGGCTCAAGCCTGTGAGCTGTATGCATTGTGGAAAGCATTAGTGTCACTGAAGGAAAAGGATGGAACTATATATACAGACTCACGCTATGCGTTCGGAGTAGTACACACTTTTGGAAAAATATGGGAGGAAAGAGGATTCGTTAACTCACAGGGAAAAGAACTGATACACTCAGAATTAATTCGGCAAGTTCTGGGGGCATTGAAAATGCCGAATAAAATAGCGGTTGTACATATAAAGGGACACCAGCGAGGTCTGTCTTTACTCCTGCAGACTCTCCCCGAGGGCCCCGGATTTCTATAGCCCCAGAAGGAGTCAGGACAAAGGAGGAGTTTGCTTTGGTAGATGAGGATTGGGTTAGGGATCAGCTATGCAATCTGGACATCTGTAAATCGATGGGTCCGGATGGAATGCACCCACGGGTGCTGAGGGAGCTGGCGGAGGTCATTGCTAGGCCACTTTCCATCATCTTTGGTAAGTCGTGGGAAACGGGCGAGGTGCCTGAGGATTGGCGGATGGCAAAGGTCACACCAATCTATAAGAAGGGCAAGAAGGAGGACCCGGGTAATTATAGACCGGTCAGCCTTACCTCCATCCCTGGAAAGGTGATGGAACAACTTATTCTTGACTCCATCACTAGGCATATCAAGGATGAGGGGGTCATTAAGAACAGCCAACATGGTTTTATGAGGGGGAAGTCATGTATGACCAACCTTATAGCCTTCTATGAGGAAGTGACTAGGTGGAGGGATGATGGTAGAGCGGTAGATGTAGTTTTTCTTGATTTCAGTAAGGCATTTGATACTGTCTCCCACAGCATCCTCATAGATAAGCTAAGGAAGTGTGGGCTTGACGATCAAGTAGTGAGGTGGATCGAGAACTGGTTGAAAGGAAGAAGGCAGAGAGTTGTGGTCAATGGCGCAGAATCTAGCTGGAGGTCTGTGACTAGTGGAGTTCCTCAGGGGTCGGTGCTGGGACCGGTGCTGTTTAATATTTTCATCAATGACCTGGATGAGGGAACTGAGTGCACCCTCAGCAAGTTTGCTGATGACACAAAACTGGGAGGAGTGGCTGACACACCAGAGGACTGTGCTGCCATTCAGCGAGACCTGGACAGGCTGGAGAGTTGGGCGGGGAGAAACTTGATGAAATTTAACAAGGGCAAGTGTAGAGTCTTGCATCTGGGGAAGAACAACCCCATGTACCAGTACAGGTTGGGGGTTGACCTGCTGGAAAGTAGTGAAGGGGAAAGGGACCTGGGGGTCCTGGTGGATAGGAGGATGACCATGAGCCAGCAATGTGCTCTTGTGGCCAAGAAGGCAAATGGCATCTTAGGGTGCATTAGAAAGGGAGTGGTTAGTAGGTCAAGAGAGGTTCTCCTCCCCCTCTACTCAGCCTTGGTGAGGCCGCATCTGGAATATTGTGTCCAGTTCTGGGCCCCTCAATTCAAGAAGGACAGGGAATTGCTTGAAGGAGTCCAGCGCAGAGCCACAAAGATGATTAAGGGAGTGGAACATCTCCCTTATGAGGAGAGGCTGAGGGAGCTGGGTCTCTTTAGCTTGGAGAAGAGGAGACTGAGGGGTGACCTCATCAATGTTTACAAATATGTAAAGGGTAGGTGTCAGGATGATGGAGCTAGGCTTTTTTCAGTGATATCCAGTGATAGGACAAGGGGCAATGGGTGTAAACTGGAGCATAGGAAGTTCCACGTTAACATCAGGAAGAACTTCTTTACTGTAAGAGTGACAGAGCACTGGAACAGGTTGCCCAGGGGGGTTGTGGAGTCTCCTACACTGGAGATATTCAAGGCCCGCCTGGACAAGTTCCTGTGTGATGTACTGTAGGTTACCCTGCTCTTGCAGGGGGGTTGGACTAGATGATCTTTTTAGGTCCCTTCCAACCCTTGGGATTCTGTGATTCTGTGATTCTGTACAAGTTATCAAGTTAGGGGAAATAATGCAGCTGATACAGAAGCAAAGCGAGTGGCAGGCAATTATAGTATGATTTTGACTATGCAACAAGTACCTGTTAATAAAAATTTAAGTTTTGAATCTGCAGAAAAGGAAAAATTAGAACAAATGGGAGCTAAGGAACAAGATGGCAAGTACATATTGCCAGATGGGAGAGAAGTCTTGCCGAAGGGCATTGCACTCGAAATATTTTCAAAAATACACAGTAAAACACACTGGGGAACCCAGGCGTTAGTTGATCATTTCAATCAACAGTTTGCCTGTATAGGCGTGTATAATATAGCAAAGGCAGTCACAGCAGCCTGCGAGACCTGTCAAAAGGTCAATCGAAACAATATGAGACAAAGATCTTTTGGAGGACGTTCCCCAGCATACAGACCTTTCTCACACATACAAGTGGATTTTACTGAACTACCCAGGGTAGGACGTTACAGATATTTATTAGTAATGGTGGATCATTTAACACATTATGTTGAGGCTTTTCCTACCTCCAAGACAACTGCTAACCAAGTTACTAAAGTGTTACTTGAAAACATTATACCTCGATATGGAGTACCTGAAGTAATTGATTCAGACAGAGGAACACACTTTGTGTCAAAAATTGTTAGAGATCTAACAGAGAGCTTGGGTATTAAATGGGAATACCATACACCATGGCATCCACAAAGTTCGGGAAAAGTTGAAAGAATGAATGGAGAAATTAAAACTATTTTGACTAAACTAATGATAGAAACCAAATTATCATGGATTAGGTGCCTACCCATGGCATTGTTAATCCTCAGAACAAGACCCCGAGCAGATATGGGAATATCAGCGTTTGAGATGGTGTATGGAATGTCCTATAGGATTGAAAATCCACAAACAAATATTTTAATTCGAGACCGTGTGATTAATGAATATGTTTCACAATTAGCAGAATATCGTAACAAGCTCTGGGAACGTGGACTGATTGTGCAACGACCCCCGTTGGACTTAAAAATTCACAACGTTAAACCCGGAGATTGGATACTGATTAATGTGTGGAAGGAAGAAACCCTAAAACCCAATTGGGAGGGACCTTATCTTGTTTTGCTTACAACAGAAACAGCTGTCCGGACTGCTGAGCGCGGATGGACTCATGCCAGTCGCATTAAAGGCCCAGTGACGAGACCCCACTGGAAAGTAATCAGTGCTCCAGGTGACACCAAGATAATCTTGAAAAGATAACGTAATGATAGAAACTTTATTTGATTATTTTGCCACATTGCCTTTTGGTATAAAGTGTGTATTGCTGTTTATATTGGCTATATTTGGTTCTCTTTTTATCTATTATATATGGAAGCATACAAACTGTGCTAAAGGAAATTGCTAAGTTCATGCAAACACACAATATTAAATATACTGATGTAAATAATGTATGTACTCTAAATATACGAATTAGGTGTAATAATTTGAATTGCAATTGTTATCCATTTGCTTGTTTTAGGTGTAAGGTATGTCAGGATAAATGGTGGACACACTGTGAATATAGATGCCTTCCAATAGGAGTTTGCACACAGTGTTGGAAAATCCAAAAGAACTCTCACTGAGTGGAAATTAAAACAATTAGAGTCTAAAACAAGAAATTATTTGGGAATCCCATGAGTGGTGGGAGATTTTTGCCAAAGGAATAAACCCTCAATATTATTGTTACCACTCCAATGAACCAGTCCCCTTTATAGCCGAAATTTTGATTATAAAGTGTAGAAGGGAAGTACTAACTGTATCTTGCTTTGCCCCATTAGTTAAGGCTGCAAAGTGGGAAGCCTATGTAAACAGGCAGAAAGCCCAAAGCAGCTATTCTCCTGAAGAATTCCCTTGCTGCCGAGAAGGTGGTACACCCCGTGGCTCGAAGCAACCGAGTCGACGGGCGAGGCAGAGGAGAACTAAACTGTGGAGAAAAGAACCAGAACAATGGGATGCAAACACAGCAATGGCCAAACTTCCCCAGGACTGGTGAAAATATGCTTAAATTGGCAAAATTGACAGACACCCTTTTTCCTGGTATACCGTTAGTTTTGTTATTGATAATAACGCAAGCAAATGAAAACCCTCATGAACCTATGAACTGGACAATAACAAACATAAAATATCCAAATAATCCAAAATTAGTAGCAACAAAGAAATGGAAAGGATTCCACACTTTTTGGCACATCCTAAGCACACTGTTTATTCTACTTATAATATGCCTACCACAAACATGGGCTAAGGGAATGAACTACCAACCCCACCAACCTTTTAAGTGGACCCTACTCCGATTTGAAGATCAACAGGTTATCACAACCCAAATAACACCGGGTGAACCAAGCTTTAATGTTACTCTATGTCAGCCTGTCCCGAGACCCCGATGCTGGGAATACCTGGGATTCTATATGTGCCCTAGTTCGAATCCTGGAAAGGGATATTGTAACTTCCCTAATCAATATTACTGCAGTTATTGGGGTTGTGAGACCATAGCCCCTGGTTGGATACCGGGCAGTGGTATAGACAAATACCTAAAAGTTCAATGGGGTCCATATGGGTGCAGACCACCACGAGGGTGGAAAGGACGTGGAAACTGTAAATACCTCTTCTTAAATGTCACCAACCCCGGAGACGAAGGATGTATAATTGGAAAAGTGTGGGGAGTGAGGTATACGGAACCAGGGACAGATAAGGGCGGTTTAATTCTCATAAAAAAGGAAGTAGTCCCAAACGATCCCTTACCAGTAGGACCAAATCTGGTCCTGAATCCACCCACTTTCTCTGAAGAAAAGGTTGCCCCCGCAAGTATAGCACCCACTTCTCCTGACTCCCTTTCGGAAACGACTAATAACATTGTATCCTGGGATCTAAAATTACCAGAATCCAAAGATCCTTTATGGAGTATAATGCAAGCCTCTTATCGTGCCCTTAATGAAAGCCAGCCAGATTTTACTAAAGAGTGCTGGTTGTGTTACGATGTTACACCACCATATTATGAGGCAACTGGAAAAGTAGGAAAAATTCAATGGTCAAGTGGTTTGAATCCCCGAGAATGCCCATGGAATGAACAGAAAAATCATACGCAAGGAATTACTATTCAAATAGTAACAGGTCAAGGAAAATGTATAGGTACAGTGCCCAAAAATTATCAGTATTTATGCAATTTAAATGCATCAATTACTACAAAAACTATAGAGAGACACAAAAATAGAAATGACAAATGGGCCATCCCGACACCAGGAACTAAATGGGTTTGTTCAGACATCGGAGTAACACCTTGCCTATCTCTGAATGTGTTTGATCAATCTCAGTTTTGTACACAGGTAATTATTGTTCCCCGTCTGATCTATCACACCTCTGAGGAGGTGTTACGCCACTTTGAAGGAAACCTGAATATACAAAAACGAGAACCAATTACAGTAGTAACCCTAGCTACACTGCTGATAGCGGGCGGAGTTGGAGCAGGTACAGGCATAGACTCCATAGTAAAAAGTCAAGAATTACAAAATCTACAGGTGGCTGTAAATGAGGATTTAACAAAGATAGAACAATCTATTGAAAATTTAGCTGATTCCATAAAGTCTTTGTCAGATGTAGTCCTGCAAAATAGAAGAGAACTGGATTTATTGTTCTTAAAAGACGGAGGATTGTGTGTAGCTCTTAACGAAGAATGTTGCTCTTTTGCTGACCATACAGGAGTAGTTAAGGACACCATGGCCGAACTTCGAAAAAGGTTAGAACAACGAAAGAAAAATTACGAGGCAAATAGGTCATGGTATGAAAACTGGTTTAATGTTTCACCTTGGTTAACCACTTTGTTGTCTGCTTTAGCAGGACCGCTTATTATATTGATTTTGGGACTTATATTTGGGCCTTGTATATTACGCTATATTTTACACTTTATTAGAGAACGGTTTGACATAGCTAAACTGCTTATTTTAACTACGGGATCTGGGGTAAAATATAAGAGTGTATCTATTGATGAGGATGAAGATTGTTGTGAATGTATCATGCCACGTAAAAAATATACCTGTGATTGTAAGGAATTACCTTGTGAGTGTTATGATAAGTGTTGGGAGTGTGGAAAAAGGTTAGCGTACAATTCTGAAAATGAAAGTAGCGTTTGATAAACAATAATAGCATAAAAAAAGAAAAAGGGGGGATTGTAAGAAACTATGAATTAGGATATTGTTTATTAAGATTTATGTTAAGCTCAATGTAAAGGCTAGGAAATAAAAAGTATGAAATTGTTTACTCAAACAGTCATCGGACGCAGCTTGTAAAATAACCGCAATCACTTACATAGACTAACAGGCGCCAACTGCAATCACTTTTCACTTATGCAAATATAGCGGATGTTGCCTAAAGATAGCTGTAAGATGTTCCAGGAAATGGCAGAGATAAGACGAACAAAGGACATAGGAGTAGAGGGGTCAACAATGGGACAAAAGAGGAAGATTTCTCACTTCGGCCTCAACGACCATCAGGGGGCAGAAAACGACCCCCTAACAACAGCTGAAGCATGCGCAGAGTACCTCCACTACTTCATGAACACGGAAGTAAAGATGTATAAAAAGGGACTGTTTAAACTACTTAAGACGGCAGTTGGCGGAGCGCAGACTCCCCTGTTGTCCAGCGCTGTCTTTGCTCATATTCTACTTGCTATAATTAATAAAATTTTAATTGGATTATGATCCGTTGTGGTCTCAATTTATAACACTGCTAAAGCAGACAACAAAGTGGTTAGCCAAGGTGAAATATTAAACCAGTTTTCATACCATGACCTGCCCGCCTCACGATCTTTCTTACGTTGATTTAACCTTTTCCGGAGTTCTACATTAAGGTTGTACAGGGAATTCAGGTTGTCCCGTCCCAGTGAAAGTGGTTATCACTTTGGATGTTTCTCAGGATATTAATTCCCACTTTAATGGTTCATGCGGGTTTCCATTTGCTTGGGTTATTATCAATAACAAAACTAACGGTATACCAGGAAAAAGGGTGTCTGTCAATTTTGCCAATTTAAGTATATTTTTACCAGTCCTGGGGAAGTTTGGCCATTGCTGTTTTTGCATCCCATTGTTCTGGTTCTTTTCTCCACAGTTTATTCCTCCTCTGCCTCGCCCGTCGACTCGGTTGCTTCGAGCCACGGGGTGTACCATCTTCTCGGCAGCAAGGGAATTCTTCAGGAGAACAGCTGTTTCGGGCTTTCTGCCTGTTTACATAGGCTTCCCACTTTGCAGCCTTAACTAATGGGGCAAAGCAAGATACAGTTAGTACTTCCCTTCTACACTTTATAATCAAAATTTCGGCTATAAAGGGGACTGGTTCATTGGAGTGGTAACAATAATATTGAGGGTTTATTCCTTTGGCAAAAATCTCCCACCACTCATGGGATTCCCAAATAATTTCTTGTTTTAGACTCTAATTGTTTTAATTTCCACTCAGTGAGAGTTCTTTTGGATTTTCCAACACTGTGTGCAAACTCCTATTGGAGGGCATCTACATTCACAGTGTGTCCACCATTTATCCTGACATACCTTACACCTAAAACAAGCAAATGGATAACAATTGCAATTCAAATTATTACACCTAATTTGTATATCTAGAGTACATACATTATTTACATCAGCATATCTTCTATATTCACTATTGTGTGGTTGCATAAATTTACCAATTTCCTTCAACACACTTTGTACGCTTCCATATATAATAGAAAAGAGGAGAAATAATTATAGCAAATATAAACAGCAATACACACTTTATACCAAAAGATAATGCGGCAAAATAATTAAATAAAGTCTCTATCATTATGTTATCTTTTCAGGGTTATCTTGGTGTCCCCTGGAGTACTGATTACTTTCCAGTGGGGTCTCGTCACTGGGCCTTTAATGCGACTGGCTCCAATATTTTCTGGCCATTAAACAAATAATGTCCCAAATATTTCACTTTTTCTTCCACAAATTGTAACTTTTCTTGTGATACCCGTAGGCCCTTTTGTGCAAGAAAGTTTAGAAATCGAATGCTTTCTTTTCTTACATCCTCCTTATTATTCCCTGCTATGAGCAGATCATCTACATACTGTAACAGCACGTTCCCCGTTTGTACCTGGTATTCCTTTAAGAGCTCTTCCAGGTATGTTTGTAGCCCATATCCCTGGGAATACCTGATCCTGTATATCTTCAATCTGACTTCTCCCTCGACATGATTAGTGATCAAAATTAAGCTTTTAACAGTTCTATATACTGTTGGTCCTTTTTAAAGTGATCTCACCTCCTTTGAAAGTAATGGTTGCTCCCAAGTGTTCTAACAAATCTCTCCCCAAAAGAGCTTTTGCGGAGTTAGGCATATACAAAAACTTATGGATGCCCCATTGTTTTCCCAATTGATATTTTAGTAGTTTACAAAAATAAGCCTTTTCACCTCGGCCAGTCGCCCCTTTTATCATCATATAATCGTCCCCAAAGGTATTAAAGCTTTGTTTAAAACTGAATACATTGCACCTGTATCAACCAAAAATTCCATTATAACCAGTGGATCTGCTAGGGAAGATTCCCCTGGTCCCGTCAGCCTAGTTCCGATTCAGTCACCCGAGCCACCCCATGGCACTCCCACTAGGGTAGTCTCACTCCCAGCATCCAAACTCCTCATAGCACTCACACCGATCCAGTTCCACAGAAGAGGAGGTCACTCCCCCACTTCTGTCCGACATTCGTCCTCCACCAGTTTTAGAGCAACCAGCGCAGCCGTGGCTGTAGCACGACCCAGCTTTTTCTTTTCTACCTGTTTCCAATTCCTATACACTCTCCATGCTTCCTCCTTCACTTCCATCCACATTTATTCATCAACCGTTCAATCCCGTCTGTCAACATGTCTGTCTGCCTGCCCCAGCACCCATCTCATGCTCAAACAGAGGAACTGCGGGAGCTTCCCTCCTTTCCCCTTTGGTTTTCCCTTTTTTATTTATTTATTTATTATTTTCCACAGGTGCCCACCCTGCTCTGCAGGGGTTACAGATGCCTGCCTCTGCAACAGCACTTCTGGTTTAACCCCTTCTTAACCCTGAATGTGAATGTGCTGCTTGTTGCCAGTGACAGCAATTTCCTCCTCCTTATCAATACCTGATAGGACAGAGGCAGAGGGTGCTCCTCTCGGAGGTACCTGTGATATATAATTTTCTTGATGACTGTCCCAATATCACAGGCTGAACATCTCTCCAGCTTAGCTTTCTGTTTTTCCCTGTCCTTTTCCAAAACCAAAATTAGGGATCTGGCAGAGTTATATTAATTTCACATTCTGTCTGCCACTCCAGGTGCTTTCTTAAAGCGAAACATATCTGCATACATTACTTCATTGCATTTTCTTGGCCACCTCAAAACCAACATAAATTGTAAAAAAAATGCATTAGAATTCAGAGTTCCATTTTTAGGCCATTTTTCCTGATTTTCCAAAGTTTATAAAGGCCACCATTGATTACAATATTTTACCAATGTTTTCTTGTTTACCGAGCCCCCAGAAGACCCTCCCAGTTCTTTCCAATGTGCCAAAATGTAACCCAATGGGCTTTTCTTCAGAATTCCCTTGTTTTGACAGGCTCCCATTTCAAACAATCTCTTACAAATCTCTATAGCTTCTCTTTCCCAGTGCTCTGCAAATGCACTTAAAATATGAGAGCACCTACACACAAGTTTTATGATATTCTCAGGGGATTCAGTAAGATAGTATCTCTGGGTTCTGCAGATCAACTCCCCTGTCATTAGAACATAGTTTCAGTTCCAGCAAAATTTACACTGCCCTAGTATCCACAGCAGGTTCCACTGTTCAAAACTTATTATGCACTCATATGTCAGGTTACGAAGGTTTTCCTGATATCCCCCGTTGATTGTCCCAAAAAGAGAGACATTAATTGTTGTATTCCCATTTTATTTTTTCCTTTGTAACCACATCTTCTCAAATTTTCTTTGATACCTTTTATAAACCCTTTCTCAGTTTTCCATTCTAACTTCCCGGAAGTCCGCCAGGATTTTGTGGCTTTTCTCCACGAAGTAATCTTTTATTTCTGGTCACCGATTAGATAATTATAATTTCCCACCCACCAGTGTTTTGTAAGACACCCCGAGCAGTATCTGCCCCACCGCTGTCCTGAGTGGCAATATCCACGTGAAATGCCACCCGTCACATACAGTTACACTCTTACAAGGCACATACTCTCACAGGGCATATAGGAAATTCCCTTGCACTTGTATTTCGTAAAGTTATCCACTGCGGGAGGGGTAGCCGGACCTTCCCCCGCTTTCTAAGCTGCTTGATGGTGTGAGAAACTATAAATTAGGATATTGTTTATTAGGATTTATGTTAAGCCCAATGTAAAGGCTAGGCAATAAAAAGTATGAAATTGCTTACTCAAACAGTCACCGGACACAGCTTACATAGACTAACAGTCGCCAACCGCAATCGCTTATCGCTTATGCAAACATAGTAGATGTTGCCTAAAGATAGCTATAAGATGTTCCATGTGAGAAACTATAGACTAGTGTATTGTTTATTAAGATATATGTTAAGTCAAATGTAAAGGAACTGACAGAGATAAAACACAGCTGGCCAAGATAAGATAGCCGCAAGATGTCCCAGGAACTGGCAGAGATAAGACTAACAACTCCCTGCAAAGACATATGGATGAAGGATCAAAGGAGGAAGACTTCTCACCTTGGTCTCATCGATCACCAGGAGGCAGGGAACTACCCCCTAACAACAACTGAAGCATGCGCAGAGTACTTCCACTATTTCATGAACAAAGAAGTAAAAAATGTATAAAAAGGGGCTGTTTGAAATATTTAACACGGCAGTTGGCGGAGCGCAGACTCCCCTGTCGTCCAGCGCTGTCTTTGCTCATATTCTACTTGCTACAATTAATAAAATTTCAATTGGATTATGATCCGTTGTGGTCTCAATTTATAACAATTTCTGGTGCCGTGACTCGGATAAGGAACGGTGGGCTTTGGTCCTCCGGGGGGGCGCCCCGCGACATTTCGCGGCCCCGCGACCAACAGCTTACCTCATCCTTACCGACGAACCTAAATGCTAGAATATGAGCAAAGAAGGAACCGGTAAAATCCCATAAAAATTCTGTGCACGGGAGTCCGGACAAAGACGCAGGACGCGTAAGTATATTGCGAAACTTTCCGCAGAGCGAAACAGTTCGCGGCGGAGGACTGCAGAGTGAAATTGTTCACGGCAGAGATTGTTCGCGGGTTTACCGTTCGGGCGGGATTGGGTTTCCTGGAATATAACGAATGAGAGGTTCGATATACTGAACCAAGCGAGTGTGGACCCTTAAGTACTGCGGTTCCCATCTCCCGCGAGGGACTGGGCCAGGAACAAGGGGGAGCGAGTGAGTGTGTGTTCGGAGATATTCCAGAAGATGGGGGCGAAGGGCAGCAAGCCTTCGACTCCCATGGGATGGGTACCCATTGTACCTAAGAATACCCCTCTGGCATATATCTTAGACAATTGGAAATGTCTCCCTGGAACCTTAGGGAAAGATAAGCAAAAAATGATAGAATATTGTACTAAGATATGGGGAGGGAAGAAGATTTTAAAAAATGTCTTCTGGCCAGTCTATGGGTCAGAAGAAGATTGGGTAAGACAGCAATTAAACCTCTGGGTTAATAATAAGAAACCTCTCAACCAGAAAGAGAGTCAATATGCGGAAGTGTGGCTAAAAAGACCAGGAGCTAGACTTTACCCGCTGAATGAAATAAAAACTAAACAAAAGAAACAGAAGGAAGAGTTAGACGAAACCCTTCTAAACCCCCCTCCTTACATTACTCCTCCTGCTCCTACAGCCCCTCCGGAGGTCCCCAGAGCATCCACTCCCCCACCAGAGTCAGAGCAAGAGTATCCCCCTGCTCCTAGACGCGTAACTAGAAGTCAAAAAGGGGCAGCTCAGATGTACCCCCTAAGGGAAATACCCATGGGGGGGCCTCAACCTGTGATTGGATATATTTCCATACCCTTAAATTCAGCTGACCTACGAGACTTTAAAAGAACCGAGATGGGAAACTTAATTGAGGACCCACTCGGAGTGGCAGAAAGATTAGATCAATTTTTGGGACCGAATCTTTATACTTGGGATGAGATGCAATCTATTCTTGGTCAATTATTCACTATTGAGGAAAGAGATATGATTAGACGAGCAGGAATGAGACTGTGGGATGCTCAACATGTCCAGGGACCCCAAGCAGATATTAAATGGCCACTCCAAAAACCTAATTGGGATAATCAAGATCCAGTGCATAGAACCCATATGCAAGACCTGAGAACTATAGTGATTCAGGGAATTAGAGAAGCAGTACCCCGTGGCCAGAATATTAATAAAGCATTTAATGAAATGCAAAAGAAAGATGAAACCCCTACTGAGTGGTTGGAACGACTGAGGAAAGCCCTTCAGTTGTACTCTGGGGTGAATCCAGACGACCCTTTAGGGCAAGCGCTCCTCAAAACTCAGTTTGTGGCAAAATCATGGGAAGATATCAGAAAGAAGATTGAAAAGTTAGAAGACTGGCAGAATAGAGGGTTGGATGAATTATTAAGGGAGGCTCAGAAAGTCTACGTAAGGCGAGAAGAAGAGAGCAGCAAGCGACAAGTAAAAATGATGGTAGCAGCGGTCAGAGAGGATCGCAAAGAGCAAACTGGTAAATACAGATCTGATGGAATAAAACAAAGGAATGTAGTGGTAATGAAGGAACAGGGACGTTGTTTTTACAGTGAAAAAAAGGGACATATAAAGAAGAATTGCAGAGAAAGGATCAGGGATGAGGAAATATTGAAAACGGAATAGGAGAGTCAGGGGCTCTATATTTTAGGGGACCGGAGTCATCATGAGCCCTTGATAAAATTAAGAATAGGTCCCCATAAACAAGAGTTCACCTTTTTAGTAGACACTGGAGCTGAGAAATCAACTATTAAGCAAATACCTGAGGGATGTAAAGTTTCCTCTGAAAAAGTACAAGTAATTGGGGCAAAAGGAGAACCCTTTAAAGTAAGTAAAATCAAAAATGTGGTATTTGAAACTGAAAATAAATTTGGAATGGGTGAACTCTTGCTCGTCCCCGAAGCAGAAGTTAATCTGTTAGGACGAGATTTAATTGTTGAATTACAATTAGAGATAAAAGTACAAAATCAAGAGCTAACAGTGTCTGCTTATCCTTTGACCGTGGATGATCAAAAACAAATTAACCCCGATGCCTGGTACTCTCCGGACACAATTAGTAGACTGGAAATTCCACCGATTAAAATCAAAATTTCCGAACCCCACATACCTGTGAGGGTAAGGCAATATCCTATATCCCTAGAAGGACGGAGAGGATTAAAGCCAGAAATTGATCGATTGTTAGCACAAGGGATCTTAGAGCCTTGTATGTCACCCTTTAACACCCCCATTTTGCCTGTAAAGAAACCAAATGGGAAATATCGGCTCGTACATGACTTAAGGGAAATAAACAAAAGAACCATCACCCGGTTTCCTGTAGTAGCAAATCCATACACACTGCTAAGCAAACTAGGACCCCATAACTCCTGGTATAGTGTGATTGATTTAAAAGATGCCTTTTGGGCCTGTCCACTGGCAGAAGAATGCCGTGATTATTTTGCCTTTGAATGGGAAGACATAGAGACAGGTCGTAAACAGCAATTGAGATGGACCGTGCTTCCCCAGGGGTTCACTGAGTCCCCTAATCTGTTTGGACAGGCCCTGGAAGAGCTCTTAAAAGAATACCAGGTACAAACGGGAAATGTGCTGTTACAGTATGTAGATGATCTGCTAATAGCAGGGAATAATCAGGAGGATGTAAGAAAGGAAAGCATTCGACTTCTAAACTTTCTTGCACAAAAGGGATTGCGGGTATCACAAGAAAAATTACAATTTGTGGAGGAAAAAGTGAAATATTTAGGACATTATTTGTTTAATGGCCAAAAGATATTGGATCCAGAGCGCATTAAAGGAATTCTGGAACTACCTATGCCTGTTACTAAGAGGCAAATTCGGCAGGCATTAGGGTTATTTGGGTATTGTAGGCAATGGATAGAGAACTATAGTTTTAAAGTTAAATTCTTATATGAACAATTGTCCAAGGACAAAATACCCAAGTGGACCCCTCAGGATCAAGAGCAGTTTGCTAGTCTCAAAAGGGAGTTAAGTCAAGCACCAGTTTTAAGCCTACCTGATTTAAAGCGGCCATTCCATTTATATGTTAACATACATGAAGGAACGGCATTTGGGGTATTAACACAAGAATGGGCCGGACAAAAGAAACCGGTGGCATACTTATCAAAGCTGCTGGACCCTGTGAGCAGGGGCTGGCCGAGTTGTTTACAAATCATTGTTGCTGCTGCCTTATTACTTGAGGAAACGAATCGCATTACCTTTAATGGAGAAGTTGTCTTATATGCACCTCATAACATCAGAGGAGTGTTACAACAAAAAGCAGAAAAATGGCTTACAGATAGCCGATTATTAAAGTATGAGGGAATACTTATAGAATCCCCTAAACTATCTTTGAAAACTATTGGAGCAGTTAACCCTGCTGAATTTTTGTACTCAGGAGAAGGTAATGAACTAGTGCACAATTGTTTTCAAACAATTGAACAGCAGACACGCATTAGGCCAGACTTAGAAGAAGATGAACTACAATGTGGAGAAGTATTATTTATAGATGGGTCATCACGAATAATAGAAGGTAAACGATTGTCTGGATATGCCATTGTTAAGTTGGAAAAAGGAGAATTTAAGACAATAGAATCAGGCCCCCTGAGTGCCAGTTGGTCGGCTCAAGCTTGTGAGCTGTATGCATTGTGGAAAGCATTAGTGTCACTGAAGGAAAAGGATGGAACTATATATACAGACTCACGCTATGCGTTCGGAGTAGTACACACTTTTGGAAAAATATGGGAGGAAAGAGGATTCGTTAACTCACAGGGAAAAGAACTGATACACCCAGAATTAATTCGGCGAGTTCTGGGGGCATTGAAAATGCCGAATAAAATAGCAGTTGTACATATAAAGGGACACCAGCGAGGTACAAGTTATCAAGTTAGGGGAAATAATGCAGCTGATACAGAAGCAAAGCGAGTGGCAGGCAATTATAGCATGATTTTGACTATGCAACAAGTACCTGTTAATAAAAATTTAAGTTTTGAATCTGCAGAAAAGGAAAAATTAGAACAAATGGGAGCTAAGGAACAAGATGGCAAGTACATATTGCCAGATGGGAGAGAAGTCTTGCCTAAGGGCATTGCACTCGAAATATTTTCAAAAATACACAGTAAAACACACTGGGGAACCCAGGCATTAGTTGATCATTTTAATCAACAGTTTGCCTGTATAGGCGTATATAATATAGCAAGGACAGTCACAGCAGCCTGCGAGACCTGTCAAAAGGTCAATCGAAACAATATGAGACAAAGATCTTTTGGAGGACGTTCCCCAGCATACAGACCTTTCTCACACATACAAGTGGATTTTACTAAACTACCCAGGGTAGGACGTTACAGATATTTATTAGTAATGGTGGATCATTTAACACATTATGTTGAGGCTTTTCCTACCTCCAAGACAACTGCTAACCAAGTTACTAAAGTGTTACTTGAAAACATTATACCTCGATATGGAGTACCTGAAGTAATTGATTCAGACAGAGGAACACACTTTGTGTCAAAAATTGTTAGAGATCTAACAGAGAGCTTGGGTATTAAATGGGAATACCATACACCATGGCATCCACAAAGTTCGGGAAAAGTTGAAAGAATGAATGGAGAAATTAAAACTATTTTGACTAAACTAATGATAGAAACCAAATTATCATGGATTAGGTGCCTACCCATGGCATTGTTAATCCTCAGAACAAGACCCCGAGCAGATATGGGAATATCAGCGTTTGAGATGGTGTATGGAATGTCCTATAGGATTGAAAATCCACAAACAAATATTTTAATTCGAGACCGTGTGATTAATGAATATGTTTCACAATTAGCAGAATATCGTAACAAGCTCTGGGAACGTGGACTGATTGTGCAACGACCCCCGTTGGACTTAAAAATTCACAACGTTAAACCCGGAGATTGGATACTGATTAAAGTGTGGAAGGAAGAAACCCTAAAACCCAATTGGGAGGGACCTTATCTTGTTTTGCTTACAACAGAAACAGCTGTCCGGACTGCTGAGCGTGGATGGACTCATGCCAGTCGCATTAAAGGCCCAGTGACGAGACCCCACTGGAAAGTAATCAGTACTCCAGGTGACACCAAAATAACCCTGAAAAGATAACGTAATGATAGAGACTTTATTCGATTCTTTTGCTGCATTATCTTTTGGTATAAAGTGTGTATTCTTATAATTATTTCTTTTTTTCTATTATATATGGAAGCATACAAAGTGTGCTAGAGGAAATTGCTAGATTAAGTATAATGATTTGAACTGCAATTATTATCCATTTGCTTGTTTTAAATACAAGGTATGCCAGGATAAACAGTGAATATATTATAAAAGTGGACACCTTCCAACAGGGGTCTGCACACAGTGTTGGAAAATATTGCTCCAACGAACCAGTCCCCTTTATAACTAAGTACTGACCGTATATTGCTTTGCCTCATTAGTTCTAAGCCTATGTAAATAGGCAGAAAAGCCCAAACGGCTGTTCTCCTGAAGAATTCCCTTGCTGCCGAGAAGATGGTACACCCCGTGGCTCGAAGCAACCGAGTCGACGGGCGAGGCAGAGGAGGAACAAACGGTGGAGAAAAGAACCAGAACAATGGGATGCAAAAGCAGCAATGGCCAAACTTCCCCAGAATTGGTAAAAATATACTTAACTCGGAAAAATTGATAAACACCCTTTTTCCTGGTATATCGTTAATTTTGTTATTAATAACACAGGCAAATGGAAACCCTCATGAACCTATGAATTGGAAACTAATTCAGATGGAGACAAGCAAAGTTATAGGTGAATTCAAAGGAGTAGGTGGCCCAACTTTTAAAGCAACCCCTTGTCAATTGATAGGACAATGGAGGTGGACTCCTGCCTCTCGACCAAAGGATCAATGGATATGTAACAAAAGTTCAACTTACTTTTGTCCTGCCTCTAATCCAGGAAAAAGTTATTGTAATAGTCCCGGACATTACTATTGTTCATATTGGGGTTGTGAAACAATAGCCCTAGAATGGGAAGTCGAAACAGACAAATATTTAAAGGTTAAATGGGGACCTTCAAATTGTAAACCTCCGATATACACTCGTGATGGTGAGATATTCGGACCATGGACTTCTTCAGCGACAGGGTATGCATTAGGAGGAGGAACCCCTTCAGGAATAGGAAACTGTGATCATTTACTAATACAAATATTAAATCCAACAGAGGATGGCTGGCTAGTAGGAAAGATATGGGGAGTTAGATTCAGAGAATCTGGAAGAGACCGAGGAGGCCTTATTCTAATAAAGAAAGAAAAGCTTCCTCATGACCCCTTACCAATCGGACCAAACCCAGTCCTAAATCCACCCACTTTTCCCGAAAAGAAGATTGTCCCCGTAGAGAAGGTTATCCCTACAAGTGTTACCCCCACCTCTCTAGATTCCCTTTTGAAAACAATTAATAGCACTGTGACTGAATTCTCCTTATCTAGGAATCTAGAGTTGTCAAAATCCAAAGACCCCTTATGGAATTTAATGCAAGCCTCTTATCGTGCCCTTAATGAAAGCAAACCAAATTTAACTGAGGAATGTTGGTTATGTTATAATATTAGGCCACCATATTTTGAGGCAATTGGAAAACTAGGTAGGATTCAATGGTCCAATGGTTCAAACCCACGAGAATGCCCATGGAATGACCAGAGAAACCATACGCAAGGAATTACTATTCAACTAGTAACTGGTCAAGGAAAATGTATAGGTACAGTGCCCAAGAGATATCAGCCTTTATGCGACCGAACAGTCACTATAGAAAAACACACTATAGAGAAACATAAGAATAAAAAAGATAAATGGGCTATCCCGACACCAGGAGCTAAATGGGTTTGTTCAGACATCGGAATAACGCCTTGCATATCCCTAAAAGTGTTTAATCAATCTCAGTTTTGTGTACAGGTGATTATTGTTCCTCGTCTGATCTATCACACCTCTGAGGAGGTGTTACGCCACTTTGAAGGAGACCTGAATAGACAAAAACGAGAGCCAATTACAGTGATAACCCTAGCTACACTGCTGATAGCGGGCGGAGTTGGAGCAAGTACAGGTATAGCCTCCCTAATAAAAGGTCAGGAATTACAAAATTTACAGACAGCTGTAAATGAAGATTTAACAAAAGTAGAACAATCTATCCAAAATTTGGCCACTTCAGTAAAGTCTTTATCAGAAGTGGTGCTGCAAAATAGAAGAGGATTAGATCTATTGTTCCTAAAGGAAGGAGGGTTATGTGTAGCTCTCAATGAAGAATGTTGTACTTTTGCTGACCATACGGGAGTAGTCCTGGACACCATGTCTGAACTCCGAAAGAGGTTAGATCAACGTAAAAAGGATCGTGAGGTGGGCAGGTCATGGTATGAAAACTGGCTTAATGTCTCACCTTGGCTAACCACTTTGTTGTCTGCTCTAGCAGGACCGCTTATCATGTTGATTCTGGGACTTATATTTGGGCCTTGTATATTACGCTATATTTTACACTTTATTAGAGAACGGTTTGACATAGCTAAACTGCTTATTTTAACTACGAGATCTGGGGTAAAATATAAGAGTGTATCTATTGATGAGGATGAAGATTGTTGTGAATGTGTCATGCCACGTAAAAAATATACCTGTGATTGTAAGGAATTACCTTGTGAGTGCTATGATAAATGTTGGGAGTGTGGAAAAAGGTTGGCTTACAATTCTGAAAATGAAAGCAGCATCTAATAAACAATAATAGGATAAAAGAAAAAGGGGGATTGTGAGAAACTATAAATTAGGATATTGTTTATTAGGATTTATGTTAAGCCCAATGTAAAGGCTAGGCAATAAAAAGTATGAAATTGCTTACTCAAACAGTCACCGGACACAGCTTACATAGACTAACAGTCGCCAACCGCAATCGCTTATCGCTTATGCAAACATAGTAGATGTTGCCTAAAGATAGCTATAAGATGTTCCATGTGAGAAACTATAGACTAGTGTATTGTTTATTAAGATATATGTTAAGTCAAATGTAAAGGAACTGACAGAGATAAAACACAGCTGGCCAAGATAAGATAGCCGCAAGATGTCCCAGGAACTGGCAGAGATAAGACTAACAACTCCCTGCAAAGACATATGGATGAAGGATCAAAGGAGGAAGACTTCTCACCTTGGTCTCATCGATCACCAGGAGGCAGGGAACTACCCCCTAACAACAACTGAAGCATGCGCAGAGTACTTCCACTATTTCATGAACAAAGAAGTAAAAAATGTATAAAAAGGGGCTGTTTGAAATATTTAACACAGCAGTTGGCGGAGCGCAGACTCCCCTGTCGTCCAGCGCTGTCTTTGCTCATATTCTACTTGCTACAATTAATAAAATTTCAATTGGATTATGATCCGTTGTGGTCTCAATTTATAACAATGGTTATACACAGACAAGACACAGGACAGAAAAACATAAACGCTTCGTCCGTCTCCGGCCGCTCCCCTCGCGGAGACACGGAACCGCGGATTAGGACTCCACACTCGCTTCGTAGCTACGCTACGTCTCAGTCACACAGAAACACATGGGATCCCACACACTCACACTATAGTTTCGCTTACCCTTCTCCTGCTTCCTACACGGTCATTAGCAGGTCCGCCCTGGCTCCCAAAACTTAGGATGCAGCGAAAACCCGGGCTCCCCCGATCCGCCTTCAGGATCGCTTGCAGCCGCGCTATCGGTCGACAAGCCCCCCCAGCTTGCAAGCCCTACCTGCCACGGGGAACTCCGCTGTGCGCCAGACGTCTCTGCACGCCTTACCAGCAGCCCCGGGCCACGCGTACGCCCTACAGGCCCCCCAAAGTACCTAAATTCCAAGCATACCGCCTCTCCGCAGCCGGCGCAGGTCGCTGTCTGTCCCCGCAGTGAGCGGATGAGAAGCGGAGCTCCTCCAGGCAAGCGGCCTGGGGGGGGCTTAGGATATCCGCTCCTCACCCGATCCTGCAGCCGAACAGAGGCCTCCTGGCTGGCTCGCCAAATTTATATGCAGATTGACTCCACAACTCGTTAAAGTTGTAAAGTAGGTATGCTTTATTCAGCGCTGAGGTGCATGGGGATCGTTCCTCCAAAGTATGCACATCCAGGGTCATTTTTCCTTTACATTTATTCCCTTACGCCTATACATACAATGGGTACCCTTCCCATGGGAGTCGAAGGCTTGCTGCCCTTCGCCCCCATCTTCTGGAATATCTCTGAACACGCACTCACTCGCTCCCCCTTGTTCCTGGCCCAGTCCCTCGCGGGAGATGGGAACCGCAGTACTTAAGGGTCCACACTCGCTTGGTTCAGTATATCGAACCTCTCATTCGTTATATTCCAGGAAACCCAATCCCGCCCGAACGGTAAACCCGCGAACAACTCTGCCGTGAACAATCACTCTGCAGATCTGCCGTGAACAATTTCACTCTGCAGACCTGCCGTGAACAATCTCACTCTGCAGATCTGCCGTGAATAATCACTCTGCAGACCTGCCGTGAACAATCACTCTGCAGATCTGCCGTGAACAATCACTCTGCAGATCTGCCGTGAACAATCACTCTGCAGATCTGCCGTGAGCAATCTCACTCTGCAGATCTGCCGTGAACAATCTCACTCTGCAGATCTGCCGTGAACAATTTCACTCTGCAGATCTGCCGTGAACCAATTTCACTCTGCAGACCTCCGCCGCGAACAATTTCGCTCTGCGGAAAATTTCGCAATATACTTACGCGTCCTGCGTCTTCGTCCGGACTCTCGTGCACAGAATTTTTATGGGATTTTACCGGTTTTTTCTTTGCTCATATTCTAGCATTTAGGTTCGTCGGTAAGGATGAGGTAAGCTGTTGGTCGCGGGGCCGCGAAATGTGGCGGGGCGCCTCCCCGGAGGACCAAAGCCCACCGTTCCTTATCCGAGTCACGGCACCAGAAATTGTTATAAATTGAGACCACAACGGATCATAATCCAATTAAAATTTTATTAATTATAGCAAGTAGAATATGAGCAAAGACAGCGCTGGACGACAGGGGAGTCTGCGCTCCGCCAACTGCCGTCCTGAGCAGTTCAAACAGTCCCTTTTTATACATCTTTACTTCCGTGTTCATGAAGTAGTGGAGGTACTCTGCGCATGCTTCAGCTGTTGTTAGGGGGTCGTTTTCTGCCGAAGTGAGAAGTCTTCCTCTTTTGTCCCATTGTTGACCCCTCTACTCCTATGTCCTTTGTTCGTCTTATCTCTGCCATTTCCTGGAACATCTTACAGCTATCTTTAGGCAACATCTGCTATGTTTGCATAAGCGATCAGCGATTGCGGTTGGCGACTGTTAGTCTATGTAAGCGATTTCATACTTTTTATTGCCTAACCTTTACATTGGGCTTAACATAAATCTTAATAAACAATATCCTAATTCATAGTTTCTTACAGACTCCATTTTGCTCAATATTTCTGGCCATTTTCAACTTGTTGTCTAATCTTGTGTCTTTAGTGAGCTTTGCGAACTCATACAGTTATATCCACATAGCAACACCTATGATTTGCGAAAGCCACTACATTTATTTGTTTATCACACTCATATAATTTTGTGTTTCAAATATTGTAGTTGTGTGGAATGTGCTTGTGGGATCTCATGCATGTGTGTGTGTGTGTTGAGGGCAGACGGCGTTCTGTGTATTTTTTGTTGTCGGGTTCGCCTAAAAGTTTTTAACTGGTAGCAGATTAACATTTCGGGCAAGAAAGGGTTAATGCAGAAGTATGGTTGCCGGCATTTATTTATAGCTGCTGCAGAGCAGGCAGGCAGCAGTGGCTGCTGCTGAACAGGCAGGCATTTATAGCTGCAGGCCGGCGTTTGTAGCTGCGCAAAGCAGGGTGAGTGACATGAGAGAATGAAAAAAAAAAAAGAAAAAAAAGAAGCCCTCTCGATCTACTGAAGTATTGAGCAATTTTAGAGACACCACAAACAAAGCCTGAAGAGCTCCTGCAACATGCTGGGCGCATGGGAGGAGCCCTGCTTAGTGTGTTTAAAGTAACCCGGGGGTGAATCCAAGACTTGGAGGAACAGATGGATCTGTTGAAACAAGAACTGCTAACTGAAAAAGCAAGAGGGGTAGTGCAACCACAAGCTTTATCAGCCCCCACCCAAGCAGCATCAGGGTGGCAGAGAAAGAAGAAAAAAAAAAGGGTAATTGATACGCGGATTGACTCCACAACTCGTTAAAGTTGTAAAGTAGGTATGCTTTATTCAGCGCTGAGGTGCATGGGGATCGTTCCTCCAAAGCATGCACACCCAGGGTCGTTTTTCCTTTACATTTATTCCCTTAAGGCATACATATGCATTAGATTACTGATACGCCTATACATATTTAGTATCTGTCCCCGCTTCGTATTATAATGAGCTAGAAGGTCCTTTGCGCCTGCGCAGTGCCCCCTCTGGTCATGGGCAGGGGTCTCAAGATGAAGTAAATGAGTCTTCCTCCTGTGGGCAGGGGTCCTCAAGATGAAGTAAATGAGTCTTCCTCTTCTTAAACTTTTCACCTTTTAATCTTCACACATGGCTTTAGGGTTTAGTCGGTACCTCATCCATAAATCAGCAGCTTCTCCCCCTTATCAATAGACCCAGACATTCGCATTTCCTTGTCAATAGTTGCTTATCAGTAGAATCAGGCCTCTGTCTCCTCCCCTTATCAGTAGTCTGTGCCTTGTTCGCTTGGTAAGCATGATAGGTGTTTACAGCAGACAATACTTTTGTTTAAGCAAGGGATTCTTCTAACTCTCTTATACAATCCCCTGTATTTTCCTTTGTACATTTCATTAACCCTGTATCAATCCCCCCTTTTCTATACAGTAAGTAAATTCTTTTACTATATTATTTATGACAGAGCTATCCATGTTCTTTCTATCGATTTACAAAGTGATTTTGATATACATTGTACATTTCATTAACCCTGTATCAGTAATGACACATCAAACTCTTTGACTGTTAACACTGTGCAGTTTACTTCTGCAGCTTCTTCACATTCCTTTTGCATCAGAATGCCTCTGCTTTAAGGAAAAACTTTAACCTGTCTTCCTCTCAAGAACTGATAACCTGGGGGAGGGGGTATGCTTGCGTCCTCCTACCTACAGGTCCACGGTGGCTGCCTGCAAAGTTTGTCAAGCCGTACCATGAGCTGGATATATGAGTGGAGGAACCTGATGCCTCAGCTATAGGACCTGAACATGAATACCCCTAGCAGAATGAGATAGAGGAAGAAAAAAACAAATTTTTGCAAAACATCACTTGGGGGCAACTGAAAAGTAACAACTTGAATATGTGTGCTTGCAACATAGCTATTATTAGAGGCTGTGATTTTGTGTATAAAACCACTTGTATTTACTAGCCAGTTGTTAATAAGAAACTACACCTTGTATTGTATGGATTTGTCACTTTTAAAAGAGATGTTAAGAGCATGCAAATTTGCAGCAGCTGCTAGAAAATGCTAAGGCAAAAGCTAGAAAGATTCTAATACAGTGGTAGTGTTATAAAGCAGGTAATGGAACAAATTAAGAGGGTGGGAGAACTCCACTGGTAAGAAATTTCTTTGGCTAGTCCCCACTGCCATCAGCATCTTCATCGTGTTGCTGCACCCTGTAATAGTTACTATGGTAATGTAAATCTGTGTGTGCTTTGCCATAGTAGTGACTTGTTACTGAATGAGGCAGGTGAAACTCTGCATTGACAAGGTGAAAGGACTGAGGTTGGCCAAATGTCCGCTACCACAGTCAAGGGCAAGACTGGGTTGGCCTCTGTGTTTGCCACCAAGAAGAACCTTTAGCTCCGCTGTTGGCTGCAACCCAGCAGGTGTTGAGCGGTGGGGTGATTCAGAGAAATCTCCAGGAACTCGCCAACAAAGTTTTGACAAGCAGGTATTCTTTATTGCGGCGCTGGGAGACACGGGGGATCCCTCCTCCAAGCGTGTCTCTACCAAGCATCAATCAGGCTGTGATTATATTGTCCTTAAACATATATATTCATTAGATTACATAATAATTTTTAGTGAATGCCTCCTGTATGCATACAAAAATCTGGTAGTGGGCTTTCAGACCCCTGGTGGTTATTTCTTCATCACTTTGTTTTAGGATCGTTGTCGTATCAGTCATATCAGTAACCACCAGATGGTTCTGGTAAAGCTTATCTTTGTAATTTCCTTTTCTCTATAGTTGCTAACAAAGCCTGATGTTCTTAAGGTTACTTATTTACAACCCTATTCTTCAATCAACCCCATTCTTCACTCCCCCCTATTCTTCAATCAACCCCATTCTTCAATCCCCCCTTTTCTTGTCCTATTGCAAATTCTTTTGCAACTGAGTTATTTCATTTTTATTTAAAGTTTCCTGAAGTATTTCCCTGTTTCTACTTGATGCTTAATTTTGTTTCTCTTCCATTTGTCATAGTTCGTCATGGTTTGTTTGCAACACCAAAAGGAGCATTGGACCATTATACATGTAATCGCAACAATTCCTAAAATACAGTAAAAAACAATTGTCTCAACCAGGAGAGATTGGGTACCCATGATGTTAATTTTTCCCAAATTTCCTCAAATCCCCATGAGGTGCTGTCCTGTGCCACCTCATGAAATATTTTATCTTGTTTCCACATTATCTTGTTTCCACATTTCCTTTAGATCAGTAGTAATTCTTCCACTTTGATCTATATAGGAACAACAGCTATCATTGATTACAGAACAAACTCCTCCTTGGGATGCTAACAGTGTATGTAATGCCATTTGATTTTAGAGATGGAATAAACCATCTAACAAAGCTATGGAAAGCAATGTTTCATTCTGCTATGGGATTATATCCTCATTTGATTCTTTTAATAAAACTCCGAACTCAGGTTCCAGAGGGATGAATGTCAATTATTGTAAAGTTTGGAACCACTACTCCTAGTATGCATGTCCCTTTCCAGTTAGGAGGCAAAGCCTTATAGGCATTTTCTCCACATAACCAATACCACCCTTTTGCTTCAGGAACATTCCAATAACCACTTAAAGGTTTTAGAAGGTGAAGTTGCATTGCCCAGCTGCAATATGGGTAATTTCCTACTGACATGTTGCCTTGATTAAGAGTTTTGTTAGTGGTTACATATTTAACTTCTGACATATTTGAGGCTTGTATCCCTAAAATTCATATGGCTCTTGTCAGTATAAACAGGATCTCTCCATAAACTATTCCCATTTGTTTTAAAGGGGATAGGGAGGCCAATTAAAGGAATACCCAGTCTCTCTCCTGATTTAGGTAGCTGAGTACAGATCCAACAGTCACTCTTGTTTAAGACATTAGTAACATTTTGTATCAATCTCAGATACAGATTTTGATTCCATGCTTCTACACCTATTATTATTATACAAGTTAATATTATGATCAATATAGTCTCATATGTGCGGGTCCTGAAGACTCGACATGCCATACTTTTTCTCAGTTCTGATGTGTTTCTGGTTCTGGCACCTTCCTGATTCTTGAGTGATGTATCCAAGCAGGCTGTTCCTTTATCTTCACTGCTGTAAAGGTAGTCAGTAATACCTGGTATGGTCCGCTCCACTTCTCCTGTAGAGGATGTCCTGAAAAATTCTTAACATAAAACCAGTCTCTGGATCTGAAAGGGTGAGTTGGATAATCCAAACCTCTCGCTCTTGTCTCTAATATTCTCTTATTTATTTCTTCTAATTGTTTTCCCAGATTGATCAGAAACTGCTGGAGATACCCTTCTCCCACTTCCTGAAGACTTTCTTCTTTAAACTGGGACTGATATGGTCTTCCATATAAAATTTTACATGGGTCAGCCTCTTCTTTCGACCGAGGTTTAGTTCAAATTCTTAATAGAGCCAGTGGTAAGGCTTGGTACCAATATAACCTGACATATTTTATTAATCTGTTGTTTGATCAAATGGTTCATCTTTTCTACTTGCCCACTGGCCTGAGGCCTGTATGGAACATGTAGTTGCCAATCAGTTTCTAATTTTTTGCTAATTTCTTGTAACTATTTTGCCCTAAAGTGCAAGCCTTGGTCAGAAGAAATTGCCTCTGGTACTCCAAAACAAGGTATTATATCGTTTAACAATGTTCCAATTACTTGTCTTGCATTATTTATTCTACAAGGGAATGCTTCTGGCCACCCTGAAAAGGTATTCGTTAAAGCCAACAAATATTGGTAACCTCCTGTTCTCTGTAATTCAGAAAAATTTATTTGCCAATGCTGTCCCGGATAACTTCCTCCCCAGTTGTACCAATTTGATTTCTATTTTCAATTTTAGGATTATTCTTGAGACAGAGCTGACATTGTCACTAATTGAACTATGGTATATAGATTCCTTCCTACAATTTGTTCATCTAGGTATTTATACAAAGAGTTGATCCCCCAATGAGTTTTATTATGTTCCTCCTGAACTAGCTTCCAGAATTGATTATAGGGAATTACAATTCGCCCATATCAGGTATCTGAACCCAACCCTCTTTGTTTTCCTGTCCTTTTGAGATCTTCAATCAATTTTCTATCCTCAAGGAGCTCCAGACATTCCTGGGAATGACTGGATGGTGCAGACTTTGGATCCATGATTATGGTGTTCTGGTAAGACGACTATATGTACTGTTAAAAGGAAATACTTTTGAACACACAAGAGAAACAGATTAAACATGCTACAGAAATTCTACAATTGCTAGAAGCTGTTCAGCTACCTGACGAAGTAGCTATTATGTACTTTAAAGGACATCAAGGTGACTGATCAGGAAATTGGAAATAATTTGGCCGATTTTGAAGCCAAACAAGCAGCTGAACAATCTAAAATCATGTCCTTAATCCCTGATGGCAAACTAACAATTGAGAAATCTAAACCTAGGTATTCAAAAGAGGATAGAAAATTGATTCAAGATCTAAAAGGACAGGAAAATAAAGAGGGTGGGGTTCAGATACCTGATGGGAGAATTGTAACCCCCTATAACCAACTCTGGAAGTTAGTTCAGGAGGAACATAATAAAACTCATTGTGATAGTAACTCTTTGTATAAACACTTAAACAAACAAATTGTAGGAAGAAATCTATATACTATAGTTCAATTAGCGACAAAACAATGTCAGCTATGTCTTAAGAATAATCCTAAAACTGAAAATAGAAATCAAATCAATTGTGAAAGGAAGTGGGGGACAGCAGTGGCAAACAGATTTTTCTGAATTATCAAGAAAAGAAGGTTATCGGCAATTGTTGGTGTTAAAGGATACTTTTTCAGGCTGGCCAGAAGCATTCCCTTGTAGGATAAATAATGCAAGACAAGTGATTAAAATATTATTTAACGAGATCATACCTCGTTTTGGAGTACCAGAGGCAATTTCTTCAGACCGAGGTTCGCAATTTAGTGCAAAATTGTTACAAGAAATTAGGAAAAAATTAGAAATTGATTGGCAACTACGTGTTCCATACAGGCCTCAGGCCAGTGGGCAAGTAGAAAATATGAACCGTCTGATTAAACAGATTAGTAAAATATGTCAGGAAACAAATTTATATTGGTACCAAGCTTTACCACTGGCTCTATTAAGAGTTCGAACTAAACCTTGGTCAAAAGAAGAGGTTAGCCCATTTGAGATTTTGTATGGAAGACCATATCAGTCCCAGTTTAAAGGAGAAAGTCTTCAGGAAGTGGGGGAAGGCTATCTCCGACAGTTTCTGATCCATCTGGGAAAACAGTTGAAGGAGATAAATAAGAGAACAGTAGGGACAAGAGCAAGAGGTCTGGATTATCCGATTCACCCTTTCAGATCTGGAGACTGGGTTTATGTTAAGAATTTTTCAGGACATCCTCTACAGGAGAAGTGGAGCGGGCCGTACCAGAGATTACTGGCCACCTTTACAGCAGTGAAGATAAAGGAACAACCTGCTTGAATACATCACTCAAGAATAAAGAAAGCACCAGAGCCAGAGAAGACATGGCAGGTCAAACCTTCAGGACCCTTGCATATGAAATCTCATAATTTGGACTCATATGATAACTGGCGCACAAACTTGGGACCAGAACTTATACCTGAAATTAGTGCAGAATGTCACTAAGGTTTTCAATCGTAGTGACTGTTGGGTGTGTGCACAGTTGCCTAAATCAGGAGAAAGCCTGGATCTCCCATTAATTGGAGTTCCAATTCCTAACACTGTCTCATGGACAAATTTGTGGGTGAACACTAGCAATCTGTATTCAAAGGAAAGGTTAAAATTTGGAATAGTTAATCCTAATGCAGGTAATAAATATTACACCTGTGCACAAAGATGTATTACACCGGGAACCAGGGTAGGAAATCATGCTTGTTTAAATGCCACAGATGTAGGTCACCATTCAAATTGCAATCACACTATTAATATAGATGGTATCGTAGTTCAGTGGTGGCCTATTCCTAAAGGGAAAGGATGGTATTGGTTATGTGGAGAAAATGCTTATAAGACTCTAGCCCCCAACTAGAAGGGGGCATGCACCTTAGGTGCTGTAATACCCAATTTTGCTAAACAGATTAAGCAAGGATTTAACCCTATTATTGAACAGCACACTGCATTTCATAGTTTTGTAAGAGGGCTAATTCCATCTTTGGGAATAAGTGAATTATAAATTATAAATATCTCAGCAACCATAGAGGAAATGGAAAATAAAAACATTGATATAATCTAGGCAGAACGAGAGATAACTAGCCTGTCTAAGGTGGTATTACAAAACCGAATGGCACTAGACATCACAAGGAGGGGTTTGTTCCATAATCAGTGAAAGTTGTTGCTCCTATATAGACCAAAGTGGCAGAATTGAAACAGATCTGGAGGAAATTTGGAAACAAACTAAGATATTTCATGAAATGGCCATGGATGACACCTCCTGGGGTTTTGAAAAAAAATATGGAAAGAGTTAACTTCATGGTTACCTGATCTCTCCTGGTCGAGGCAACTGGTTGCAGGTATATTGGTGTTAATTATTTGAATATTGATTACTTGTGGTATGATACAATGTTCTCTCTGGTGTTGTAAATGCTATGATAAATTATGAAGACTGGAAAAGGAGTGAAATCAAGCACCAAGTAGAAACGGGAAATTATTTCAAAAGACTTTTGATGATAATGGTAATATATAAAATGTTGCAAAAGAATTTGCAAAAGGACAGAAAAAGGGGGGATTTGAAACAAGGGGGACAGAAAATCACAAAATGGAATATATAAACCTTTAGAATCAGTTTTAAGTAATGTTAAGTTTGATGGCTTTGTAACAGCAGCAATGGAAAATTACTAAAGTGCAGGATACATAGAAAAAAAATAGAATGCAGCTAGAGAACACACTGAGCATTCTTGTACAAGATAAATCGTTATAGTTGACAGAGTTTTAAGAAAAACAGTCTAGAGGAACAGGACACAGGGATAAGGAGTATCTGGGAATGGCAGGTGTCCAGGATGGGCTACAGTTAAACTAACTGATAAGTAGGAGGATAGGAGGATTATTATGTCTCCTGTGCTAACGAACCAGTTAAACTGGTATGAGCATCTACTGCGTGTACTCCAAAGCCTGCCAGAAGTGATGAAGATTGTTGGAAGAAGTAAACAACCCTCAGAGACCACCACCACAATTCTGTACGCATGCGGGGAACTTTCTGGAAAATGACGTAATGTATGTATGCCCAGGGACTATATAAGGACAGCTTGTGGAGCAACAGAGGGACACACGTTAGGAGGAGCTATCCCCCATGTCTCCCGGCGCCGCAATAAAGAATACCTGCTTGTCAGCTTGAAAACTTTGTTGGCAAGTTTGTTCCTGGAGTTTTCTCCGAATCAAGAGGGACCTTGACACGCTTGTGAGGTGGGCTGATGCCAACCTTATGAAGTTCAACCACGACAAGTGCAAGGTACTACACCTGGGTCAGAGCAATCCCAGGCACAGCTACAGACTGGGCAAAGAAGAGATTCTGAGCAGCCCTGCAGAGAAGGACTTGGGGGTGCTGGTCGATGAGAAAATGAACATGAGCCGGCAGTGTGCGCTCGCAGCCCAGAAAGCCAACCGTATCCTGGGCTGCATCAAAAGGAGTGTGACCAGCAGGTCAAAGGAGGTGATCCTGCCCCTCTACTCTGCTCTCATGAGACCTCACTTGGAGTATTGTGTGCAGTTCTGGTGTCCTCAACATAAAAAGGACATGGAACTGCTGGAACAAGTCCAGAGGAGGGCCACGAGGATGATCAGGGGACTGGAGCACCTCCCGTATGAAGACAGGCTGAGGAAGTTGGGGCTGTTCAGCCTGGAGAAGAGAAGGCTTCTTGGAGACCTCATAGCAGCCTTCCAGTATCTGAAGGGGGCCTATAGGGATGCTGGGGAGGGACTCTTCATCGGGGACTGTAGTGACAAGACAAGGGGTAACGGGTTAAAACTTAAACAGGGGAAGTTTAGATTGGATATAAGGAGGAAATTCTTTCCTGTTAGGGTGGTGAGACACCGGAATCGGTTGCCCAGGGAGGTTGTGAGTGCTCTATCCCTGGCAGTGTTCAAGGCCAGGTTGGATGAAGCCTTGTGTGGAATGATTTAGTGTGAGGTGTCCCTGCCCATGGCAGGGAGGTTGGAACTAGATGATTTTGAGGTCCTTTCCAACCCTAACTATTCTATGATTCTATGATTCTATGGTCAACGGTTGTGGAGTTTGACAAATGGCCTCTTTTGTAGCAGTTCCAAGTTCTCTCTGTCCTCCTGTTATTTCATATCCTAGGCAGGAAACTTGGGTTTGAACTAGTTGGGGCCTTTTGTTTCGATACCCAATAACCATTCAGTCCCAGAAAATTTAATAATTCCACTGTCCACTGGATACATTCTTACTTTGTTTCTGTGGAAATTAATAGGTCTTCCACATATTGTAACAGAGTCCCCGTCTGAGTGGGTGGTTCTCATGATTCTAGTTCCAGTGCTAACTGATTTCCAGAAATCATTGGACTATTTTTAAACCCTTGAGGTAATACCGTCCAAATTAATTGGGTTTTCCTTCCTGTGTCAGGATTTTCCCATTCAAAAGCAGATAAATTCTGGTTTTCTTTGGCCAATGTTAAACAAAAGAAAGAGTCCTTTAAATCCAAGATGGCAAACCGTTTTTGATTATTATTCAATTTAGTCAATAAGGTATTTGAATTAGCTACTACTGGATGAATATCTTCTGCAAATCTGTTTATTGCTCTGAGATCTTGAACCAATCTGCAACTTTATTTCTTTACTGGCAAGATAGGATTGCTATATTCCAATTCGCATTCAATTAATAATCTATATTTTAAAATTGAACAGTGATTTTTTGATTTTGATTCTCCTTGATCTTCTAATTTTAAGGAATATTGTTTTATTCTAATTGGGCAGGCCCTCCTTTTTATTTCCACTTTAACAGGCAAAGCATTTTTCTCTTCACCTGGAACTTCAGATGCCCATACTCCCAGATATACCTGATTAGGGATTTCTTCTATTTCAGGGAGGTCCTCCTGTTTGCTTTTCTGTTGAATTAAAGGTAAACTCAAAACTGCAATTAATTGATTGTTTTTAACTCTTAATTCCATTTTGCCTTCTTTAAATGTTGCTTCTCGCCCTAATAAAGATTTTGAAGAATTCGGCATGTATAAAAATTTATGCATTCCTGTTTGTTTTCCCAATTTGTACTTTAAGGGTTTCAGAAAGAATGCTTCCCCCCCCCCCCTTTTTTTTTCTTGGTGGCCAGTAGCTCCCACAACTGTAACAAATTCTTTTCCCTCTTATTTAACGCCAAATAAGTTGCTTCTGTATCCACTAAAATTCCACTTTATTTCCTCTTGTCCCTAGTTTTAATTTAACCAGTGAATCAGTAGATTCCTCAGGTCTCTTTCAGTCTAGTTCCAGTTCGGTCCCTGGAGCCACCCCATAGCACTCCCCCCAGGGCAGTCTCACTTCCAACGTCCAAACTTCCCACAGCACGCACAGCGATCCAGTTCCACAGGAGAAGAATCCACTCCCCCACCTCTGCCCAACATCCCTCCACCTCTGCTTCGCCAGCACTCATCCCACGCTCAAACACAGGAGCTGCCCAAGCTCCCCTCCTTTCCCCCTTGGTTTTCCTTAACTTTAAGCATCTTTCCCTAGTATCACAGTCTGAACAACATCTCTCCAGCTTAGCTTTCATTTTTCTCTGTCATTTTCCAAAGCCAAAAATGAACGGATTTGGCAGAGCTATATCAATTTTGCATTCCTTCTGTCACTTGGGGTGGTTTCTTAAAGTGAAAAACATATCCGCATACATTACTTCATTCCATTTTCCTTGCCACCTCAAAGCCAACATTAATTGTAACAATGTATCATAGTTCAAAGTTCCATTTTTAGGCCATTCTTCAGGGCATACATGCCATGCCAGACCTTGATGTGAGGGATTGCCTCCCCTGTTATCAGAGAGCCATCCAGGAGAAAAAGGGCAGGCCTAGCAGCCTGTGGTTGGCATATGTAGGAGATATGATCTAGTCCAAATCCCCTGCTCAAGTAGGGTCATCTAAAGAAGGTACTGATAGTAGATATATAAAACAAAAAAAGGGGAATGCAAGGATTTTCTCCACACAGACAGTTAGCAAAAGTGCAATTTGTACTAAATTCTTTAAATTTCTCTAGTTTTGATTCTCTTTCCACAATACAGTGCTTGCGACGTCTGACGGATGATTCCTTGCCCAAACCACCAGTTCTATATAAAGACCTAAGCACTTTGTTCAGTTGTTACAAACAGAATTAAGCGTTATATAGGTTGGCTTTTATTTGCTATAATTTTGGCTATCGCAGTAATTCAGAGGGTTAGCCAATATACAAGGGGGTTAGAGGAATTCACTTGCTTAATCAAAAGTATTGTCTGTTGTAAACACCTATCATGCCTACTAAGCAGAACAAAGGCACAAACTACTGATAAGGGGAGAAGCAGAGGTCTGGTTCTACTGATAAGCAACTATTGACAAGGAAAAGAGGAGGCCTGAGTCTATGGATAAGGGGGAGAAACAGATGGTTTATGGCTGGGATACCGACCAAACCCTAAGGCTATGCGTGAAGACTAAAAGGTGAAAAGTTTAAGAAGAGGAAGACTCATTTACTTCATCTTGAAGACCCCTGCCCACAGGAGGAAGACTCATTTACTTCATCTTGAAACCCCTGCCCATGACCAGAGGGGGGCACTGCGCAGGCACAAAGGACCTTCTAGCTCATTATAATACGAAGCGGGGACAGATACTAAATATGTATAGGCGTATCAGTAATTTAATGCATATGTATAACTTAAGAGAATAAATGTAAAGGGAAAAACGACCCTGGGTGTGCATACTTTGGAGGTGCTATCCCCATGCACCTCAGCGCTGAATAAAGCATACCTACTTTACAACTTTAACGAGTTGTTGAGTCAATCCACGTATAAATTTGGCGAGCCAGGCAGGAGACCTCTGTTCTGCTGCAGGATCGGCTGAGGGGCGGACATCCTAGGCGCCCCAGGCCGCTTGCCTGGAGGAGCTCTGCTTCTCATCCGCTCACTGCAGGGACAGACAACAACCTGTACCGGCTGTGCCAGAAATGGTATGCTTGGAATTTAGGTACTTTAAGGGGCCTGTAAGGCGTACGCATGTCCCGGGGCTGCTGGTAAGGCATGCAGAGACATCCGGCGCACAGCGGAGTTCCCCTTGGCAGGTAGGGCTTGCAAGCAGGGGGCTCCTAGACCGATAGGGCGGCTGCAAGCGATCCTGAAGGCGGATCGGGTGAGCCCGGGTTTTCGCTGCATCCCAAGTTTTGGGAGCCAGGATGGACCTGCTAAGGGAAGCAGGTGAAGGGTAGGCAAACCCACCAGGTCTCCGCTGCATCTCAAATTCTGGGAACCAGGATGGACCTGCTACTGTAAGAAGCAGGAGAAGGGTAAGCGGAACCATAGTGTGAGTGTGTAGGATCCCATGTGTAAGTGTTTGTGTTTCTGTGTGACTGAGACATAGCTACGAAGCGAGTGTGGAGTCCTAATCTGCGGTTCCGTGTCTCTGAGAAGGGAGCGGCCGGAGAGGGATGAAGTGTTTATGTTTTTCTGTCTTGTGTCTTGTCTGTGTATAATCATTAAGCAGCTTAGAAAGTGGGGTAAGGTCCGGCTACCCCTCCCGCAGTGGACAGCTTTAAGAAATACAAGGGCAAGGGAATTCCCTATGTGCGAGTGTAACTGTATGTGACGGGTGGCATTTCACGTGGATATTGTGGCAGTGCTTTTGGCGTAGATTCCACTTTTATAACCACTCAGGGTACCGGTGGGACAGAGACTGCTCGGGGTGTCTTAGGAAACACTGGTGGGTGGGAAATTATAGTTATGCAATCAGTTATTCTCTGGGACCAGAAATAAAAATATTACTTTGTGGAGAAAAGCCACAAAATCCCGGAGGACTTCCGGGAAGTTAGAAAGGAAAACAGAGAAAGGGTTTGTAAAAGGTATCAAAGAAAATTTAAGGAGATGTGGTTACAAAGGAGAAAGTAAGATGGGAATATAACAATTAGTGTCTCTCTTTTTGGGACAATACACGGGGATATTAGGAAAAAGCTTCGTAACCTGACATATGAGTGCATAGTAACTTTTGAACAGTGGAACCTGCCGTGGATACTAGGGCAGTGTAAATTTTGCTGGAACTGAAACTATGATCTAACGACAGGGGAGTTGATCTGCAGAACCCAGAGATATTATTTTACTGAATCCCCTGAGAATATCATAAAACTTATGTGTAGGTGCTCTCATATATTTTTAAGTGCATTTGCAAAGCACTGGGAAAGAGAAGCTATAGAGATTTGTAAAAGATTGTTTGAGATGGGAGCCGGTCAAAACAAGGGAATTCTGAAGAAAAGCCCATTGGGTTACATTTTGGCACATTGGAAAGAACTGGGAGGGTCTTCTGGGGGCTCGGTAAACAAGAAAAAGTTGGTAAAATATTGTAACCAATGGTGGCCTTTATATACTTTGGAAGATCAGGAGAAATGGCCTAAAAATGGAACTCTGAATTATAATACATTTTTACAATTAATGTTGTTTTTGAGGTGGCCAGGAAAATGGGATGAAGTAATGTATGCAGATATGTTTTTCATTTTAAGAAAGCACCTGGAGTGGCAGACAGAATGTGAAATTAATATAGCTCTGCCAGATCCGTAATTTTGGCTTTGGAAAAGGACAGGGAAAAACAGAAAGCTAAGCTGGAGAGATGTTCAGCCTGTGATATTGGGATAGTAATCAGGAAAATTTTATATCACAGGTACCTCCGAGAGGAGCACCCTCTGCCTCTGTCTTATCAGATATTGATAAGGAGGAGGAGATTGCTGTCACTGGCAACAAGCAGCACATTCACATTCAGAGTTAAGAAAGGGTTAAACCAGAAGTGCTGTTGCAGAGGCAGGCATCTGCAGCCGCTGCAGAGCAGGGTGAGCAACTGTGAGAGAAAAAAAAAAGGAAAACCAAGGGAAAGGAGGGGAGCTCCCGCAGCTCCTCTGTTGGAGCATGGGATGGGTGCTGGGGCAGGCAAACAAGTGGGAACAGACATGTTGACAGACGGGACTGAGGGGTTGTTGAATAAATGTGGACGGGAGTGAAGGAGGAAGTATGGAGAGTGTATAGGAATCAGAAACAGATAGAAAAGTAAAAGCTGTGTCGTGCTTTAGCCACGGCTGCGCTGGTTGCTTTGAAACTGGTGGAGGAGGAACGTCGGTAACAAGTGGGGAGTGGCCTCCTCTTCTGGGGAACCGGATCGGTGTGTGTGCTATGAGGAGTTTGGACGCGGGGAGTGAGACTGCCCTGGTGGGGGGAGTGCCATGGGATGGCTCCGGTGACTGAACTGGAACTAGGCTGACGGGGATCAGGGGAATCTTCCCTAGCAGATCCACTGGTTATAATGGAGCCAGGGGACAAAAAAAAAAAAAAAAAAAAAGGAAGTGGAATTTTTGGTTGGTACGGACGCAAGGTATTCAGTTTTAAACAAAGCTTTAATGCCTTTGGGGACGATTATATTATAGTAAAAGGGGTGACTGACCAAGGTGAAAAGGCTTATTTTTGTAAACTATTAAAATATCAGTCGGGAAAACAATGGGGCATCCATAAGTTTTTGTATATGCCTAACTCCCCAAAAGCTCTTTTGGGGAGAGATTTGTTAGAACACTTGGGAGCGACCATTACTTTCAAAGGAGGTGAGATCACTTTAAAAGTAAACGACCAACAGTTTATAGAGGTATTAAAGCTTAGGTTTGATCACTAATCATGTCGAGGGAGAAGTCAGATTGAAGATATACTGGATCAGGTATTCCCAGGGGTATGAGCTACAAACATACCTGGAAGGGCCAAAAATGCACACCCCCCCCGGCAACCCCCCCCCCCCCCCCCCCCCCGATACAGAATAAGCTCAAGGAGAGAAAACAGCCAGCCAGGATTAAACAATACCCCCTGACCCCCCCCGAAAAGGGAAGATAGGGAAGGAATTTGTCCAATGACTGAAAATTTCCTACAGCTAGGACTGCTAAAAGAGTGCCAATCTGATTTTAACACCCCTATTTCACCTGTTCGTAAACCTGATGGGTCATACCGGGTGGTACAGGACTTACAGGCTGTTAAAATAACTGAGGATCCTTACCCTGTAGTAGCAAATTCATACACTTTGCTAACATGCTTAACATCAGAGATAACTTGGTTTACCGTTCTAGATTTGAAGAATGCTTTCTTTTGCCTCCCTCTCCATGAAGCCAGCCAGAAAACCTTTGCATTTGAATGGGAAAGCCCTAAAAGTGGGTGCAAAACCCAGCTCATGTAGAGGGTGTTGCCTCAAGGATTTAAGAACAGTCCCACTCTGAAGAACAACTTTCAAAAGACTTAGAGTCCTGGGATGCTCCGACAGAAGAAGGGAAGCTATTGCAGTATGTAGATGACATCTTAATTGCCACCCAGATAGAAGAGACCTGTGTGGCTTGGACAGTAAGCCTTTTAAATTTCCTGGGACTCCAGGGATATAGGGCGTCTAAGAAAAAGGCCCAGGTAGTGAAACAGAAAGTGATTTACCTGGGCTATGAGGTTAGCGCTGGACAACGGACTTTAGGGCAAGATCGTAAGGAAGCAATATGTCAAACCCTGAAACCCCGGACAATAAAAGAACTGCGGACCTTCCTGGGCATGACGGGGTGTTGCAGGTTGTGGATTTACAACTATGGGCTGTTTGTAAAGCCCCTATATACACTCATTGTCAATGGAAATAGAGACCTCCAGTGGACAAAGGAGGCCACGCGGGCCTTTGACCAGCTGAAGAATGCTCTCATGTCAGCTCCAGCTCTAGGACTTCCAGACACGTGAGTAAACCATTATTTTTATTTTCTCATGAGAGACAAGGGATTGCCCTGGGAATACTAGCACAAGTCTTCGGTCGATACCGATGAGAAGTTGTTTATTTTTCTAAGCAGTTAGACGTAGCAGCCAAAGGATGGCCTGGGTGCCTCAGAGCTGTTACAGCAGTCGTGCTGAATATCCAAGAAGCACGCGAATTTACCTTGGACCAGAAAATGACAATGCTAGTGTCCCATACAGTGTCTGCAGTGTTGGAAGTGAACTGTCATGGTTTAAACCCAACCACAAACCTCATTCACTCACTCCCCCCTCTTCTTGCCCTCCACCTGCTCCTGGAGGGACGGAGAGGAGAATCGAAAAGAATGCAACTCCCACGGGTTGAGATAAGGACAGTTTACTAACTAAGGTATAACACAAATCACTACTGCTACCACCAATAATAATAATGATAAAGGAAATAACAAGGGAAGAGAATACAACACCTCAGCACCAGCCAACAGATAACTTGCCCCACTCCCCCCAGCCGAGCACCGACTGATACCTCGTCCAACCCTGCAGTCCCAGCCCTTCCAGGCTGTCCCTTGATACAGAACAAGGCATTTGTAATTTTGAAATCCATCCAGACATTACTCAAAGGACTGTACTTGTATATGTTGTACTTGTATATATTGTATATATGTGTGTGCTTAAGAACTGCTTGTGCTTTTGTGAGGATAGATAATGATAATGAAATTGTGACTGTTAAGAATCATTCTAATTTTTGTATTTGTAATTTTACTAAGATCACTGGGTGTGACTTTACATATTCAGCACCAGTTGTATCCCACCAACTGATAAAATCCAATTACACAGTGTACCACGAGCTATTATCTACCCCTATTGGAATGGACCTTACGTTGGTAAAACAATTAATAGAACATCCAGACCTGATAAATATAATAAGAGGGGTCCAGGAAAATGGAAAGAAAACTTTAATTACTGTCCATCATGACACGGAAGAAATAATCAGAGTTCTATTAAGGGTAGGACAAGATACAAGCCACCACTGGTGGGATGTACTTTTTGGATGGTCACCAACTGCAACTGGTATACTGAATACGTTGTCACCCCATTGTTGTCCTTCTAATATTAGTTAGTCTTAGTTTCATATTGTCTATTGGATTATTTGTTTGGAACTGGCGAATGTTACAACGCATAATGATTTTGACCTCTCTATCAAATGCACATGGTAAGGCGCTGAGAGGTACCTTCTGCAGGAGTTGGTCGAAAAGGGGGAACATTGTTAAATGATATAATACCTTGTTTTGCAGTACCAGCAGCAATTTCTTCCGAACGAAGCTCGCACTTTAGCGTAAAATAGTTACAAGAAATTAGCAAAAATTAGAAATTGATTGGCAACTACATGTTCCGTACAGGCCTCAGGCCAGTGGACAAGTAGAAAAGATGATCAAACAACAGATTAGTAAAATATGTCAAGAAACTAATTTATATTGGTACCAAGCCTTACCACTGGCTCTATTAAGAATTTGAACTAAACCTCGCTATCTCCGATAGTTTCTGGTCAATCTGGGAAAACAATTAGAAGAAATAAGAGAATATTGGGGACAAGAGCGAGAGGTGTGGATTCTCCGACTTACCCTTTTAGATCCAGAGACTGGGTTTATGTTAAGAATTTTTCAGGAGATCCTCTACAGGAGAAGTGGAGTGGAGCAGACCGTACCAGATAATATTGACCACCTTTACAGCAGTGAAGATAAAGGAAGAACCTGCTTGGATATATTATTCAAAAATAAAGAAAGCACCAGTACCAGAGAAGACATGGCGGATAGAACCTTCAGGACCCTCACATATGAAATTGCATCAGTCATAATTTGGACTTATATGATAACTGGCATACCAGCTTGGGACCAATACTTACACCTGAAATTAATGTAGAATGTTACTAAAGTTGTTAATTGTAGTGACTCTTGAGTGTGTGCACAGTTGCCTAAATCAGGAGAAGATCAGGGCCTTCCATTAATTGGCGTTCCAATTTCCAACGCTATCTCATGGACAAATTTGTGGGTGAATACTAGCAGTCTACAAAACTGAATTGCTCTAGACATGCTATTGGCTTCACAAGGAGGAGTTTGTTCCATAATCAATGAAAGTTGCTGTTCCTGAAACAGATCTGGAGGAAATTTGGAAACAAACGAAAATATTTCATAAAATGGCCAAGGATGATACCTCCTGGGGGTTTGAAGAAATATGGAAAAAGTTAACTTTATGGTTACCTGATCTCTCCTGGTTAAGGCAACTGGTTGCAGGAATATTAATATTAATTGTTTTAATATTGATTACTTGTGGTATAACACAATTTTCTTTCTGGTATTGTAAATGATCTATGATAAGTTATGAAGATTGGAAAAAGAAATGAAATTTAAGCATCAAGTATAAACAGGAAACTACTTCAAAAAGACTCTAGATGGTAATGGTAGTATATAAAATATTGCAAAAGAATTTGCAAAAGGACAGAAAAAGGGGGGATTTGAGACAAGGAGGCACAAAACAAAAGCACAATGTAATCAGTTCTAAGTAATGTTAAGTTTGATGGCTTTGTAAGGGAAAGTAACTGCTGTGCTTGAAGGTAGTTGACTGTCCTGGTTTAAACCCAACCACAAACTTCATTCACTCACTCCCCCCCCCCCCCCCCCCCCCTTCTTGCCCTCCACCTGCTCCTGGAGGGACAGAGAGGAGAATCGAAAAGAATGCAACTCCCACGGGTTGAGATAAGAACAGTTTAGTAACTAAGGTATAACACAAACCACTGCTGCTACCACCAATAATAATAATGATAAAGGAAATAACAAGAGGAAAGAATACAACACCTCAACACCAGCCGACCAATAACTCGCCCCACTCTCCCCAGCCAAGCACTGACCAATACCTCATCCAACCCTCCAGTCCTCTAGCCCTTCCGGGTAACTCTCTGTTACATCTTGGGCATGACGTGCTGTGGTATGGAATACCTCTTTGGCTAGTTTGGGTCAGGTGTCCTGTCTCTGCTTCCTCCCAGCTTCCCCTCCTCCCTGGCAGAGCATGAGGCTCAGAAAGTTCTTGGCCAGACCAAACATTTGAGCAGCAACTAAAAACATTGGCGTTATCAGCACTGTTCCCAGGCCAAAAAATCAAAACACAGCACTGCACTAGCTACTAAGAAGGAGAAAAATACCTGCTACTGCTGAACCCAGGACATTGACATTGTTTCAGGACCTTAGTACAAAAGGTGTAAGAAAAGCAGAATAGAAAAACAGGACCTGGGGATGCGGAGTAGCTGGGACTAGCACATGTCCAGGATGGGCACAGTTAAACTCACTGATAAGTAGAAGGACAGGATGATTGCTATGTCTGTAATGTTAATTAAGCTGGTTATGAAGATTGTTGAGAAAAACGACCCTTAAAGACCACCATCACATTTTTGTATGCATGCGGGAAACTTTCTGGAAAATGATGCAATATGCCCAGTGACCATATAAGGATGGCCTGTATAGCAGTACGGTGACACGTGTTAGGAGGAGCTATCCCCTGTGTCTCCCGGCGCCCCAATAAAGAATACCTGCTTATCAGCTTGAAACTCTGTTGGTGAGTTTGTTCCTGGAGTTTTCTCCGAATCTCTGGGTATCAGTTGGCAGGTAGTGAGCAATTGTTTTCTCTTCCCTTGTTCTTTCCCTTATCATTATTATTATTGGTGGTAGCAGTAGTGGTTTTGTGTTATACCTTAGTTACTGGACTCTTCTTAACTCGTGGGAGTTACATTCTTTCGATTCTCCTCCCCATCCCTCAGGGAGCAGGGAGGAGGAAGAAGGGGGGGAGTGAGTGAGCGGCTGCATTGCTCCTGGGCCCTATCCCACCCAGAGTCAGCAAGGAGCCCACTCCCTGCCCAGGGAAGGGGATGCCACAAGCCTGGTGCTGGGCACCCTGGGCTGGCTTTCCCTGTGAGCCCCAGCTCACCACCCCAGTGAGCACCAGTAGAGCCAGGGAAGCAGATATCCATCCCACCACATGCCTCTGCAGTTTGGTTTTCAATCCCGTTAAAGGCTGAGCATAATTTTTCCCTGGATAAAACCAATTCTCTATTTACCCCTGGTCTAATCTTTACCACACCAGTGATCAATCCCTGGATCTCTGCAGCTGCAGGGCTCAGGAGCCAAAGCACCCAGTGAACCTGCTCGAGGAGGGACCACACTCCATGCGCCCTGTGCGGGGAATAGCTGCGGCCACCCTGGGGTTAGGGCACCCAGCTGGGGGAGAACAAGGTACGCTGTGTTCCCGGAAACATTCCCACTGCTGTGGGAGCTGGTGAAAGGTGTCTCTGTCCCTTGCTGGGGGGAGCTGCTTCCACTGACTGCCCCAGTATTGGTAGCCTCAGGGTGGGTGCTGCTGCAGGGAAACCATTGGCCACTGCCCCACATCTCTCCATGGCACGCAGCTCCTAGGCAACCCCCCTGTTGACCCCAAATCTGCTTGGTCCCCAGAAAAGATGCACCACGGCTCACCACACACCCAACCCATTTAATGTACGTACGAGGTGGTCGTGCCCGCAGGACCCTGTGTTCCCAGCTGGGCCCAGGCTGAGCTGAGCCCAAAAGAGGGGTTGCAGGTGGTGTCACTCCCACTTGCACCCTCTTTAGGCACCACATCCCTGTATCTCTGTGGTTCAAGAGGAAATAGCCACAAGGCTCAGCATCCCCCTTCCCCTTGTGCTTCCTGGCTAGCACAGTGCTGGCAACTGAGACCTGCCACCTCGCAGCATGTGAGAGCAGCCCCAGCCTGCTCCCCACATGTGGTACAGCCACAGCATGATGGGGAGCAATGTGAAGGTCACAGCCCAGGGAGGCACAAGTAGAATGTGGATGCTCTCCAGCCCCACTATGACCATCTCCTGGTGCCAGCACAGTTTCTTGAGGGTACACGACACATCCCCCCTTTTCTGAGGCTGAAAGAGCACCAAGCAACAAGGGGGGAGTGGGGCTGAGGCCGTGGGGAAGGACAAGGGGAGGGGAGGTCAGATTCATCATTAGCAGCATGGTGGTGGGGAGGTCGGTGGAGGAGCAGGGTCAGACCCACTCCTGCAGGGAGAGTGCGCAGTACAAGAGGATCCACGAGGTGCCCTTCCTCTGCATGATGATGACGTACATGAGGCTGAGGATTGTCATGGTTTAAGCCCAGCCGGTAACTCAGAATGACGCAGCCGCTCACTCACTCCCCTCCTTCTTCCTCCCCCTGCTCCCAGAGGGATGGGGAGGAGAATTGAAAGAATGTAACTCCCATGGGTTGAGATAAGAGCAGTCCAGTAACTAAGGTATAACACAAAATCACTTCTGCTAATACCAATAATAATAATGATAAGGGAAAGAACAAGGGAAGAGAATACAATTGCTTACCACCCACTGACCGATACCCAGCCCAACCCGAGCAGAGATCTAGCCCTTCTGAGTAACTGCCCCCAGTTTCTATACTGGGCATGACGTGATGTGGTATGGAATACCTCTTTGGCTAGTTTGGGTCAGGTGTCCTGTCTCTGCTTCCTCCCGGCTTCCTGTGCCCCTCCTCACTGGCAGAGCATGGGACTGAAAAATCCTTGATCAGAGTAAGCATTACTTAGCAACAACTAAAAAACATTGGTGTGTTATCAGCACTGTTCTCAAGCTAAAGTCAAAACCACAGCACTGCATCAGCTAATAAGGAGAAAAATGACTGCTACTGCTGAACCCAGGACAGTATCCACCCCTTATTCCATACCATTCACGTCATGCTCAGATCCCCTATTTTAAAATATAGCATTGCTTTTGTATCATATATATATATACACACAAATACACACACCCCCCCCCCCACAGATATATTTCCTTAGTCCATGGACCAGTCCCTGTAAAGCTGCTGAATTCATCCGTTCCATGATGTCGGGCTCCATCTCTTGTAACAGTCTTTCAGAGCAGGAGAGACGGTGTGCAGTGTTAGACTGTTGCCTGCTGATGACACCTCCGAACATGTCTGGACACTGCTGAGCTACTCTGGTTTCGTCAAAGCTCACTTATTGTTGGGATGATGGTAGGAGGGAAGTCAGGGCCAGTCGCTGGTGACCTGAAGACATCTAGTTGATGGGCTATAAAAGTACTACATAGCAGGCAACAGCATACAGTTGAGTTCATTGGCTGTTTTCCCCCAAAATCCTTGGGGGTACCCCTTGAGGTACACATTGGGCTTTGCCATCTTCCCGCATTACCCACCAAGTATATCCAGGTCCCTGAGCAAAAGCAATCCCACGAGTGGGCTTGCCTTTACCTGAAGCAGGAATAACCCAGACTGTCTTCCCCAGCAAATTATTTATGTGCACCACAGGAACTTTGTCCCCCTCTACAGTATGTAAAAGTTCTGACTGGCTGGGCCAGCCCTGTTGGCAGATCCTCTGGTGTTGACCAACCAGGTGGCCTTTGGTAAGTGTGTATCCAAATGTTTGAAAGTCCCATCACCCATTGCTCTCAGTGTAGTTTTTAACAGCCCATTGTACCGTTCGATTTTCCCAGAGGCTGGTGCATGGTAGGGGATGTGATATACCCACTCAATGCCATGCTCTTTGGCCTGAGTGTCTATAAGGTTGTTCCAGAAATAAGTCCCACTGTCTCAGTTCTCTCTGGGGTGCCATGTCACCACAAAATCTGTTTCTCAAGGCCCAGGATAGTGTTCCGGGCAGTGGCGTGGGGCACAGCGTATGTTTCCAGCCATCCGGTGGTTGCTTCCACCATGGTAAGCACATGGCGCTTGCCTTGGCGGGTTGGTGGGAGTGTGATATAATCAATCTGCCAGGCCTCTCCATATTGGGCTGTATTGGTCAGGCCAGTCTGGGCTGCCAGGCTTGGGGGGTCAGTCTGGTTTACCTGGGGGTGGTGATTTAGGGGGTCTCTGGTCTGCCAGGTCTCCAGGGTGTCACAGCGGGCAAAGGCTTGGTGGGCTGAGGGTGTTCATCCATGGTACCTGGATTGGGTGGGTGAGTGTCCTGGGTTGAGCAGCAGCAGTCATTTTTCTCCTTCTTAGGAGCTAGTACAGTGCTGTGTTTTGATCTTTTAGCCTTGGAACAGTGGTGATAACGCCGATGTTTTCAGTTGCTGCTCAAATGTTTGGTCTGGCCAAGGACTTTCTGAGCCTCATGCTCTGCCAGGGAGGAGGGGAGGCCGGGAGGAAGCAGAGACAGGACACCTGACCCAAACTAGCCAAAGAGGTATTCCATACCACAGCACGTCATGCCCAGGAGGTAACTGGGAGGGAGGCAGAAGGGCTAGAGGGACTGCAGGGTTGGACGAGGTATCGGTCGGTGCTCGGCTGGGGGGAGTGGGGCGAGTTATCGGTCGGCTGGTGTTGAGGTGTTGTATTCTTTCCTCTTGTTATTTCCTTTAGCACTGTTATTGGTGGTAGCAGCAGTGATTTGTGTTATACCTTAGTTACTGGGCTGTTCTTATCTCAACCCGTGGGAATTGCATTCTTTTTGATTCTCCTCTCCGTCCCTCCAGGAGCAGGGGGAGGGCAAGAAGTGGGGAGAGTGAGTGGACGAGGTTTGTGGTTGGGTTTAAACCACGACAGTTCTTTTTGGCGCCCAACGTGGGGCACGAAGGGTTGAGATAATGACGGAGATGATCAGATTAATAGTCGTCACAGTGCTGATTTATTGGCTCTCAAAGTTGTTTCTCTTGCTCTCAGAGCTTCAGAATGTAGTACATTACTTAGAGCCGGTATTCCCTGTGTTAGTGTTTATCAAGTGTGGGGCTTGGGCTAAGGTTTTTGTTTCACTGTACTTTATGGCAATGGCTTGTAATACGGTTGGGCTCCGGCAGCAGGGAGAGATGGATGTGGCCGTGGACTTGTACCCGGCCGTCCCGCTGCTCTTCACCGTCCTGGCCCTTGTCCTCACCTCCGTCTTCGTGAGGCTGCGGGGAGCCGAGGGGGAGCGGCCCCGGGAGCCGGCGGCGGCCGAACCGGCCCGGGAGAGCGGCCCCGGGGACCAGGCGGCGGCGGGAGCGGGACCGGAGGCCGGGAAGGAGGCGGCTGCTGAGCAGCGGGAGGAGGCGGCCGAGGAGCCGAGCCCCGCGGAGGAGCCGAGCCCCGCGGAGGAGCCGAGCCCCGCGGCCGAGCCCAGCCCCGCGGCGGCCGAGAGCGTCCCCCGGCAGCCGCCCGCCGAGCCGCAGGAGGATGCAGCAGCGCACGCAGCATTTCCCAGCAAGGCAGAGGAGGAAGAGCTGCACCCGGGAAGAGAGAAGCTGGTGGTGGGAGAGCCGGCAAGCACAGCAGCGACACCAGCCCCAGGGACAAGTACAGCAGCGTCATTGGAGAGTTCTGAAGGGTTTGAATGGCCTGTGGGTACCCTTGGGACCTGCCTGCTGATTGCGATGGGGATCAGCATGATGGCACACACACAGAGTGTGTTCTACCCACCGCCATTTTGTCTGATCTCAGAAGTTAAGCAGAGTCAGGTTTGGGTCTTGTCTGGGGTTAGACAACAATATGGGAGGACCAGGAGATCTTCCCCAAGGCTGGACAGTCATGAGTGGCAGTGTGTGTGGGACAGTATGAGCGAGTATCTGGTCCACTGGGCCCCTCCAGTGCTTTGGAAGCATTGGAGATGGAAGGCAGCTGTATGGAGTCCCCAGCAACAAGCTGCAGAAACTGCTGAAGGGGACAGTGAATTGTTTTGAGCCTGGTGGGCCATGACACTTCAGGCCATCAGGGCAGAGATGCAACATAGAGATGGACTCATGATCGAGGGGTGGACTTAGCAATGGACACTATTGCCCAGGTTATTCACGAGTGTGAACACTGCACACAGCCTCTCCTGCCCTGAGAGACTGTTACAAGAGATGGAGCCCGACATCATGGACCAGATGGACTCATCAGCTTTATAGGTCCATGCACTAAGAAATGATCTTTTTCTCTGTGTGTATGTAGATGTATATATATATATGTAAGAGTGATGGCATATTGAAGATGTGGGATCTGAGCATGACGTGAATGGTATGGAATAAGGGGTGGATAATGTCCTGGGTTGAGCAGCAGCAGTCAGTTTTCTCCTTCTTAGGAGCTAGTACAGTGCTGTGTTTTGATCTTTTGGCCTGGGAACAGTGGTGATAATGCCGATGTTTTCAGTTGCTGCTCGAATGTTTGGTCTGGCCAAGGACTTTCTGAGCCTCATGCTCTGCCAGGGAGGAGGGGAGGCTGGGAGGAAGCAGAGACAGGACACCTGACCCAAACTAGCCAAAGAGGTATTCCATACCACAGCACGTCATGCCCAGGAGGTAACTGGGAGGGAGGCAGAAGGGCTAGAGGGACTGCAGGGTTGGACGAGGTATCGGTCGGTGCTCGGCTGGGGGGAGTGGGGCGAGTTATCGGTCGGCTGGTGTTGAGGTGTTGTATTCTTTCCTCTTGTTATTTCCTTTAGCACTGTTATTATTGGTGGTAGCAGCAGTGATTTGTGTTATACCTTAGTTACTGGGCTGTTCTTATCTCAACCCGTGGGAGTTGCATTCTTTTTGATTCTCCTCTCCGTCCCTCCAGGAGCAGGAGGAGGGCAAGAAGTGGGGAGAGTGAGTGGACGAGGTTTGTGGTTGGGTTTAAACCACGACAGTGAGAGAAGGGTTGGGGTGATGCAGACCATCAGCATCCTGCCTCAGTTTCTCCAGACACATGCCCAGCATCCCACCCTTGAGCCAACCCCCACCCAGCTCCTCACCATAGAGCTGCTGGATGCCCTTGAGGTCATCCTCGGGCAGCTGGAAGTTCTCCATATCCATACACTGGTAGAAGGGGACCATGATAAGTGGTAAGAGAAAGGATTTGACTTCTCAGGTTTGAGCATTCTTGAAAGGCTCATTATGTAAAATGCCTTCCCTGTTTCCTGGTTTGGATATTAGCTTGGATATTGGGAACCGTTTCTTCACAGAGAGGGTGCTTAGGCATTGGAATAGGTTGCCCAGGGCAGTGGTGGAGTCACCGTCCCTGGAAGTGTTCAAAAACTGTAGATGTAGATGAAGCTACGTAAAAACATGTAGATGAGGCCCTCAGTGACATGGTTTAGTGGTGGGCTTGGCAGTGCTGGGATAATGGTTGGACTTGGTGATCTTAAAGGTCTTTTCCAACCTGGCTGATTCTATGATCGCGCTGGGGTTGCTGGAGTGCTCCAAGCCCAGCAAGTGCCCCAGCTCACACACAGCCACTTAGAAAAGGTGGTTCCCTGCAGCGAAAGGCACCATCAGCAAGGTGGGGTGGAGGACACAACGTCCTTGGCCACAACACTGCGAAGAGGGTGCTCCTGTGGAAGGTGTTCTGCTGCTCCTGCGCACACCAGAGCATTCCCCTGCCCTCAAACCCAGGGACCACCAGGCTCCTCTGGTTGCCTTCACCACCTCCTTGGCCCTCAGCTCACCAGACATGTTCTCCAGCATCCAGGGCTCATCCAAGTCAAAATGCGTGTCCCCCCCATGCCATGGCCAGGAAAGTAGGTGTGAGCCAAATCCCGCCCCCCCCCCCCGCTGCCATCAAAGGGGCAGCTGTTTCCATGGAAGCCAGAGGTGAAGAGCACCATGATGTTGGCCTCCTTCTTCTGCTTTTGCTGGAAGGGCACCTCCCGGAAAACCAGCAGTGTGGCATCCTCCCACACCCGGAATGCTCGGCGGATGGCCTCGTATGAGTGGTACCTACCCAGCTTCTCCCTGTAGTTTTGGATGCTGGGGGTACAGAGCTTACTGTGGGATGGCCTGGGACAGTGCTCACTCCCCAAGGGGGTCCATAACATTCCATGGGCTGGGGGAGCGGGGAGCCCAGGCTGGAGACATTAGGTACCTGAAGGTGAGATGACTGGCTCCAGCGATGCCCCATCAATGTGTACCGCTTCTGTCGCATGTTGGACTTCATGTGTGCCCCAAACTGGTTTGGGACTCCACAGTGGGGACGTTTTATCCACCTGCCAGGAGGGCATTAAGCCAGGGTGAGCCCACGGCAGCCACGGATGGCAAGGGGGGGGTCCTGGCTGCAGTGGGGCAGCCCCCAAAAGGGGAGATGCAGTTCCCATGGGAGATAGCACCCACATTTCCAGAGGCAGGCAGAGCTCTGGGAAAGAGTCAAAGAGCCCAGAAGTGGAGCTGCCTGCTGACAGAGCAGGAGGACATGAAGAAACTCACGCCTTGGTCTCCGCATCCAGGACACTGGTGACAGCAATGCTGTAGAACTTCTGCATCTTGGTGAGGGCTGTGGAGGTCTGAGCCAATGTCCTGGGTTCAGCAGTAGCAGTCATTTTTCTCCTTCTTAGTAGCTGGTGCAGTGCTGTGTTTTTGACTTTCAGCCTGGGAGCAATGCTGAAAACACCGATGTTTTTAGTTGCTGCTTAGTAATGTTTAGTCTGACCAAGGACTTTCTGAGTCTCATGCTCTGCCAGGGAGGAGAGGGAAGACGGAAGGAAGCAGAGACAGGACACGTGACCCAAACTGACCAAAGAGGTATTCCATACCACAGCACATCATGCTCAGTATAGAAACTGAGGGCAGCTCCTCGAAAAGCCCAGATGGCTGCTTGGGTCAGGCTGGGTATCAGTCGGCGGGTGGTGAGCAGTTGTATTCTTTCCCCTTGTTATTTCCCTTATCATTATTATTATTGGTGGTAGCAGTAGTGGTTTGTGTTATACCTTAGTTACTGGACTGCTCTTATCTCAACCTGTGGGAGTTACATTCTTTCGATTCTCCTCCCCATCCCTCTGGGAGCGGAGGGAGGAAGGTGGGGGAGCAAGCAAGCGGCTGCGTAGTTCTGGGTTGCCAGATGGGCTTAAACCATGACAACCAAGCACATGGTGGACAGGTACTTGTATAGCCACAGTCATGCCTGCACCAGGGAGTGTGAGTGTGACAGGCGGGACCTGGGGACACACAATTCCAGACCCTGGAAGGACAGGACCTGACTCATTCCCCCCCAGCACTATCCTCCAGTCATGGGACATTCATGCCCAGGCAGGCAGCACAGGCAAGCCAGAGCACACAGGCAGCAGTTGGGAAGCAGGGAAGAGCTCCAACCCTATCCTGTAACATTGTGGGGGGCATCCTCTGGTCTCAGGGGTCAGCCTTAGGCAGAAGGTAGCTGGCAGGGGCCAGATCCCCCCCCCCCCCCCCCCAAGCGAACCCAGGACCCCCCTTTGCTATATAGTGAAGAAGCAGCCCACCAAAACAAGTCCTGGGCTGATGGCATGCACCATCTTAAACCAAAGCTCTTCTTTTAGACCCAGCCTGGAGCATTGAGACACAAGGGGTTCCCAACCTCTCCCCTCCAAATTTCATCTTCTGCTGTTTGGCAAAAGGATCAGATACTGAAATTTCTCTACAAAGGCGGCAGCAGTGGGAGAGGGACACAGAATATGACCCAGGAACTTGTCCAAGCTGGCTTACAGTAGGGATATGCTCAGCCAAGAGAGTCCAGCTCCATGTCCTTGCCTCAAGCAAAGCATGCTCAGAGCCTCCTGGCAATGTGGCAGTGCCACTTCCAACAGTGCAAGACACTCTCCTTTTAGGAACAGCTTCCCACGCTACTTTCTTCCTCCTTCCCACAAGGCATCTATGACTTTTACAGAGATTTGGTTTTCTTCCTTTACAAAAAACTGCAAAACTAGCAACCGTGGGATGGCTGGAACCACCAGTGCTGACTGCAGCACATACAGCAGTGCAGGTGAAACACATTTCTTAGCCAGGAACTTAGACTTGGAAGTAGCCTGACTGGAGGCCGCAAACAGCCTAGAGATGCTGAGCAGGCAAGAGGAGCACAGGAAGTGAGAACCTGCAGGGCTCTGAGCTGTGCTGCAGAGCAGTCCTTGGTTGAACATCAGGCTCTTCAAGGCTCCGACATACACAGCCCCACTGGCCCCTACCTCAAGGGGAAGTAGAAGTACTTGTTCCCTGACTTGCAGTGGATTTGCTCCCACTGGACACACAGCAGGGGTGCTGAGTCCTCAAACTTCTCCACAATGTCCTGGAAAACAGATGCAGGAGTCAGTACTAGGAGGGTGCATCTGCCAGAGGACAGAGGCAACAGCTCCTTCCCTGAACCGAGTCAGAGATGAGGCCATCTGTGGCTGGAAGCCTCCGACTTCCCTCTGGAAGGTGATTTAACTCATACTGCCCCCAAGAGCTTCTCTTCCAACCCAGTGAAGTTTGTCTTGCTCAGTGAATTCCTCTGCCCTTGGCTGGACACCAGCTCTACTCTTCCCCTGCTCCCCATGCTGCACAGGGCTGTACCTGGAGCTCCACTACCTTTCCAGCCTGTCCGACAGGTCCTCCACACACCAGGCCAAGCTGATGTGGAATGACAGGTCCTGAAAGCAAAACGGACTGGATCGTAAGGGGTGAAGGAGGATCTGCTCAACGCACGGAACCATGGTGGGAGATCTGGTGTGATGCTGCCCTGCCTGGCATCACACAGGCAGGAGGATCCCGAAGCCGGGAGTCCCCTCTGCCAGATCAACAGTTGCAGAGCTGATATGGGCAGTGCCAGAGGTGAGATGAGTCCTGGACTCTCCCAGCCCAGCCTTTCTGGACACCAGTGGACAAGGCTGCCTGGTTCCCAGCCTCCCCACAGTCAGCAACTGCACAGAGAACCTTCCATGGCCAGTCCTGCAGTGGGTAGGTGGGTCACTTCAAAATAATACACAAGAGCCCCCTGCTCAGCTCTGGAAATAGAGAAATCAGGCTCTGGCCCTTCAAATTCCACAACCTGTCCCCAAAGCTAGTACCAAGCAAAAAGGCTGGACTGATGCCCCAGAAAAGTGCTCAAGAGACCCAAGCTTTACCCTCAGTCCCACGGTGCTCACCCCAAGCCCATTCTATCCTAGGATAATCCTGCTTCCATGCATAGCGGGGTGTCTGCTCTGGCCCTTTGCCCCAGAGACATGATTCTCAAGAGGCCACCAGACACTTAACATCCTTACTCGCCTGCACAGGGCATGATACAGAAGTCACAGATTTGTACTATTCCCATTCTCAACAAGATCATGTTCAGCGTGTGAAGTATGAGCAGCCCAGAAGAGACCACTTCAGAGCCTAACCTTCCTGTGCCTCTTGATTTGAGGTGAATATTTCAAGGACCTCTCACAGGGAACAAGCTGGCACATCCAGACTGGCAGGGAAGTACTGGAAGATGCCTCACCTTGTAGAATGTGGGAAGGTCAAATTCCCTACCTGTAGGTGGGTGTGGGGGCAGGCTGCCCCGCTGCTAACTCACCTGGTCTTGTTCTGGTTGGTGTAAACCTTCGCTTGGCTCCCGCCGTCCAAGGCCCGTACCGTCGCACTCACCTGGCCTGTGGAGGCCCCTGCGCGCCGCCGCCCCGGTGCTCTTCTTTCTCTTCCTCCTCCTCCGAGCTGCTGTATCCCACCAGCACTACCCTCATGGCCCCGCCGGGCCCTTCTAAGTCGTTGCTGCCAGGGCCCCTCCCGGTGCCAGCGGGGGTGCTGTTGTCGGCGCAGCCCAGCAGGGGGCAGCCTCCGTGGCTCGTCCCACCTCCTCCGTCGCCGTAGTTGGTCCGGCCGGCTTCGATCACTCTTTCTCTCCCTTCCTCTGCAGCCGCCGCCCGCTTCCGGTACCGGTGCATCTTTCTCTTCTCTCTGTCCTGGCTCCCGCCGCCACGAGGCTCGGGTGGAGAGCGGGCTGATAGGGGCCTTTCACCCGCCGCAGGTTGGGGGCCTGACTGCTGCCGTCGCTGCCTTTTGTGTGGGCCTCGCCAGGGCAGGCAGGGACACCTCCACCCAGCCCAGCGCGGGATTTCTCACAGCTCGGCGGCAGGGCAGGCCGCAGGGCATCGTCAGCGCGCCGGCCTGCGGGGCTACGGGAGCCGTCCTATGGGGAGAGGCGAGCGGCGGGACGGGCCTGGCCGCGGACTGTGGCGGCGGCCGCTGGCCTTCGAGCTCCCCGGCGACTCCCGGGCTCGCCGCGCCGTTCCCTGAGGCGGCCTCAGCCTTGGCCTGGCGGTGGGAGAGGGCTGCACCATGCCGGAGCAGGCCGTGCTGTGGGCTGCTGTTCCAGTTTGAAAGTACCTCTGAGTTCTTGTCTCCTTTCCTGGAATGGTTGTCGTTTCCCACTTCCCACGGAGGAATGAGTTAGGCTCGGAGCTGGCGCCTGCTCGGGTACCCGTGCAGATCCCTCGGTAAGCCAAGGTTGGTATTCCGCGTTCTCCTCCTCCTCCATGGGTTTGGGGTGCTGTGCTGACATGCTCCTGTCATGGTTAACGCTGCCTGAGGGGGAAGGTGGTAGCCGGGCTGAACTTATGTATCCATCCCATCGAGCTTGGTGCTAGGGACTGTTGCTGCCAGCCCTCCCTCTGTGTCCACAGGGAAGGTGATCTGTGTAGGAGAAAGAGACCTTGCCTTCTGGCAGGGCTGTGATGGTGCCTTTGGCATTTTGTTGCCCAAAACTTGCTGGTGGTCAAAATAATTCAGTGTCCCCACAGGCAGAAGCTGCCCAAATTGTGGGGAACGATCTGGCCTCAGCTGACAGCTGGGGGAGGTGGGAAGCGGGTTTCTCTAGTGCTTGTTATCACTTGGTTTTGAACACAACAAACACCTTGAAAGACCAAGGTTTTACTTCCCCTGGGTGGGGGTAGGTGGGTTGACCCATTCCTGTCTGTGCTCTGATGCACATGGGCTCATGGCCCAGGCTGTTTCTCACCAAGGTCTGGACCCTTTCTCTATCTTGAGGTGTGTTGGCTCTGCTGCTCACTGGTGGGTTTTACTCTTCTAAAGTTTATACCAGGTTTTCCTGGACATCTCTAGAAAGACTAGAACTTTTTAGGGAGCTATGATATTCTGCAGTAAGGCTAGGCAGCAGCTCTGGTGTAGGTTGTTCAGTTCCAGTGTACTTCTGTTCCATGGTTTGGTAGGAGGTTTAGCCAAGTTATTGCTTTAACACTTATCTTCACAGCAGGTTCTGTACATAATACCTGTGGGTTCTGTGTTTTGTTTGTGGATAGGATAATATCCTATCCACAAGGTGAAGGCAAGCCTTCACTCTGGTTCTTCCTAGTCTATAAGTGTTGCCAAGAGAGAGAGGAAATCTCATACATACATCCCTTGTGTATGTGCCTAATACCCAAGCTGCAGGAGGAGCACAACTGCTTCACAGGGGTGTTTCAGCTGAGGTGGGATCAGTTTGGGATCTGCCTCGATGTCTGTAAAATCTAATCCAGTAGCTTCTTGATTGCACAGTATTTGGTGTACCTCAGCTTGTGCAGAGACTGGTGTTCTCAGCCCATACCCCCAGCAGGGCTGGGCAATGCATCAATTGACAGCAGCTGGGTAGTGGCTTTGCTGTCTGGGACCTGGGCAGTTGTGCTTCCTCTTGTGAGAGCACATGGCTCAAACACATGCCTGACTGTGTGTGGGCAGAGCCTGACCCTCCCCAGGTCCAGTCATCCTTCCTCCAGCAGCAAGGGGAGGGTGGGGCTCTGGTTCTGGTCAGCAACTCCAAACTTGCCTCCTGGCAGCTTTGCAGGGATGCAGGAGAGTTTTCCAAGTGAGCTGTGGGGGGAGGTTGACTGGAGAGTTACCCATCTTTCCTCCGAGACCTGACACGAGCTGTCTTCTTCCTTGCAGAGAGAGCTGTTCCCTGGGCTGCTTCCCTCACCCTTCCCAAATGTGAGTACATCACAGCCAGCATGGAGAAGGACCTCCTCTTGTCTTCAAGGCACTTGCTTCTGCCTCCTGTTCTTTTGATGAAAAAAGAAAAAGCCAAACCAAATTAGTCCACAAAGAACTTATGCTGATCCAAGGAGGAGGCTCTGAAGTCTTGGTCGCTTCTTTGCTTCTCAGGATCCTGGCTGTGGTCTGGATTTTCTGTCCTTGACTTCAGCAGATCAGCTACAGGGAATCTGGATCTTGGATACTTTCAATTTTTGTTTTTACTTGAACCCTTTCCACCAAGAAACTGAAGCTGTTGCTGCTAAAATCCCGTGTTTTTCCCCAAGCATGTCAGAAAGCTGGCAGCAGCAACAGCAGCAACCACCACAGCCACCGCAGCAGCACCACACTGGGGCAGCTGCCCTCCCAGATCACTCCATCCCACCCAGCACTGCTGACAACCCCTTGGGCTGTGCTGTCTATGGCATCCTGCTCCAGCCAGACCCTGGTCTGCAGCACCAACAGCACACCTCCCTCCAGGCTGGCGAGCTATCCCACAAATGTGGAGTGTGTGGCCATGACCTTGCTCACCTCTCCAACCCCCATGAGCACCAGTGCTTGCCAGGCCATGACCGTTCTTTCCAGTGTACCCAGTGCCTGAAGATCTTCCACCAGGCCACTGACCTTCTTGAACACCAGTGCATCCAGGTGGAGCAGAAGCCCTTTGTGTGCGGTGTCTGCAAGATGGGCTTCTCCCTCCTGACCTCACTGGCGCAGCACCACAACATCCACAACAGCAATACTGTGAAGTGCTCTATCTGTGAGAAGACCTACAAGCCCCCTGAGGCAGAGCATTCACAGCCTCTCGATGTCTCAGAGAAACCCTACAGCTGCTCCATCTGTCAGAAAACCTTCAAGCACCTCTCAGAGCTGTCTCGACATGAGCGCATCCACACGGGCGAGAAGCCCTACAAGTGCACGCTGTGCGACAAGAGCTTCAGCCAGTCGTCCCACCTGGTGCACCACAAGCGAACGCACAGCTCAGAGCGGCCCTACAAGTGCACGGTGTGCGAAAAGACCTTCAAGCACCGCTCCCATCTGGTGCGCCACATGTATGCGCACTCTGGGGAGCACCTTTTCAAGTGCAACATCTGCGAGCTGCACTTCAAGGAGTCATCGGAGCTGTTGCAGCACCCCTGCACACCCAGCGGGGAGCGGCCCTTCCGCTGCGGTGAGTGCCAGAAGGCTTTCAAGCGTCCATCTGACCTGCGGCAGCATGAGCGCACGCACAGCGAGGAGCGGCCCTTCAAGTGTGACCTGTGCCAGATGAGCTTCAAGCAGCAATACACACTGATGCGCCACCGCCGCACACACAAGGCTGAGGAGCCCTTCAAGTGCAACCTGTGTGAGAAGGGCTTTGTGCAGCCCTCGCACTTGGTGTACCACCAGCACATGCACGGCATAGAAAACCTCTTCAAGTGCAACATGTGCCAGAAGGGCTTCAGCCAGTCCTCGGAGCTGCTGCAGCACAAGTGCATGCAGAAGGCAGAGTGTCCTTTCAAGTGCGGCATATGCAACAAGTCCTACAAGCGGGCCTCGGCGCTGCAGAAACACCAGCAGGCCCACTGCTCCGAGAAGCCCCTCAAGTGCGCACTCTGTGAGAGACGTTTCTTCTCCTCGTCCGAGTTTGTGCAGCACCGCTGTGATCCGGCCCGTGAGAAGCCCCTCCAGTGCCCTGACTGTGACAAGCGGTTCAGGTACGCCTCGGACCTACAGCGCCACCGGCGCGTGCACACCGGTGAGAAGCCCTACAAGTGCCCCTCCTGTGAGAAGGCCTTCAAGCAGCGTGAGCACCTCAACAAGCACCACAGCGTGCATGCTCGGGAGCAGCAGTACAAGTGCATGTGGTGTGGGGAGCGGTTCCTGGACTTGGGCCTGCTGCAGGAGCACAGCATCCAGCACACGGCTGAGGGTGCCTACCAGGTGGCTGCCTGCTTGTCATGAGCCTTCTGCCCCTTGGCAGCTTGCAGCTTGCACGTGATGCTCCGGAGCCTCAGCCTCCCCTTCCCTCTCCTCAGTTGTAGACAGAGTTTGGGGGATATGGAGGGCATGCAGGCAGGTAAACTTTCCTCTGTCTTCTGTGGTTGCTATACCACTTGTATTGCAGGGGCAATGGATGATGTGAAAAGCTCAAAGGGGTGGAGAGGAAAGGAGGGGGAGGTGGGGAGAGGAAGCGATGCCTTCAGTTGCTTCGTGTCCCCTGGACTGTAGTTCATGCTGTACCTACAGTTCCAGTGCTGGGAGCTCAGCTGTGGGCACCAGCCCTTCGCATGTGGCCTTTATTCCCTGCCCTGCCTGATGGGGTTGGTGCAGAGGGCTGGGTGACTCCTCCTGAGAGGGCTCAGGAGCAAGGCAGAGAGACAGCCCTCCCTTCTCCTGGGCTGCATTTCTCAGCAAGGAAGTAGCAGGATTCTGCTGCTGGGATCTCCCACCTTTTTTGGTCCAAGCTCAGTTGCAAGGACCACTTCAGTTTGTTAGTGTTTTCACTGCACCGAACTCACCTGCTCTCCTTCTTTCTAGAGTGTAGAAAGGGAAAAACCATGGGGGCTGCACAGCTCCAAAAAGCACTTTGGCATTGCTGCTTTTGCAGTTGCTGGCTGTCACACCCTGGTCCTGAGTGATCCTGCCCGTCCCTGCCAGCAGCATGGGGAGTAGTAGCAAGCGTTGTGCCGCTACCAGAGAATGTGGCAAGGAGGGTCTCCATACACTGCTCCTGACTGAGAGCCTGCTTCCTGAGGGACCCAGCTCTCTTGCCAAGACACCTCCCCAGCCCCTGGGCCCCTTTGTACCGCTTGGGCCATTAGCAACCCTCCAGAGGCATCAGGCAAATGGCCCTCCCAGCAGTTTGAACACTAAAGGGTGAGAACACTACTAATAACCTACAACTGAGAGGTGTTACCCTTGCCAACAGGAACCCACACTGCCACGTGCTAGGGGCTTGGTGGCTGATTTGCAGGGGAGAACCAGAGCGAGCCAGGAGCATCCATTCTGGCCTACAGGCTGGATCCACAGGGAGGGGAAGGTCAGCAGTGGGTAAAGGAAGAGTGCATTTTTTCCCCCTCTTGCGGGAGTCCTGTTTTACCCCTTTACTCTTTCTTTACCTCTTCTGTATTTTTCAGGTTTTGCACAGTTCTTGTAAACATCACTCTACAAATAAATTTCCCCTAGCAAGGTCAATGTAGCCTCATGTGTTTTCCTCTGTAGGAATTTGCTGGCTTCTCATGACTGAGAGACCTGTTACATGCCAGTTAGATGCCTTGGAGGTTGAAGGTGTGCTCACTGGGTTGCCCATCAGCCTTTTCCTCTCTGTCTTTGGAGATATTAAGATGTTAAACATCCATCTGTGGAGTTACTCAGGCCCTTGCTGGATGCGGTCCTGGACAATCTGCTGTAGCTGACCTTGTGCAAGCAGGTTGGACGATGATTCCCAGGGGTCCCTGCCTGCCTCAGCTCTTCTGTGCTGTTGGCTGGCCCTTGTGTGAGGTAAGAGTGATGTGATAAGCTGTAATTAGTGAGCAGCAGCCAGTAAATTGCCCATGTGCTGCACAGGTGGTAAGGACAAGGTTAATAAACGTTGTACACAGCAAGTATAGGCAGATGAACCTTGCAGAGGGCTGGGCAGTGTCTGCTTTGCTGGTCAGGGATGCTCATCTAAAAGGTGGAGTAGGGCTTTTGTTTTGAGGATGGTGAAGGGGGACAGGGACAGTTCAGTGACAGGTCTGACCCTGGGGCTCAGTCCTCTTCATCTGCAGCTTTAAGTAGGTTAAAGCAGACCTAGCTCTCTGCTGCCCAAGGAAGAGGGACCGATGGTTATCTTCATGCTGCCTCAAAGATGTCAAACTTCCTACTGAGTTTTGTTTGGTTTTATTTCCTTTTTTATTTTGTTTTGCCTTTTTTTTAAGCAGTTTGTTAATTAAAAATACTGTATAGTTTAACTTGATGTCATACTGGATCTTTTAAACAAACAAAAGTGATAACTTGGATTTTTAAAGAGCTCTTTGGTTTTAAGTAGCTGGTTTTTGCTGTTTAATATGTAGCAAGTTCAGTGTATGCTTTACTGCCAGCTGGGGAGTATGGCACCCATCTGAACCCTCGCTCTGCTCCTGACTGAGCTCCACATAGCTGCCACTGGTCCCACAGAGCCAGGGGTTCAGCAGCAGCCAGGATCAGTGCCCAGAGCTGAGAGCTTGCAGGGAAGCTCATCTTTAGTAGGAGCAGGATGTGAAATGGAGGCCGCTGGAGCCTCCGGAGGCTTTTGTGGCTCTATTTCTTTCTGGGGCAGCTGCTGGCTAGAGGAGGGGGTTGGAGGAATTGTTGGCATGGCCCCTGGGTGGCTGTGCCCTGCTCTCTTCCTTCTCCAGAGGCTTGAGTGGCTGGACAGCCTTGGGTGCTTGGGGTAGTGTGCTCCAGGCACAGCTCTGCACCGTGCGCTGGCCGTGAAGCTGCTGGATCCCATCCCCTTGGTACCTTTTGGGCACAGGGACTGGTGGGGAGCTTTTGTTTCCCTCAAGCTGCGCAGCTGGGAAAGCCCTTTTTGTCCCAGCAAAGAGCTCCAGCTCTGCTTAGGATCTGGCAGCAGCCAAGCGGCACCCTGGGCAGATAGAGCATCATCTGGTCTGCGTGGTGAGGGCCCCATGCCTGGGAGAGAGGGGATGCTATGGGGAACTTGGTGGGGACAAGTTTAGGTCATCAACTGGTGCCTCCAGGTTCAAAAACATCTTGGTGCAATATTAGAGTATCATTAAGTAGGACTGGCTGTGGTGACTTGGTCACTTCTTGTTTGCTGCAATGCAGCTGCCCAAATCCAGAAGCCCATGTTGGCTTCTGCTGCCAGACCTTAGTGCTAGTGGGTGGAGGACCCATTTGGACCAGGCTGCTGAGTGGCCACCAAGAGCCTCAGGGGTGTTTTTATAGGTGGGTTTTCTAGTTGGAAGCAGCTGTCTTGTTTAGGGGTAGGCTGCTGGAGCAGGTTGAGCTCTGCTGCTGTACCTTTAGGTCCTGTTTTGACTTGTGAGGTGATGGAAATGGCAGGAGGCATGTGAGTGGCAGGAGTGTGGTGCTGGGTGGGGAGGCAGGGGCTGGCCAGGGACCTACCACCAAGGGCTCTGCTAACTGCTGGTGTTTCCTTTTCAAACAAAAGAGCAGTTGTGGCCAAAGCCTCTTGTGATTAAAATGTGTTTCTACTCTGTACTTCTGTTGCACTTCACTTCTGACATTTATTTCAAGAGACTTTCAGGCTTCTTCATGCTGCCTCCACTTGGCCTCTATCATCACTCACTGCCCCTGTCATGGTTTAAGCCCAGCTGGTAACTTAGAAGCATGCAGCCACTTGCTCACTCCCCCCTTCTTTCCACCACCCACCCCAAGGGATGGGGAGGATAATTGAAAGAATTTAAACCCCACAGGTTGAGATAAGCACAGTCCAGCCACTAAAGTATAAGACTACTACTAATGATAAGGGAAGTAACAAAGGGGGAGAAAATAAAACTAAAAAGGGAAGGGAAAAAAAACAAATCAATAAACCCGAGTGATGCCCAATACAACCGCTCACCACCTGCCAAAGGATACCCAGCCTGACCCAAGCAGTGATCTGGGCCTTCCAGGTGACTCCGCCCATTTTCTATACTGGGCACGATGTGCTGTGGTATGGAATATCCCTTTGGCTAGTTTGGGTCAGGTGTCCTGTCTCTGCTCCCTCATGGTTTCCCGTGCCCCTCCTCACTGGCAGAGCATGAGAGACTGAAAAGTCCTTGATCAGGGTAAACATTACTTAGCAGCAACTAAAAGCATTGGAGTTATCAGCATTGTTCTCAGACTAAAGTCGAAAACACAGCACTGCACTAGGTACTAGGAAGGAGAAAAATAACTGTTACAGCTGAACCAAAGACAGTATCTACCCCTTATTCCGTACCATTCCTGTCATGCTCAGATCCCACATTTTTCAGTATACCATCACTTTTGGTCTCTTGATATATATTTTTGTATATATATATACACACACAAAGCAAGAGATATCATTCCTTAGTCCATGGACCATCCCTATAAAGCTGTTGAATTCATTCAGTCCATGATGTCAGGCTCCATCTCTTGTACCAGTCTTTCAGAGCAGGAGAGATGGTGTCTAGTGCTGGATTGTTGCCTGCTGATGACACCACCTAACTCGTCTGGTTTCATTAAAGTTCATTCTTTGTTGGGGTGATGATTGGAGGGAAGTCAGGGTCAGTTGATGGTGGCCTGAGGACAGTTCTGAGAGACTCCCACTGCTGCTGTGTTATATAGCAGTTGAACACATATAATTGAATTCATTGGCTGTTTCCCCCCAAATTAAATCCCCTTGAGGTACACCCCAGACTTCCCCATCTTCATCAATGTATTGCAGGTGTTCTGGAGCTTGTCCCTGTTCCAGTGCAGTCTGGATCAGTCCATGGCATATGGAAGGGCTGTGTTTCCACCCCTGGGGCAGTCGATTCCAAGTGTAGTGGATGCCTCTCCAAGTAAAAGCGAGCTGTGGCCTGCACTCTGCTGCCAAATGAATCGAGACAAATGCACTGGCACTTGTGGTTGCGATTGGCACTTGTTGGTCTTCGATCTTCAGCAATCCCACAACAGAAGGATCCTCTGAGAGACCAGGCAAGGTGGACAGCTGCTCAATTTCCTCTGTCTCCAAAGCAGCAATATTAAAAGCCCATTGGTACACTTTTGGGTCTTTGAAGTACCCTCTCCTGTGACAGTCTATGCCAAGGATGCATGGAGCCTCTGGACCAGTCACAATGGGGTGCTTTTGCCACTCCTTCCCAGTTAGGCTGATTTCAGCCTCCAGTACAGTCAACTCTTGGGATCCTCCTGTCACTGCAGAAGTATAAATGGGTCCCACCTCTTGACAGCTTGATGGCATCAGTGTACACTGTGCACTGATATCTACTAGAGCCTTATACTCCTGTGGGACTGATGTGCCAGGCCATCTGATCCACACAGTCCAGTAAACCTGATTGTCCCTCTTCCACCTGGCTGGAGGCAGGGCCCCTCTAATAGTGATCATAAGAGACTGGTGCAGCAACTTTTCTTGGGAGGATCATCCTTGACCATTGTTTTCCTCTTCAATTCACCCACCCCTTCCTCCAGAGCTGAGGTAGGTTTTCCATCCCACTTTCTCATCTCTCCTCCGTGATCCCACAGGTAAAACCATAGGGTGGCCTGTGGCATATACCTCCTATATCTTCTCTCTCGAGCTGTAGGGTGCCTTCTGTTAATAGCTGAGATGTGGGTTGGTACACGTGGGGAGCTGGATAGATCGCATAGATTGTCTCTCAAGTGTTTGAACTCCTGAGACAGTTTTTCCACAGCTGAAATGATGGAAGGGGTGAGATTGTCTTCAAATTCTTGGAGTTTCTGAATCATCTCATTGACTGTTGGTGGCGTTACTTCATTCCAGGTTATTTCTGCCACTGAGTGGGCATATGATGATGGTGCATTCCGTGTAAATTTCTGCTACATGGGTCATGTACATTTGACTTCATCTGGATCTACGGGTGCATTCCCAGCATCCAGCCTACTATAGATCATCTCTACAATGGCTGATTCCCTCAGAAACTGGAGGCCTCTCTCTATCGTGGTGTGCTTGGCCAAACTACTCATAACATCATCCTTGTATGGAAACCTTTCTTTTACAGCTGCCAGGAGCCGACTCCAAAGGCTGAGGGACCATTTCTCTTTTGCAATCGCTTTGTCAGTTCCCCCTTCCCTATCAAGTGATCCCAGCTGCTTCGCTTCCCTACCTTCTAGTTCGTGTCTGTCAGCCCCATTGTTCCAGCATCGGAGCAGCCGGTGACAATGTGCTCACCTGGATGACGAGTGAAATCTTTTTGCATATTCTGCAGCTTGGTCGAGGTCAGGGATTGAGAAGTCACTTCTTCCTCTTCCTCTGATTCCTGTAGTAATTCTCATTTAGATGTCACCCATCTAGTATGTGCATTGCGTCTTCATCTTCCTTCACTGCAGAGGTTGCTTTTCATGCTTCTTGTTTGCTTTTCCCCTCGCCTTATAGGGGCAACCGATATTGGCATGGATTGGTCATTTGGTTTGGCTGCAGTGTCTGTTGTCGGGGTTTGAGTAGCTGCTCTGCTTGTGGCTGGGGTTGGGGTAGCTGCTGTGCTTGGGGTTTGAGTAGCTGCTCTGCTTGTGGCTGGGGTTGGGGTAGCTGCTATGCTTGGGGTTTGAGCATCTGATGAAGAGAAAAGCATGCAAAACTTTTAAGTTTCCTTGCTCCTAGGACAGTCTGGCCCAGGCCAGTTCCTGGACTTAACTGCTTTAACCTGCCTACAAGTTAGAGCCCCTCAGACTACAGACAAAGGATGAGCACTGCACCTTTCTTACATGTGTTCCCTCCTGGTGGGCTGATGACCTTCCTCAAAACTATCTGAACTATGTCAGAATTCAGATGAATCAGACGAGATCTTCCAGGGCCACATGCACCAGCTATGTGGCTGCTCTCTGAAGCAAATGCTCTGCGGCATCTGGACAGGGCCTGAGCTTTTCCTTTGTGAACCATCAGTGCTGCCAACTCTTATAGTACTTAATCTTGTATTGCAAACTCCTAGAGTCAGAATCGGGAGAGTCTTTGTTGCACTGTTTTAAAATACATTTCCAGTCCTCATAGTTCTCTAAAAATTCGATGTGAGGTAAGGACTGGAAGGCAAAGAAAAAGAGCTCCAAAATATTAAGTCAGTCTAAGTATATTAAAATTATAGAGAAGAGTTATAAAATTATGAAAATAATTCCATGAGCATGTGTAGGACTTTGCTTACTGCCAACCAAAAGTGACTCTATTTCAGAGCCCTAATTAATAAACTGCAGAGTCAATCTTTGCTTGTTCCTTCTTTCCCTTTGATTCATGACTTTACAGAGTATAGTTTGGTGAGTAAAGCATGCTCCAGAAATATGCCCGGTTCTGGACACAAAACAGCTTTGGAAGTATAAAAGGGTGCTAGGGGGCATACTGGAAACTACAGAGCAGTAATTCTGACTTCCTGACATGGTAAGATAATAGCATAAACCCACTCAGCACATGGATAAACACAGTGTGTTGCAAAGTAGCTGACATGGTTTCTGCAAAGGGAAATCCTGCCTCATGGTTCTGATGGACTTCTATAAATGCACTAGTAAGAAAACAATAAATTTGGATTTTTAAAAAGCCATTGACTGTGTCCTACACGAAAGGACATGCAAGAACTGTGGACTGGAGGATAGGTCCTTTTATGGATTCTAAGCTTGTTAAAAGATAAGAAACAGATGGTAGGGCTTAACATATTTTTAAGGATGAAGAAGCATCTGCAGTGAGTCCCCATAAAAACTAGTGCTGAGACCAGTTTTATTTAACACATTGTCCTGGGTTCAGCAGTAGCAGTCATTTTTCTCCTTCTTAGTAGCTGGTGCAGTGCTGTGTGTTTGACTTTCAGCCTGGGAACAGCGCTGATAGCACTGATGTTTTTAGTTCCTGCTAAGTAATGTTTATTCTGACCAAGGACTTTCTGAATCTCATGCTCTGCCAGGGAGGAGGGGAAGCCGGGAGGAAGCAGAGAGAGGGCACTTGACCCAAACTAGCCAAAGGGGTATTCCATACCACAGCACATCATGCCCAGTATAGAAACTGGGGGCAGTTACCCAGAAGGGCTAGATTGCTTCTCGGGTCAGGCTGGGTATCGGTCGGCAGGTGGTGAGCAGTTGTATTCTCTTCTCTTGTTCTTTCCCTTATCATTATTATTATTGGTAGTAGCAGTAGTGGTTTTGTGTTATACCTTAGTTACTGGACTGCTCTTATCTCAACCTGTGGGAGTTACATTCTTTCGATTCTCCTCCCCATCCCTCTGGGAGCGGGGGGAGGAAGGGGGGGAGTGAGTGAGCGGCTGCATGGCTCTGGGTTGCCGGCTGGGGTTAAACCACGACAGTTCTTTGTGGCACCCAACATGGGGCACGAAGGGTTGAGATAATGACAGATCTGACTGGAGTGTGTCTAATCGTATTTGTGATAAGCACTTATTGTTTCAGATTAATAGTCACTCATCCCAATGCTGTTTTATTGCCTCTCAAAGTTGTTGCTCTTGATCTCAGAGTTTCAGCATGTCGTACCTCACTTACATGTGGTATTTGCTGTTTTAGTGTTTATCAGCTGGGAGGCCTGGGCTACAGTTCTTGTTTTGCTGTATTTCATGTCAATGACTTGTGATACAATAGACTCATTGACCATGAATCTGGGCTGGTATGTGTTCCTGGTGTGGTCATCACCTCTATAATTTGGGAGGTATATAATGGAAGTGTTTAGCAATTATACATCTTTTTTTCCCCTCCTCTGGTGGTCAGCCTATGAAGGAGACATTCCCTCACACCCTCTGCTCCCCCACCAGACTATTTACAGTGGGAGTAGAATCTGGAAGAGTAATAGATCCTGGATATCCTTTCAATGCCCTTGAAAGCACCTTGCTTCTCTTGCTGGGAAGCAGCTTGTTGCTGTATATGCTCTCTATGTTTTGCCTACGGCCACACCACCCTGAGAATGCCCTATCTTGTCCGATCGTGGAAGCTAAGCAGTGTCTGGCTCAAGTCTTGTCTAGGATTAGACAACGATATAGGAGGACCACCAACAGATTTTCCTCAAGGCTGGACAGTCATGAGTGGCAAGGTGTGTGGGACAGTATGGGCAAATATTTAAGCCAGTGGGCCCCTCCAGTGCTTTGGAAGCGTCAGAGATGGAAGGCAGTTGTATGGAGTCCCTGATGACAAGTTGCAGAAACTGCTGAAGGAGAGGGTGAATCGGGTCAGTTTGCCCAGGTGAAAGCCATCCAGCTGGCCTTGGACATTGCTGAATGAGAAAATTGGCCAGTACTTTATACTGACTCATGGATGGTGGCAAATACCCTGTAGGGGTGTTTGCAGCAATGGAAGCAGAGCAACTGGCAACGCAGAGGTAAACCCATCTGGGCTGCTGCACTGTGGCAAGATATCACTGCCTGGGTGCAGAACCTGGTGGTGAAGGTACGCCATGTAGATGCACATGTACCCAAGAGTTGGGCCACTGAGGAACACCAGAACAACCCACAAGTGTATCAAGCTGCTAAGATTGAAGTGGCTCAGATGGAATTAGATTGGCAACATAAGGGTGAATTATTTTTGGCCTGGTGGGCCCATGACACTTCAGGCCATCAAGGCAGAGATGCAAAATACAGATGGGCTTGTTATCGAGGGGTGGACTTAACAATGGACACTATTACCCAGGTTATTCACAAATGTGAAACATGTTCTGCAATTAAGCAAGCCAAGCAGTTAAAGCCTCTTTGGTATGGAGGATGATGGCTGAAGTACAAATATGGGGAGGCCTGGCAGATTGACTATATCACACTCTGTCCTGCTTTGAAAGATTGTTACAAGAGTTGGAGCCCGACATCATGGACCGGATGAACTCAGCAGCTTTATAGGGATTGGTCCATACACTAAGGAATGATATCTCTCTCTTTGTGTGTGTGGATTTATATATATATGAAACAAGAGTGATGGTATATTGAAAAATGTGGGATCTGAGCATGATGTAAATGGTATGGAATAAGGGGTGGATGCTGTCCTGGGTTCAGCAGTAGAAGTCATTTTTCTCCTTAGTAGCTGGTGCAGTGCTGTGTTTTTGACTTTCAGCCTGGGAACAGTGCTGATAACACCGATGTTTTTAGTTGTTGCTCAGTAATGTTTACTCTGACCAAGGACTTTTCTGAGTCTCATGCTCTGCCAGGGAGGAGGGAAAGCCAGGAGGAAGCAGAAACAGGAATGTGAACTGGCCACATACCTGGAAGGGCTAGATCACTGCTCGGGTCAGGCTGGGTATCAGTTGGCTGGTGGTGAGAAATTGTATTCTCTTCCCTTGTTATTTCCCTTATCATTAAATAGTGTCTCCACTGCAGGGCAGTGAGAGAGTACAGGGCTTAACAGAACACTGGTCTGACCTACTAGGACATTTCTGAAGTGTTTACTTTTGTCGACCCGTCGCACAACAACAGACATTTGGGCAGCATAACATAGCCCATTTGGTTATCTGTTGCTGAGCATCCCATGTCACTAGGAATGCCTTCTGTGGTTTTCTATTTCACTCACTCATGCCTTGAAGCCTTGCATCTTGCAAAGTCACCGTGAACCTGGGAATTGTTAGCCAAGATCTTTCAGGAAGAGCTACTTTCTGCTTTCACACTTGTAATGCTGTCTGTGCTCATGTGTATGATATGTTATCTTCCTTTGCAACATATTACAAAGTTCCCTTTCTAAGCCTTTTACAAAACTGACATGGCTTCCCTAGGCACAGACCTCTCTTCTAGACCTGGAGGAGCAAGACCTGCTTCCTAGATCTCCCAATAAATACCATTTTGCAGTTTGGGCAGTGCAAGAAAGGCCATGTGAAATAGTGAACAAAATGTCACATCTTCTCATCTTCTGTTTTTCTTTTCCTTAATTAATTTCAGCAAATCTAACTTTCTTTCAGAGCAGCCTGGAAAGTATTGATACAAAACTGTACAGCTGCACTGCTGTTTTCCAGCCAATCCACTCATGTACAGAAAGCTAAAAGTCTGAAGAGCAGACACTTTAGCTCATCTACATGTATTTTCCTGAAATACTGCTTTGGTCGTTTTGATGTTTCTGGCACTTTATGCAATATTCTCGTAAAGAACTTAGGGAATTATTGGGAATGTGAAAACAAAAACTCTAGAAAACAGATTTCTTTCCATATTCATCCCACTCCTTTGATTGGAGAGAGCAACAATAGGTAAAGACAGACAGCAGTATGATACAGTAATTCATCATCTGATTGATAATAAAACTGCTGTCAGTATCAATCACTGAAGAGCTCAGTTTAAACATATTTAAGGCAAAGCAAATCAATTAACAAATTGTTATTAAAAATCTTCTTGTGCAAATGCTTTATGGTTTTTCATCTTTGGTTAATGAGGCAGGTTGACCCTGGCTGGACACCAGATGCCCATCAAGCTGCTCTATCACTCCCTCTCCTTAGCTGGACAGGGGAGACAAAATATAATGAAAAGCCTATGGTTCATGATAAGAACAGGGAGAGATCACTCACCAATTACCTTTGCAGGCAAAACAGACTCAACTCGGGGAAATTAGTTTCATTTATTACAAATCAAATCAGACAAGGATAATGAGAAATAGAAATTAAGTCTTAAAACAACTTCCCCTCATCCCTCCCTTCTTCTCAAGTTCAACTTTACTCCCAAATTCTCTACCTCCTACCCCCGAGTGGCATTTCATCACACTTGTCTCTGCCACTCCTTCCTCTTCAGGACTGCTCACACTCTTCCCCTGCTGCAGTGCAGGGTCCCTTCCATGGGAGATAGTTCTCTATGCACTACCTCCCGTATGAAGACAGGCTGAGGAAGTTGGGGCTGTTCAGCCTGGAGAAGAGAAGGCTCATAGCAGCCTTCCAGTACCTGAAGGGGGCCTATAGGGATGCTGGGGAGGGACTCTTTGTCAGGGACTGTAGTGACAGGACAAGGGGTAATGGGTTAAAACTTAAACAGGGGAAGTTTAGATTGGATATAAGGAGGAAATTCTTTCCTGTTAGGGTGGTGAGACACTGGAATCGGTTGCCCAGGGAGGTTGTGAGTGCTCCATCCCTGGCAGTGTTCAAGGCCAGGTTGGATGAAGCCTTGTGTTGGATGGTTTAGTGAGAGGTGTCCCTGTCCATGGCAGGGGGGTTGGAACTAGATGATCTTGAGGTCCTTTCCAACCCTAACCATTCTATGATTCTATGATTCTCCAAAGTGGGTCTTTCCCGCAGGGTGCAGTTCTTCATGAACCGCTCCAGTGTGGGTCCCTTCTACAGGGTGCAGTCCTTCAGAAACGGACTTCTCCAGTGTGGGTCCCCCACAAGGTCATGAGTCCTGCCAGCAAACCTGCTCCAGAGTGGTCTCCTTTCTCCCCATGTCCACAGTTCTGCCAGGAGCCTGATCCAGCATGGGCTTCCACAGTGTCAAGGCTTCCTTTGGGCACATCTACTTGCTCTGGCTTGGGGTCCTCCATGGGCTGCAGGTAGATATCTGCTCCACTGTTAACCTCCATGGGCTGCAGGGGAACAGCCTGACTCACCATGATCTTCACCGTGGGCTGCAGGGGAATATCTGCTCCAGCGCCTGAAGCACCTCCTCCTCTCCTTCACTGACCTTGGTGTCTGCAGAGCTGTTTCTCTTACATATTCTCACTCCTCTCTTCTGGCTGCTGTTGCACAGCAGTTTTTTCCCCTCTTAAATATGTTAGCCCAGAGGTGCTACCACTGTCGCTGATTGGTTCAGCCTTGGCTAGTGGTGGGTCTGTCCTGAAGCCGGCTGGCACTGTCTGTATCAGTCATAGAAGCTTTTAGCAGCTCCTCACAGAAACCACCCCTGTAGCACCCCCCGCTACCAAAACCTTGCCACGCAAACCAAGTACAGTTATCAAATCTATGAAAGCATTGTATTAAAAGCAAGTTATTTAGAAAACCCAGCAGAAGCATATTTAGAAATGGCACACTATGAAGTTGCTAAGCTTTCTCTTTCTCCTGTGAGGTACTGAGCATTATAAGTTTTTATTGTGTTGAAAAGCAGTTCTGAAAAAAAAGTATGCAAATGATTTGTACTATATGTTAAATCAGACTTATGAGTTGATTCTGAACCCCTCTAATACATTTCTTTGGGAGAATAAATGATAGCCACAAGTATCATTAGTAGTAAAATACTGGGGGCTTCAGATATAATGTGATGTCTCTATTCTAACAAGCAAGCTAAGCATGAGGCAATACGAGATTCATTATTTCCTTCCCTTAAGATGTCGGGGTTGTAAATAGTTAGAAGCTAATCATGGGGCCATCATTCATTGGCCCAATTAGCTATTTTTGCCAAGATTAAACATGCCTTCAGCTGACATCACATAATAAATGACATATTTATAGCAAACTGTAAAGGATAGCAGTTCAGTTCATTTAATTTTTATAACTTTTCATCTCTCTCTTTCTATACTCAGTTTTCCCTGCTGCCTATTGCTCTCTGTAGCTAGGATTGGCATTTTTTGTACATTGATGTACATTGCCTATTAATCAAGGGAACTCCTTAAAGTCCCTCTCATAGACTGGGCAATGGCCATCTATCCTTATGACCTGAAATTGGTTGAAACAAGAAGCAGCATAGAATTTGTTATATACCACACATTGGAAATTTTGCATGTAAAAGCTGCATAAAATTGCTGAGGTTTAAAGTTGATTCATCAGAGTGCTTTTGTCCAGAAGAAGCATGGTCCCTTACAATATCTGTCCTTGGTTCAGCAGTAGCTGGTGCAGTGCTGTGTTTTCAACTTCAGTCTGGGAACAGTGCTGGTAACATACCGATGTTTTTAGTTCTTGCTAAGTAATGTTTACTCCAATTAAAGACTAGTTCTTGCTAAGTAATGTTTACTCCAATTAAAGACTTTCTCAGTCTCATGCTCTACCAGTGAGGAGGGGCATGGGAAGCCATGAGGAAGCAGAGACAGGACACCTGACCCAAACGAGCCAAAGGGGTATTCCATACCACAGCACATCATGCCCAGTATATAAACTGGGGGCAGTTACCTGGAAGGCCCAGATCGCTGCTTGGGTCAGGCTGGGTATCAGTATGCGGGTGGTGAGCAATTGTATTGGGCATCACTCAGGTTTATTGGTTTGTTTTTTTTCCCTTCCCTTTTTAGTTTTATTTTCTCTCCCCTTGTTACTTCCCTTATCATTATTAGTAGTGCTATATTATACCTTAGTGCCTGGACTGCTTTTATCTCAACCCATGGGGTTTACATTCTTTCGATTGTCCTTCCCATCCTTGAGGGGCAGGGGGGGGTAGGAGAAGAGGGGGAGCGAGTGAGTGGCATTGCTCTGAGTTATTGGCTGGGCTTAAACCATGACAACTTTTGTAAGGGCAAAGTAGACAGAGAAAAAGCAGAGAAAGAATGAATGATAGATGTATGATTCTATGTGGATAGATGTCCTGCAGAGAAATCTAGTTCAAGGTGTGTGACCTTGCTTCCTCTTCCTTTCCTCCAGGCTTTGCAGTAATCCCTTACACAAAGATGAAATTCACCCCAAATTAGGCACTCTGAAGTCTTCGTTCAGCCTGACATCTAGTGGTCTTAAATAGAAACATTTTCATCAACTCGGGACTTTTTCCTCACACTTCCCGTTTGGATATTACGCACTCAGCCTGAACATCAGAGAATCATAGAAGGGTTGGAAAGGACCTTAAAGATCATATAGTTCCAACCCCCCTGCCATGGGCAGGGACACCTTTCACTAGAGCAGGTTGCTCCAAGCCCCGTCCAACCTGGCCTTGAACACTGCCAGGGATGAGGCATCCACAGCTTCTTTGGGCAACCTGTTCCACTGTCTCATTGCCCTCACAGAAAAGACTTTCTTCCTTATATCTAATCTAAATCTCCCCTCTATCAGCTTAAAGCCATTACCCCTTGTCCTATCACTACATGCCCTTATAAGAATTCCCTCCCCAGATTTCTTTTAGGCCCCCTTTAGGTAATGGAAGGCTGCTGTAAGGTCTCCCCGGAGCCTACTCTTCTCCAAGCTGAACTACTCCAGCTCTCTCAACGTATCTTCAAAGGAGAGGTGCTCCAGCCCTCTGATTATCTTTGTGCCCTCCTCTGAACTCGCTCAAGCAGGTCCACATCCTTCTGATGTCCGAGGGCCCAGAGCTTAATGTAGTACTCCAGGTGGGGTCATAGAATCATAGAATAGTTAGGGTTGGAAAGGACCTCAAGATCATCTAGTTCCAACCCCCCTGCCATGGGCAGGGACACCTCACACTAAACCATCCCACCCAAGGCTTCATCCAACCTGGCCTTGAACACTGCCAGGGATGGAGCACTCACAACCTCCCTGGGCAACCGATTCCAGTGTCTCACCACCCTAACAGGAAAGAATTTCCTCCTTATATCCAATCTAAACTTCCCCTGTTTAAGTTTTAACCCGTTACCCCTTGTCCTGTCACTACAGTCCCTAATCAAGAGTCCCTCCCCAGCATCCCTGCAGACACCCTTCAGATACTGGAAGGCTGCTATGAGGTCTCCAAGAAGCCTTCTCTTCTACAGGCTGAACAGCCCCAACTTTCTCAGCCTGTCTTCATATGGGAGGTGCTCCACCCCCTTATCCTCATGGGGCTCCTCTGGATTTGCTCCAACAGCTCCATGTCCTTTTTATGTTGAGGACACCAGAACTGCACACAATACTCCAAGTGAGGTCTCACGAGAGCAGAGTAGAGGGGCAGGATCACCTCCTTCGACCTGCTGGTCACGCTCCTTTTGATGCAGCCCAGGATACGGTCAATCGAGCCATTGACCACAATTCTTTGTGTGCGGCCATCCAGCCAGTTCTTTATCCACCGAGTGGTCCATCCATCAAATTGATATCTCTCCAATTTAGAGAGAAGGATGTCGTGTGGGACAGTGTCAAACGCTTTGCACAAGTCCAGGTAGATGACGTCAACTGCTTTACCCTTATCCATCAATTCTGTAGCCCCATCATAGAAGGCCACCAAATTGGTCAGGCAGGATTTCCCCTTAGTGAGGCCATGCTGGCTGCCACCAAGCACCTTGTTGTTTTTCATGTGCCTTAGCATGCCGTCCAGGAGAATGTGCTCCAAGATTTTACCAGGCACAGTGGTGAGACTGACTGGTCTGTAATTCCCTGGGTCTTCCATTTTCCCCTTCTTGAAAATGGGGGTTATATTTCCCTTTTTCCAGTCATCAGGGACTTCACCTGACTGCCATGATTTTTCAAATATGATGGCCTGTGGCTTAGCAACTTCATTCGCCAGCTCCTTCAGGAACTGCGGATGGATTCCATCAGGTCCCATGGACTTGTGCGTGTTCAGATTTTGAAGATGGTCTCGAACCAGATCCTCTCCTACAGTGGGCCCAAGGTCTTCATTCTCACAGTCCCTGAGTCTACCTTCTAAGACCCGGGTGGTGCAGTCAGAGCCTTTGCCAGTGAAGACCGAGGCAAAGAAGTCATTCAGAACCTCAGCCTTCTCTAAATCCTGTGTAGCCAGTTCTCCCGAAAGCTTCCTCAGGGGGCCTATGTTGTCCCTAGTCTGTTTTTTGTTTGCTACATACCTGTAGAATCCCTTCCTGTTATCCTTAACATCCCTGGCTAGGTTTAATTCTAACTGGGCATTAGCCTTCCTAACCTGGTCCCTAGCTTCCCGGACAACATCCCTGTACTCTACCCAGGCCACCTGTCCTTGCTTCCATTTTTTATAAGCCTCTTTTTTCCTTTGAATTTTCCTCAGCAGCTCCTTATCCATCCAAGGAGGTCTCCTGGCCCTCCTGCTGCACTTCCTTCTAGTTGCGATGCAGCACTCCTGAGCTTGTAGCAGGTGATCCTTGAATATCAACCAACAGTCTTGGGCCCCCCTGCCCTCCAGGGCTATATCCCATGGAACCTTACTAAGCAGGCTCCTGAAGAGGCCAAAGTCTGCTCTTTTGAAGTCCAGGGCAGTGAGCTTGCTACACGCTCTTCTCACTCTCCTGGGGATCTCAAATTCGACCATCTCGTGATCACTGCATCCAGGGCTGCCCTGGAGTACCACATTCTCAACAAGCCCTTCCCTGTTGGTGAGCACAAGGTCAAGCATGGCACCTCTCCTTGTCGGCTCCTCTATTACTTGCAGAAGGAAGTTGTCTTCCACACAATCGAGGAACCTCCTGGATTGCTTGTGCCGTGCAGTGCCATCATTCCAACAGATGTCAGGGTGGTTGAAATCCCCCATGAGAACAAGGGTCTGCGAGCGTGAGGCTTTTCCTATCTGTCTGTAGAGTGCTTCATCCACAGGTTCTCCTTGATCTGGCGGCCTGTAACAGATTCCCCCAGTAATGTCTCCCACGGCTGTTTTCCCTTTAACCCTGACCCACAAACTCTCTGTAAACTGCTCACCTGCCCCCAGACAGAGTTCCATACTCTCCAGCCTATCCCTAACATAAAGGGCTTCCCCCCCCTCCCCCCGCCAGGCCTGTCCTTTCTAAAGAGCCTGTAACCTTCCATTCCAACACTCCAGTCATAGGAGCCATCCCACCATGTTTCTGTGATGCCTATTATATCATACCCCTGTAGATGTGTACACATCTCTAATTCCTCTTGTTTGTTCCCCATGCTACGGGCGTTTGTATAGAGGCATCTGAGACGAGCTCCAATTGAAGCCGGCTCGTTGGCTGGAGCAGCCGGAATATATGTACATTGTTCTGAGCAGTTATTATAGGTGTTGGCAACTGACTGGGTGTGTTGGGATGGAATGATGCCTCCCTCCCCCAACACATCTAGTTTAAAGCCTCCTTGACCAGTCTGGCAAGCCTCCTACCAAAACTGTTCTTCCCCTTCTTTACCAGAGCAGCTCCACCAGCCCCTAGTAGACCTGGCCTACTAACTTCAGTCCTATGTTCAAGGCACCCAAACCCCTGACTATGACACCACCCTTTTAACCATTTATTAACCTGGCCAGTCCTCCTAGCTTTTTCTTGGTCCTCCCCTGTGTCCTGGAGAATTGACGAAAAGACTATCTGAGCACCGGAGCCCCTAACCACCTCTCCCAGGGCTCTGTAGTCTTTCTTTATGGTCCCCAGTCTACTACTACCTATATCCCTAGCACCCACATGGATCACCAGGAACGGGTAATAGTCTGTGGAACTTACTAGAGCAGGCAGCCTCTCTGTAACATCCCTGATCCGTCCCCCTGGTAGGCAGCACACCTCCCTCGAGACCGGGTCAGGCCGACAGACGAGTGCTTCCATCTCTTTCAAAGTAGAGTCCCCTATTACTATGACCTGCCGCTTTTTCTTTGTAGCGCCAGTAGGGATCTTTACCTGTGCATCATCCGGCTGTTCGTGGTGCAAGTGCGTTTCCTTGTTAGTCTCCTGCAGGACAGCAAAGCGGTTCTGCGTGGGGACAACAGATTTTGGAGGAAGCCCCTTGCCTTTAATTGTCCTTTTCCTCCTTCTTTTGTTATTTTTCTTTGTCACTAATTCCCAATTTCCCGGGTTGGTGGCCTCCTTCTTTCCTTCATGAGTTGGAGGGGAAGCTTGAGGCCCCTGCACAGTTTGGGGCTGGAGCAAGCAGCCCTGCTTCCTCTCAGCTACCCTGACATCTTGAAGCCCGCTAATAGCATTCCGCAGCTCAGCCACCTGCTGCAGGAGGACCTCCACCAGGGAGCACGGAGTGCATCCCTGCCCATCGTGCACCTTTCCCTCACAAGGCCAGTGCGGGCACCCTCTACACTCCGAGCTCTGCACTGCAGCCTCCCCTGTCATCTGCTCTGTCTGGGTGCCTACGCTGGCCACCGCCGGGGCAGCCAGAGCAGAGCTCCCAGAGCGGGCCCTGGCCATACGACGGGTGCTCACCATCCCGCTCACCATCCCGCTCACCATCCCGCTCGCCTGCCCGTGCGAACTGCCTCGCCGCGCTCCTGATCGCTCACACTCCCTGGAGCAGGTTTTTAACCACTCAGGGTTGGTGCTGCTGCTCCTGGCTTCGCCCCCTGTGAGTCAGCAGCTCGCGTCAGCAGAGCTGCTGGCTCCTGGGCAGGTCCTGTCGAGGACTTGAAGCTCCCTCGGTAGCTCTGGCTGCTCTGAGTTGAGGCTCCTGGACGTTGATCATGAGAGCAGAGTAGACGGGGAGAATCACCTCCCTCAACCTGATGATCATGCTCTTTTTGATGCAGCCCAACTGGCCTGGGTTCAGCAGTAGCAGTCATTTTTCTCCTTCTTAGTAGCTGGTGCAGTGCTGTGTTTTTGACTTTCAGACTGGGAACAACACTGATAACACCGATGCTTTTAGTTGTTGCTAAGTAATGTTTACTCTGACCAATGACTTTCTGAGTCTCATGCTCTGCCAGGGAGGAGGGCAAGTCGGGAGGAAGCAGAGACAGGACACCTGACCCAAACTAGACAAAGGGGTATTCCATACCACAGCACATCATGCTCAGTATAGAAACTGGGGGCAGTTCCCTGAAAGGCCCAGATCACTGCTCAGGTTGGTCTGGGTATCGGTCAGCGGGTGGTGAGCGGTTGTATTCTTTCCCCTTGTTATTTCCCTTATCATTATTATTATTATTGGTAGCAGTAGTGGTTTTGTATTATACCTTAGTTACTGGACTGCTCTTATCTCAACCTGTGGGAGTTACATTCTTTCCATTCTCTTCCCCATACTTCCAGGAGCAGAGGGAGGAAGGGGGGAAAGGGAGTGAACAAGCGGCTGCATGGTTCTGGGTTGCCGGCTGGGCTTAAACCACGACACCAGCACAGGGTTGGCTTTCTGGCCTGCTAGCACACACTGCTGGGTCATGTTGAGTTTCTTGTCAACCAACATCCCCAAGTCCTCCTCAGGGCTGCTCTCAGTCTGTTCTCCACCCAGCCTGTATTTGGCTTGGGATTGCCTCAACCTCCCTGCAGAACCTTTTCTTGTTGATCTTCATGAAGTTTGCATAGGCCCACCACTCTAGCCTGTCAAGGACCCTCTGGATGGCATCCCTTCCCTCCAATGTGTCTACTGCACAACCCACCTTAGTGTCATTGGCAAACTTGCTGAGGACACGCTCAATCCCACTGTTCACATTGCTGATAAAGATGTTGAATAATGCTGGTCCCAATACTGACCCCTGAGGAATGCCACTCGTCACTGATCTCCACTTGGGCATTGAGCCGTTGACAGCAGCTCTTTGAATGTCGCCATCCAGCCAATTTCTTATCCACCAAGTGGTCTGTCCATCAAATCCATGCCTCTCCAGTTTAGAGACATGGATGTCATGTGGGACAGTGTCAAATGCTTTGCACAAGTCCAGGCAGACAACCACCAACACTGTAGCCCTGTCACAGAAGGCCACCAAATTTGTCAGGCACAATTTGCCCTTAGTGAAGCCATGCTGGCTGTCACCAACCACCTCGTTGTTTACCATGTGCCTTAACATACTTTCCAGGAGAATCTGCTCCATGATCCTGCTAGGCACCAAAGTGAGACTGACTGGTCTGTAGATCCCCAGGTCTTGCATTTTTCCCTTTTTTAAAAATGGGCGTTATATTTCCCCTTCTCCAGTGAGTGGGAACTTCACTGGACTGCCATGACTTCTCATGTGAAAGTTTACTATTTCAGATTGAGGGCATGTGGCCTTTTCTAGTATTTTTGCCTGAAAATTATTTAAATCAGCATTTTTATTTGAATTCTGCTTACCTTTCAGGTGAACCAAAAAATTTTAAAAGTATATTTAAAAGACCAAGTGCAACAACTCTGAGAGCAAATAAATCAGCATTGTGACGAGTGACTATTAATCCGAAACAATGAATGCTTATCACAAATACTATTAGACACACTCTGGTCAGATCTGTCGTTATCTCAACCCTTTGTGCCCCACATTGGGCGCCACAAAGAACTGTTGTAGGTTAAGCCCAGCCGGTAACTCAACCACGCAGCCGATTGCTCACTCCCCTCCTTCTTCCCTTCACCCCGCTCCCAGAAGGATGGTGGAGGAGAATGGAAAGAATGTAACTCTTATGGGTTGAGATAAGAACAATTCAGTAACTAAGGTATAACACAAAACTACTACTGCTACCACCAATAATAACAATAAGGGGAATAACAAGGGGAGAGAATATAAAACTAAAAGGGAAAAGGAAAAGAAAACAATAAACACAAGTGATGCACAATGCATTTGCTCACCACCTGCCTACCGATACCCAGCCTGACCCAAGCAGCAATCTGGACCTTCTGGGTAACTCCCTCCAGTTTCTATATTGGGCATGATGTGCTGTGGTATGGAATACCCCTTTGGGTAGTTTGGGTCAGGTGTCCTGTCTCTGCTTCCTCCTGGCTTCCTGTGCCCCTCCTCACTGACAGAGCATGAGAGACACTGAAAAGTCCTTGATCAGGGTAAACATTACTTAGCAGCAACTAAAAGCATTGGAGTTATCAGCATTGTTCTCAGACTAAAGTCAAAAACACAGCACTGCACTAGGTACTAGGAAGGAGAAAAATAACTGTTTCAGCTGAACCCAGGGCAGTATGTCAATCAATATTCAAAAGAATCAGCTTGCCATGGGTCTTTCCATGTGTACACACATGTTGTGAAAGAAGAACATATCTGTTACATGACAAGTGAAATAACTGTACTATGCCACACAACTGCTCTATTTTTAAAAAATAGTCATATTTCAGGTTTTCTGGAATAGTAATACTACCTTTAGACATGGTGGTCAGTAAAAGTGATATGTGAAAATTCATCTTGGATTATGTAACTCATTCTTCCCTTCTCATTATTCTGATTTAAGGATTTAATATCTCTTTCAGCTATTACTTTCAAAGAGAGACCCAAGAACTACTGGTATGGAATGCAGTCCCAGAAAAGTCTATACCTATAAAGGACGGATAACAGCAGAAAACAGTTGGGTGTTCTTTTGTTTTTTGGTTTTTTTTTCCAATGAGGTGAATAGCAACTCCATGCTGTTTATATTTGGTCACATAATTTCAAAAATTATGCAACAGCAAAAGGGCATTCCAGGAAGGAAAAGAGAAATTATACTAGAGGCATAGAAAACTTTCCAGATGAAAGGAGTATATAAGGAGTATTTGGATTAGTTGGAGTGCTGTTAAAGAAGACATCTCCTGTCATGAATGTTACCAAACTCCATTTTAAAATCAATTATGATTTGGCCTTTTACTTCTGCCACTATAATTGAGAAGCTGTTTATTAATCTACCCTGAGGAATTTCCTTTTAATTTCCTACTTTTATAAAACTATTTTATATCCATTTGTCCTTATTCCAGATACTTTCTAACATGTAAGTAGCTCTTAGTTCCCATGTTCAGTTATAGTACTCCCTTCTCAGTCTTCTTTTTGATGGACTAAAAGTAAATCTTTTTCAGTCATCTTCTGCACCTGAGCCCTTACTCTTCTTACATATAAGTGACAAGAAGTTCAGATGAAGTTAGGGGTGCACAAAAACATTAATTCTTCCTAATAGCTACCAAATACCTCGCTGACACATCCCAAGATCTCATTTACTGATTTACTACAATCTCATTCTCTCTATATGCAGTCATCCTTTAAGCATTTTCAAGCAATTATCTCCTGGTTTATAGCAAAAATTCTTGTTATTAGTTCTTAAGTGCTTTGTACTTTGCACAAATCAATTTCATTGCATTTAATCAGTACCTGACTTGGTTTTATATCAGAGTAATTAATAGAATTATTAAGACTTTTCTCAAGTGAGAAACTTTACTAGTAACCCCCCCTTCAATGTTACTCTTCTCTGTTTCTCTTAACCAGTGCCTCAAATTCCTGAGTGGTTCTAGATAAACCAATCTTCTCCAATTCAGTTAATAATTTTTTTCAAGACAAAACACCAGATTGAATAACAAATAAATGAGATCTAGTAAATTGTTTTTGTCAAGAAAATTGGTTATGAAAATGATACAGCAAGTTTGGCTTGATCTACATCTAGTGAATCTATCCTGTTTCATTTACTCTCCAGATCTCACTTCCTTCTGATTTTTGCCATGTCCTTACATTCTACTAAGCTCAGGCTAGTATCTGGTATCACAGCAATGAGGGCTTCAAAGAAATCTGTACAGCCTAAGTGTCTGTGCAGAGGCAAGATCAGGTACAACCAGCATTATCTTTGACAGACGTTTGTCCAACCTGCTCTCAAAAACTAACATGACTGTGAAAATCTTCAATTGACCACATCCAGTGTTACACTCCAGTTGGAAGTAGCTCCTTGATTCAAGTCCTCTCTGCAACTAAAGATGATGTTTTACTTTTTTCCCACACAAAACAGAAAACTATTGATCATTTTCCTTTTTTTTATAATAGCCTCACTATATGGATAGACTGTGGCTGTTAAACAGTCTTCTTTCTTGCAGTTTAAACAAACCCAATTCCCTCAGTCTCTTTAACAGCATGTTTTTACAAACAAGCATGAATGAAACATGGTAACAAGTACAGTGAGTGTTGTGCAACACGCGTGGCATGCATGTGTATAAACAAATATACACAAGATCTGCCTGAGCTTGGTAACTAGTGTAGCTATTGTTTCACTGTGTATCAGTCACATAGATGCACCTGCTGCCCACTCAAAGTATTTTTTTTTTTGCCTCTCTACATATCTGAAGTTCTGATCCTACAGACTTTAAAACTTATGTCACTTCAATCTCTACAGAATTCATGCCTTTTGTTTTTGATGACTACTTCAAAAGAATTATTAACACATACAAAGCTACATTATGTAGAGTGCCTAAGATAGCTGAATACATTCATTACATCTATGAACTGCACAAAAAAATCTACCAGTTTCTAAGAGTATTCAAAACTATTCAAATAATATTAAAATGAAATTTCAGTCAATGTGTAACTTTCCACTACTAGTCTTCCTGCAAAAACTCATCACGGGATAATCCAGTGGTGACTGTCTGTGTGGTCCCAAAGTACCCTGCTCTTTCTGGAAGAGACAGATCTTTGTAAATGGCTGCTGCTCTGCCACACCTATTTTGCCAGCAAAAGCATGTTGCTCATACATAGATAAAGCAGAAGAAAAGTACCTGTCCTGGGTTCAGCAGTAGCAGTCATTTTTCTCCTTAGTAGCTGGTGCAGTGCTGTGTTTTTGATTTTCAGCCTGGGAAAAACACTGATAATACTGATGTTTTTAGTTGTTGCTAAGTAATGCTTACTCCGACCAAGGACTTTCTGAGTCTCATGCTCTGCCAGGGAGGAGGGGAAGCCAGGAGGAAGCAGAGACAGGACATCTGACCCAAACTAACCAAAGAGGTATTCCATACCACAGCACGTTATGCCCAGTATAGAAACTGGGGGCAGTTACCCAGAAGGGCTAGATCACTGCTTGGGTCGGGCTGGGTATCGTTCGGCGGGTGGTAAGCGGTTGTATTCTCTTCCCTTGTTATTTCCCTTATCATTATTATTAGTGGTAGCAGTAGTGGTTTTGTGTTATACCTTAGTTACTGGACTGCTCTTATCTCAACCCATGGGAGTTACATTCTTTCAATTCTCTTCACCATCCCTCTGGGAGCAGGGGGAGGAAGGGGGGAAGGGGAGTGAGCAAGTGGCTGCTTAGTTCTGAGTTACTGGCTGGGCTTAAACCACGACAGTACCTTACGTTACTGTCATGGGTTCAGCAGTAGCAGTCATTTTTCTCCTTATTAGTAGCTGGTGCAGTGCTGTGTTTTTGACTTTAGCCTGAGAACAATGCTGATAACACACAGTTGCAGAGGGTTCACCTGCCCTGGAGGAGAGAATTGGCCTTGTAAAAAGCTCTTAGGTTGGGGGCATATGGGGACACTATGGTCTCTTCCTTTGTTTAAAATTGTACTGCTACATAGAAAACTATTTAAGATTCTGAGATTAAAATATCATCATTCTGTTGTTTGGTGCTTTAGATACTCAGCTGTGTTCTGGCCTCTACTCCAATGCACATTTACATGTTTATAACAAACAGTCAATTAATACAAACACATGAACATAGTTTGAAGCAGGAACTGAAATTTAGAGATTTTCTCTCTGAAGTAGATGAACAGCCATGTAACATCGCCTGCCCACAAATTCATCAAAATTCCATTTAAAACAAGGTGGGTATTTTGATCCTATGATTCCATATGTGATAATCAAAAAAGACGTTCAGGAGATAGAATGTATAAACAGAGACATACTAAATCATTAGACTACAAACACCTGGAGACTTATCTTGGAAACCTGAGCCTTGCCATGTTCCAAGATCTCCCATCTTGTGCTGCAAGGGACTCCTAAGGCTTTTCCAGTGAAGTCTTTCTCCATGTAGAAGCCTTAGTAGAAGCCTTAGAAGCCTAGAACTTTCTAGATTTTATAATTTTTAAAAAATCAATCTATCATTTTGACAGCTGTCTCCTGGGTTCAGCAGTAGCAGTCTTCCTCCTTCTGTGTATCTGTTGCAGTGCTGTGCTTTTGACTTTCAGGCTGGGAACAATGCTGATCACACTGATGTTTTAGTTGTTGCCAAGTAATTTTTACTCCGATCACGGACTTTTTCAGTCTTATGCTGACCAGAGTGTGTCTAATTGTATTTGTGATACGCACTTATTGTTTCGGATTAACAGTCATTTGTTACAATGTTGATTTATTTGCTCTCGGAGTTGTTGCGCTTGATCTCAGAGTTTCAGCATGTCGTACCTTACTTGCAGTCAGTATTTGCTGGTTTAGTGTTTATCGGCTTTGGGGCCTGGGCTAAGGTTCTTGTTTTGTTGTACTTCATGGTAATGACTTGTAATACAATAGACTCATTGATCATGGAACTGGGCTGGGATGCGTTCTCGGAGTGGTCATCACCTCTGTACTATGGGAGGCATGTAATGGGAATTTTTAACAATTACACATCTTTCCTTCACTCGGGGGGTCAACCTATGGCAGAGACATTCCCTCACACCCTCTGCTCCCCCACCAGACTATTTACAGTGGGAGTAGAATCTGGAAAAGTTAAAGATCTTGAATATCCATTCAATGCCCTTGAAAGCATCCTGCTCCTTTTGCTGGGAAGCAGCTTGTTGCTGTATATGCTCTCTATGTTTTGCCTACGGCCACACCACCCTGAGAATGCCCTATCTTGTCCGATCGTGGAAGCTAAGCAGTGTCTGGCTCAAGTCTTGTCTAGGATTAGACAACGATATAGGAGGACCACCAACAGATTTTCCTCAAGGCTGGACAGTCATGAGTGGCAAGGTGTGTGGGACAGTATGGGCAAATATTTAAGCCAGTGGGCCCCTCCAGTGCTTTGGAAGCGTCAGAGATGGAAGGCAGTTGTATGGAGTCCCTGATGACAAGTTGCAGAAACTGCTGAAGGAGAGGGTGAATCGGGTCAGTTTGCCCAGGTGAAAGCCATCCAGCTGGCCTTGGACATTGCTGAATGAGAAAAGTGGCCGGTACTTTATCTCTATACTGACTCATGGATGGTGGCAAATACCCTGTGGGGATGTTAGCAGCAATGGAAGCAAAGCAACTGGCAACGCAGAGGTAAACCCATCTGGGCAAGATATCACTGCCTGGGTGCAGAACCTGGTGGTGAAGGTGTACCACGTGGATGCTCATGTACTCAAGAGTCGTGCCACTGAAGAACACCAGAACAACCCACAAGTGTATCAAGCTGCTAAGATTGAAGTGGCTCAGATGGAATTAGATTGGCAACATAAGGGTGAATTACTTTTGGCCTGGTGGGCCCATGACACCTCAGGCCATCAAGGCAGAGAGGCAACATACAGATGGGCTCATGATCGAGGGGTGGACTTAACAGTGGACACTATTACCCAGGTTATTCATGAATGTGAAATGTGCTGCAATTACGCAAGCCAAGCAGTTAAAGCCTCTTTGGTATGGAGGACGATGGCTGAAGTACAAATATGGGGAGGCCTGGCAGATTGACTGTATTACATTCCCATCAACCCGCCAAGGAAAGCGCCATGTGCTTACCATGGTGGAAGAAACCACTGGATGGCCGGAAACATGCACTGTGCCCCACGCCACTGCCCGGAACACTGTCCCGAGCCTTCACAAACAGATTTTGTGGTGACACGGCACCCCAGAGAGAATTGAGTCAGACAGTGGGACTTATTTCTGGAACAAGCTTATAGACACTTGGGCCAAAGAGCATGGCATTAAGTGGGTATATCACATCCCCTACCATGTACCAGCCTCTGGGAAAATCGAACGGTACAATGGGCTGTTAAAACTACACTGAGAGCAATGGGTGATGGGACTTTCAAACATTGGGATACACATTTACCAGAAGCCACCTGGTTGGTCAATACTAGGGGATCTTCGAACAGGGTTGGCCCAGCCCAGTCAGACCTTTTACGTTCTGTAGAGGGGGATAAAGTTCCTGTGGTGAACATGAAGAATTTGCTGGGGAAGCCAGTCTGGGTTATTCCTGCTTCAGGTAAAGGTAAACCCAATCATGGGATTGCTTTTGCTCAGGGACCCAGATATACTTGGTGGGTAATGTGGGAAGATGGGGAAGTCTGGTGTGTACCTCAAGGGGATTTGATTTTAGGGGAAACCAGCCAATGAACTAAATTGTATGCTGTTTCCTGCTATATAATGCTTTTATAGCCCATCAGCTAGATGCCCATCTCCACCACTCTGGGCTTTGAAAAGAAGATTTGTGCTGTCATGATCATCAGTGGTGAATAAAATCATGTGAAGAGCCAGCAGCAGCAGAACTGTCCTCAGGTCACCAGCAATTGACCCTGGCTTCCCTCCAATCATCACCCCAACAAAGAATGAACTTTGATGAAACCAGATGAGCTCAGCAGTGGCCAGACGAGTTTGGTGGTGTCATCAGCAGGCAACAACCCAACACTACACACCTTCTCTCCTGAACTGAAAGACTGTTACAAGAGATGGAGCCTGATATCATGGACTGGATGATTTCAGCAGATTTATACGGATTGGTCCATGGACTGAGGAATTATATCTGTGTGTGTGTGTGTATATATGTATGCATATATATGTGCATATATATATGAGACATAAGCGATGGTATATTGAAAAATGTGGGATCTAAGCATGACATGAATGGTATGGAATACTGTCCTGGTGGATACTGTCCTGGGTTCAGCTGTAACAGTTTCCTCCTTAGTAGTTGGTGCAGTGCTGTGTTTTGAACTTTTGTCTGAGAACACTGATAACACCGATGTTGCTCTTAGTTGTTGCTAAGAAATGTTTATTCTGATCAAGGACTTTCTCAGTCCCGTGCTCTGCCAGGGAGGAGGGGCACAGGAAACCGGGAGGAAGCAGAGACAGGACACCTTACCCAAACTAGCCAAAGAGTTATTCCATACCACAGCACGTCATGCCCAGTATATAAACTGGGGGCAGTTACCCAGAAGGCCCAGATTGCTGCTTGGGTCAGGCTGGGTATTGTTCAGCGGGTGGTATTCTCTTCCCTTGTTATTTTCTTTATCATTATTATTCTTGGTAGCAGTAGTGGTTTTGTGTTATACCTTAGTTACTGGACTGTTCTTATTTCAACCCATGGGAGCTACATTCTTTCCATTCTCCTCCCCAGCTTTCCAGGAGCGGGGGGAGGGAAGAATGGGGAGTGTGAGCGAGTGGCTGCATGGTTCTGAGTTACCAGCTGTGCTTAAACCACAACACAGCAGATATAATTTCATCTATCTCACACTTTTTTTCTGCAGCACTGATTTATTTTGGAGGTCCTACTTTATATTCTAGTTCAAAACCTAAATGATATGTTTAGTTATTCTTGCACTCCTTTCTATCACATTAGTATTAACTAATCCTTTGATTTCAGCTCTGTAAGCACTGTTGATTAAGTTTACAGGCTTGAATTCTAGTTTTGTCAGAACAAGCATGATGAAAGTGTCCATGTGTCTGATGTAAGAGCCAAGTGGCAGCTGTACCTGATTAACCACACCTTAACATTAACCCACCTGTTTATCTGTCCCAGATAATGCTGCAATCCCCACCCCTAGTCTCCTCTGCTCCTTACTATGCTGATTTTTACAGTTTGACTTTCAGTGACTTGCTCTCATCTCACCTTATGTTGCCCTGTGTTTAAATGAAATGAGCTGGAAAGTATATTGTACTGCAACAATCACAGATTTTATAATGAAGGCATGTTCCATTCCCAGGTAGCTTTCCAAGTTTCTGGCTTTCTGATGCTCTATGCTAATCAGTGACAAGATGTCTCAGGGGGTTATAGAAGCCTGGGCTTACACAGCAACACAAAAAAAACTTTTGTTTTTTGCGGAAGTTTCTATGGAAGTTCTTGTCTTTGTTACTTAAATTGATATCAGAATTGGTCCTACCTGAAAGTATCTTCTTGAAAAAAGTCAACAGAGCTTTCAGCTGCTTTTATCACACTCTGCCCTTACCTACTTACATGACCACTCATTTCATATGTCATGAAAAGCTCAGTGTGGAATTTAATCAGACTTTCTTTTTTCTCTCCCCTCCCCTCCTCTCTCACTTCCCCCCTTCCCTTCCAAGGAGGAACAGGAGAGGTGGATGCAGTTCAGAAAGGTGCCCTGTGGGGGACAAAGTCATACTATAGGAGCCAGGTCTAGTCTTTCCCTTACAGCACCAACCGTTGGTACTGCAACATGTTTTCCTCTTGGAGGCTTGTGCTTCGATTTCCCAGTGAACATGCTATAAACCACTCCCTCTTTGGAAAGGAGAATAAGAAAGTGGACCTGAAATGCCCTGTGAGTATGTCTCCTTAGGGAAGGAGATGACCCTGTCCCAGATAAAAACATTAGCTACAGGTAGCGTTCACTTGAGTAACTTAATTTTTGTTACTTGAATATGAGTGGCATAACATTTAGCATAAACATCCCACTATCTGCCTTCCCTGAGTCCTTCACTAAGTACCTCCATATTTATTCTTGTTTATGCTTCACTCAGACAGTAAGCTTGATGTCTTCACTTCCAGGAAGCAAGCAGCTAAAATTCAATTTGAAATGACAATTCCCAGAAGTTTCATTTACCTCAGTAATTACTGCTTAGAGAGAGATCAAAAAACAAGTCCCTAAATTCCCACAATTTGATGGTAGTTCTTCTTTGCAGCTGACATTGCATTTACTAATATATTTTAATTCAAGCTTGAAAAATTAGTCAAATACCAATAAATTTGTTATCCAGAGTGCTAACAAAGGAAATAATGGAGCAATTAAATGACACATTGGAGCAGGATCATTAAATATAGCCACTGTTTTGTTGGCAGCAGCTTCTTCATTAAAATCGGGTTGACTATCAGGCAGAAAGAGAGGAAGAAAAGGAAGGGGGGCTGGGAAAGTGAGCAAGGGAATGCAATAATATTTTGCAGGACATTTTCAGTATGGGAAAGAATAAGGTTCAAAAATACATTTGTTTATCTTCTGTCAGATAGTCAGTGGCAGCAGTGGACTATGTTGAATTCCCCTCATATGATCAAGGACCTTCTCAGTTCACATTTGAGTAAGTTTATAAGGGAAATAAACCATCTTGATTCAGCAACAGAGTAACTCCAGCAAAGTGCTGAGTGGACAATATGATATTTTGCTCCGACCTACATAGGATTATAGGTGTTCCTGCAGGATTTACCTGTAAGTCTCCAAAAGCCATGGGAATTAGTCAGCTGCTCACCATCAGGCATTTACCTAAGCATGTTTTTGAACTGGGAAGGAATGTGGTCAGATACAGCCCCTGTGCAGAGGCAAGAACAAGTATCCTTTTTTAAGCCAGCTTAGCATGATCAGTTTTCTTCATGGATCCTAGTATTTTCAAGTAAGTATTTATTGTCCTCTTGAGCTATAAGTAATTTGATATTTGAACAGGTTGTGTGCTCATTTCAAAGCTCTCTTGTTTTTCTACTTGAAGTAAGCAGCATTTATAACAGAGGAGATCAGGTGGAGAAAAGTTTTCTAGGCTAAAAACATCCCCTGTCTGAATCTGCAAGCAGATGTCTTGAAATTACTAGATTCTCCTGGGGAATTTATTTCTGCCAGAAATAGCAAATCTGCCTCAGTCTGAGCCTTTCGAGTTCACTCAAGTAAATATCTCACTGTCTTCATAGGTGATCGTGCTCAAGTCATGTTTGCAGCCACAGTTCCCCCACAGTGAAGATCTTCCACTGCATCTCTAGCCGTTCTGTGAAAATCTAGTTACTGGCACCAACCCATTTATTAGTTTCATATCATCTGATGTGGGAACTGAATGCCACAAAACAATCCCATCCCTTCCTTTCCAGTCTATACAGTATTCATGCATGCAACATTTAATCTTAATTTGAAGTAAGAAATCTCTGCCATATGTAGGATGGAACAATTTCAATTTCAGAGAGTAATTATTCACCTGGCATAAAAATGCATGAGTCAGATGTAAAATATGTGATGAATAAATGGAGGTCTTTTGAGCAAAGGGAGCAGCTACATACATAACTTTGGTAATACTACCTTGTAGCCCTGGGGAGGCCCATGGTTCCAGCACCAGTTCCTCTCACCCTATGGGAACAGGAAACCTGTTACTGGCTTCAGAAGTAAATGCTAAAAAACTATAAAGGATACTGTTGTGGTTTAACCCCTGCCAGCAACCAAGCTCCCCACAGCCGCTCGCTCACTCCCCCCCTAGTGGGATGGGGGAGAGAATCAGAAGAATAACAGTAAGAAAACTCATGGGTTGAGATAAAGACAGTTTAGTAGGTAAAGCAAAAGCTGCACATGCAATCAAAACAAAACAAGGAATTCATTCACCACTTCCCAGTGGCAGGCAGGTGTTCAGCCATCTCCAAGAAAGCAGGGCTCCATCACGTGTAATGGTTACTTGGGAAGACAAACACCATAACTCTGAACATCCCCTACTTCCTTCTTCTTCCCCCAGCTTTATATGCTGAGCATGACATAATATGGTATGGAATATCCTTTGGGTCAGCTGGGATAAGCTGTCCCAGCTGTGTCCCCTCCCAACTTTCTGTGCACTTGCTGGTGGGGTGGTGTGAGAGGCAGAAAAGTCCTTGACTCTCTGTTAGCACTGCTCAGCAATAACTAAAATATCCCTGTGTTATGAACACTGTTTCCAGCACAAATCCAAAACATAGCCCCATACTAGATGCTATGAATAAAATTAACTCTACCCCAGCCAAAACCAGCACACAGGTATAGCCAGTGGCCTAGTGACATTCCTTCTCTAATGGCTACACACCGCTTGTAGCAAGTGTGGAGATCTTGTAAAACACTATGCTGGCATCCCAAGCTCACAAACCAGGTCACAGGATGTCATGTGATGAATGCAACTTTGCCTGATCTGAATCAGGCAAAGGGGTGTGGTGGAAAAAGAGGAAGGAAGCACATTATCTTGCATACTGCCTGTCCCCTGTGAAGGACCCCTGTGTTATGCACAGAAGGTCCACAGCTCACAGCCCTGCCAGAAGCAAGAGGGGAGGGAAGAGCAGTGCTGCACTGTAACTGTGTGAGAAGCAGGTAGCAGAGCAAGAGGAGAACAGGTGGGAGCCCTGAATTGCGTCTCTACATCCAAAGCAGGAACTTGACAGACTCATCTGCCTCTCCTAGGAGAATCTCCGCACAGCAGCCAATGTTGACTGTCCTTTGTAACATAAGCAAAAAAGAAACAATGTGCTAAGCATCTGTATTCATAAAAAAAACCCCACAGGATTAAGTAGATATTGTAGATGAACCCCAGTTGCACATAATTGTGATCTGCATGTGGGGGCTGAGTGTGGGAGTGGAGTAGGAGGAGAAAGGCTGTGCAGAAGTTACCATGACACGTGATGAAAAAACATGGCCTATACTGGATGTTTTGTCTGTATGCCATGCCTCTGCTTCTAGGTGGAGAGAGCAAGAGAGAAAAGCAGAGGTTTTATTTCAGCTAGAGGTTGTGGGCATGCTATGCCAGAGAATAAAATTGCACATTTTTTTTTTAATAAAGTAGGCAACCTACTAAAAGCACTGTACTGATGCAGATACAAAACTAGTACCACTGAGAGTAAACACATGCCAAGAAATTTGAACACAACTAAGAGATGAAATTTTACAGATTGAATAATTTCATATTTTAGCAGAAAATTCCACTTTTTTTCCCTCAGAAAAAGTAATATAGGTAATCTGCTTAAGGCAGGGATGCATTGAAACAAAGAAATACAAAATGAAGTATAATCTTTTGTAAATAAGTAAAATCAGTTTTGCTTTGTGGTTAAGTGACGTTGAGCTTGGTAGCTTTGCAACAATAGCAATGGGTAAGAGCTTTGTGGTAAATGACAGTGAAGAAGTATCTTAGATAAATGTTTTACAATAACCAGCTAGAACCAAGCTAATGTTTGCTAGCATGACAACGGGACTTTCCAAACCTGAAGTTCAGCCAAAGGACGAAGTGTTGAAGAGGAAGATGATGAAGAAACGACCACCAGGGGTCCCAAAGACCACTACCACATTATTGTACACATGCAGGAATTCTAGAAATATGATGTCATTGATTAGAGACCTAATGAATATGTACAACATGCAATGAATATGTAAATTAATCAACAATATATACACATTTTGTTTGCTGCTTGGACGGGACACGCTTGGAGGAGCTATCCCCCATGTCTCTTGGTGCTGCAATAAAGAATACCTGCTTGTCAACTTAAACTTTGTTGGCGAGTTCTTGGAGTTTTATATGATTTTTATATGAATCAGCATGTTCCTAGACATTTGTGCAGAACCTAGTGTATTTGGGGAATTTCATGGCATGATAAGAAACTGTGATTTGGTGAGGAACATGGCACATTATTGTTGGTTGTTCATTATTTCTTTCTGCTTATGCATTCTAGAAAGGTACACATGGGCAAAAAAGGTTCTGGGTTAAATAAAACAACTTAAAATACTGACCTTACAGTCATAATCTACAGTGACTTCTTCATGAGAATGGAGATGTATCTGCAAGAGATAGATCACTGCAGCTTCAAGCCCTTTATACAAATAACACAAACCTCATTATATCTATTCGTGTTTTATTGAAAGCATGTTGTTTGTGCTCATCAGAAAGGATGACTATTCTTGTTATCTTGTGGGAATACAGCTGGCCTTCCAAAAACCTCAGGCAGTCAAAGATGTGAGGGATGTAACCAGAACAGCCATGAAACATCACAGATGTGAATAACAAATGTTGGTATGCAGCATACCCTGTATGGGAGGACACGAGCTGATAAGCAGGGATGGTGTGAATTGTAGTGTTGGAACTGATCAAAGCTTAGCTAGTACAAAACCAAGGATAACAGTTGAATATCTTGTCTAAAAATAGCTTGTGCGATTTTGTATAAATATGTCAAGAAACTCAGTAAAAGTGATTCAGTTTGCACACACACACTGTCTCTGTCTCATACTTCGCTGCAAATGGCAGCCTGAACAGGGATTCTTCACTCACCGAGCGAAGTACCCCCAGTGAGCCAAACAGGAGAGAGAACGACAACACGTCCCTCCTTCCCTGCAGGTATTTTCCATGGGTATAAGGAAGCGGCCAGGGTAGCATAATGGGGCAGACTGCAACTAAACTGCAGCAATTACATCACCAAATGTTGGTGTGTATTACAAAGGAGCAAGGGTATTGTGTGGCCCCCCAGAAAGTGACTCTTGCTGCTATGGGTAGGATGCAATTGTCCTTGGTACCCTTTTACAGACTCTTACGAAACACGGGATTGGAAGTGTGTGGGACAGCAGTTAAAACTGTACAATCCGATGGCCATGATATTAATCCTGATTACTTAATTACTTGGCTCATCGGTTTTGCTGCGCTC